>NC_080561.1:39517134-39821420 GCF_030253575.1 Rhododendron vialii | reverse complement strand
CAAACGTCCTCGTCCGTGCTCAAGTAATTATGTATGACTCTGTCCTTTTTAAGCACTCGGACGTCTTCCTCGGAGTTGATAAAAATGTCCATGAGCTTCGCGTAGGACATGGAGTACTACAGAACCCTAGGGGTGTTGATTTTCGGCTCGATTTTGGGAGTTCGCAGCTTGGTTAGTCCGGACCAAGGCCTTAGTGGTCCGGACCAACGCTTGTTATAAGTTTTTGGAACTTGCTGGTATTCAGGTCCAGACCAGCTCCTCTTTTGTCTGGACCAGCCATCCCGTTTCGAAGTCAGTGCTTGCTGGAATCTTGGTCCGGACCAGTGCACACTTGGTCCGGACCAACGTGGGCGTTTCAGCCAATTTTGGTTATATTATGGATTTCCTAAAGATTGATTTTGGAGTTTTCTTTTTAGTTTTGGAATCCATATGCAAAGGAAACATAATCTGGAAAGGATTCTGACTTTAGGAAGCAATCTGTGGCTATAAATATAGCCTTGCTCTCTCATTAAGGTTTGGACTTCTTGAGTGAATCCCTCTGAGAGGCTCCTAGGGGGTCTCATCTATAGAACCTTAGGGTTCGTCTGTTCGATCTTAATTCGCATATGGTTGCCTTTTCATGGTGGGTTCTGTAGGCCTCCGACCATCTAGAAGATCATTTGTTTCGGCGATTCTTTCTGGTTGAAACCGTAGGGTTTCTTGAGAATCATTTGCATCTGTGTGACATCCGGTCACGTCTGTGGAACTACGTTCCGTCTGTGGCTCTTGGTTAAAAACCCTAGGGGTTTTGTTAGACTTGATAAGAGAGAATCTGTATTTGGTGAGAGCTTCCAATCAGGTTTATTTGGTGAGAGAATTTGTATTTTGGGATTGGTGAGAGTCTCTTTGTGAGGGCTTTGTTTGTTCGTCATCATTGTAGCTCTTTGGAGCATCATTCTTTTCACATAGTGGAATCATCTCTCATTCGTTTGCCTGTGGAGTAGGTTTACATCCGTAAGCCGAACCACGTATATCTTGGTCTCTCTTGTTCGTTTTCTTTGTTTGGCTTGGTTTCTCTGTTGTTTTTCGCATATGTTTGGTTAGGTTATTTTCTCAATATCATGAACATCAATGATCGTCAGGTTACGGTTGGGTCCTTCGGGGTCCGCCACACAACAAACTGGATCAGAGCTTGTGTTCCGACCTAGGCATCCGTCTCATTCCATTACTCAGTTTTGGTAGATTATTGGTGGTTTATGGATATTTGGGAGAAGTTGGTTTCGGTGGAGAAACTTGGCGATGAAGATTCTTAGTTTGTTGTTTTGGGGGTTCATCATCAATTTGTCGTTCAGATGAGTGGATATGAAAATTTTTTTTTTTTGGGGGTTTGACTGTGAAGATGTTCTTATGGGTACTGGCCAGGCTTATGAGACGTTGGAGATAGAAAAATATGTTTGGAGTTGGATGATGCAACCGTCTGTGTTTGATCATTATCGAACATGGTGGAGAATCTCATCAATTTGGGAGGTAACTTTGTTTTGGTTATTTGGTTTATATATTCATTTTGGATTTATCTCTTTGGTTATTAGTTTTGAAAATTTGCACGGGCTTGTGAATTTGGTGGAGATGAATCACTTGGATATGTTTTTTGGGACTGCTGATTGTTTTGTAATTAGTTTGAGTGCCTTGGGCGTTTTGTGGCATCCTTTCAAAGATGATTTGGTTTGGTTGTATTTGGCATTTGGGTTTGCCGTTCGGAAAGTAGGGTTTTGGGCGTCTTCTAGTATCGCTCAAAGATGTCTTGGATTCTGGATTTTCTGACTGGAACTTGTCTGCCACTTTCGAATTTGGTTGCGCAGTTGTTTTTGGGATTGGTTTGTATTTTGAAGTTTGCTCGATACTTCAAAATTGGCTCTTTTAGGTTAAACTGAAGTTATGTTCCAGTACTTCAGAATTTGGGTATAGTTTGTTTGATTAGCAGTTAATCTGGTTTTGGTTATGGAGAGCTTGATTAGGGTTTTTTTGGCTCTCTCTCTAGCCCGTGGTTTGTTTTGGTTGGAAGCTCGGTTCGTCATTTTGCTTGCTCTCTGAGTTTGGGTATTCGTTTGGCTCTTTCTGTGTGACTCGAGCTTTGGATGAAGAGCACTCTGTTTGGTTGGCAGAATCTGGTTCTGGCTCGATATGTCTCGAGCATCTGTCTGTTTAGTGAGAGCTTGCTTGCTTCCGTATTTGAAGATTGGTTTGGGTTGGCTCGATGTGTCTCAAGCATTGAATTTGGGTACTTGATTTTGGCTTGATATGTCTCAAGGCATTCAGTTCGATTTGTGTGGATTGGTTCGTGGGACTTGGTCACTTGGTTGTTTTGCAATTCGCTTGTCTTCGGTTAATCGGCTTTGTTGGAGCTTAGAATTTGGTTATCGAGCATTTGTTTCGCCTGCAATTCATTGGTATCTTTTTGGTTTCGCATGGAAATTGGATATCTCGCCAAGGTGGAGATTTGTGGGATTTCATTTGGTCTACCGTTGTTGTTATGGTACTTGGATGTCTCGCCGAGGTGGAGATTTGTTGATTTTCGGCTCAATTTTGGGTGTTCGCAGCTTGGTTAGTCCGAACCAAGGCCTTGGTGGTTCGGACCAGCGCTTGTTATACGTTTCTGGAGTTTGCTGGTATTCTGGTCCGGACTTGCTCCTCTTTTGTTCGGACCAGCCATCTCGTTTCGAAGGCAGTGCCTGCTAGAATCTTGGCCCGGACCAGCGTGCGAGTTTTAGCCAATTTTGGTTATATTTTGGACTTCCTAAAGATTGGTTGTCGAGTTTCTTTTTTAGTTTTGGACTCTATATGCAAAGGAAAAACATAATCTGGAAAGGATTTTAACTTTAGGAAGCAATCTGTGGCTATAAATATAGCCTTGCTCTCTCATTAGGGTTTGGACTTCTTGAGTGAATCCCTCTGAGAGGCCCCTAGGGGGTCTCATTTGTAGAACATTAGGGTTTGTCTGCTTGGTCTTAATTCGCATCTGGTTGCCTTTTCATGGTGGGTTCTATAGGCCTCCGCCCATCTAGAAGATCATCTGTTTCGGCGATTCTTTCTGGTTGAAACCGTAGGGTTTCTTGAGAATCATTTGCATCTGTGTGACATCCGGTCACGTCTGTGGAACTATGTTCCGTCTGTGGCTCTTGGTTAAAAACCCTAGGGGTTTTGTGAAACTTGATGAGAGAATCTGTATTTGGTGAGAGATTCTAATCGGGTTTTTTATTTGGTGAGAGAATTTGTATTTTGGGATTAATGAGAGTCCCTTTGTGATGTCTTTGTTTGTTCATCACCATTGTAGCTCTTCGGAGCATCATTCTCTTCACATAGTGGAATCGTCTCTCATTCGCTTGCCCGTGGAGTAGGTTTACATCCGTAAGCCGAACCACGTATATCTTGGTCTCTCTTATTTATTTTCTTTGTTTGGTTTGATTTCTCCGTTGTTTTTCGCATATGTTTGGTTTGGTTATTTTCCCAATATCATGAACATCAATGATCATCATGTTGCAGTTGGGTCCTTCGGGAGTCCGCCGCACAATAGGGGGAACATTGTTCCAAGGCAATGACGTTTCGGAGGAGCGACTCCGTGGTCTTGGGTATGTAGATGGTCGGGATTCGGAACGCGAGGGTACGGCACCGCCAACAGCCTATGCCTTTATTGATGAACTCGACCTCGAGTAGATCTGTAGTGGGTACGAACTTGACTCCTGCGTAGTGGAGGTCCGATGCAGAGAGCGTTAGTTCGCAATGGTTTGTGGAATTTACTTCGGTTTCTTCATCATATTCGCCGGGAATGTAACTACTGTGTATTAAGTGCAGAATGTGATGGTAGTCATTAGCTTTCCCTGACTCTGTTTTTCCCTGTTTAATTTCTTTCGTAGGACCACAAACCGAAAGGATACAAAGATCGCTAGCCGAAGAACAGCTAGTTTTCGGTTGGGTATCGCTAGATTGTCCACCTTCGAGACTCAAAAACTTTAAAAAGTACGAACGGACATAATGTTCCAGCGACAACTTAGGGGAACACCCTGTGGTTGGATCCACAGGGATCTTGGCCACTGTGAGTTGGAACAAATGCTCGAGCACGAAGAAAGAAATCTGGTTCTCGAGGAGCATCAGGTCATGTCCGACGATGTTAGTTGTCAAGATGCTATGCAAATAAGATCTGCCCTCGGTTGTTCGCAGCCCCTGCCGTGGCCTCTGCTGCCACCCTTTCCTCTATTAATAGGCTGCGGAATCCTACCCGAGTCCTCATGAACCTGAGACAACAAGTTTGCATTTTACGAAAAAGAATGTTCTCATTTACTTAAGAAATGTGATTTCTTCGCTTGAGAGAGAGAGAGAGAGTTCTTAGCTTGAGAAGGCAGTATGTGTTTGTGATTTGACGTACAAAACACTATTTGGGAAATTTTAAACATTGAGTGTTGTACACATTTGTGAATTCAAGATCATGATTGTGGATGAACAATTAGCAGATTGGATCAAGAATTTATAGTCAACCAATGAACTACTCTTAATTAGCTAGCATTTCTACAGATCCCTTTTGATTTATCAGATTCGTGTAGGAGAGGCAAAAATTATCTCTATCACTAATAAGTAGTCCAGTTCCTTCTGAAGATATATGAACTATACATTTAGATATATAGGCAATTATCACAGCAAATTCTAGTTGAAACATAAATAACATTTTTATTAGGCTCGATAGGGTACATCAAAAAAGGGGAAAGCAGACAAACATGCCGTAGCTAACCCATAACAGAAGGAAAAAAAAAAAAACATCCGAAGGAGCTGCAATTCAGATTTTAATAATTCTGATACGCGATGTTTGTAGCAGTTCTAGTTGAAACTGAAACACGGACAATGTTAATGATCATCGACGAACCCGCGCTCGAATCGAGTAACCAAATTGATAAACCGCTATCGCAAAAGTGACAATGCCCATGAAGAAAGCGAGGGTCGGCCAGGGAGAAGCAACGAACAGACGCGTCACGTATCTCACAGCCCTCGTCCGCCAACGCATATTAAACTTGGATGCCTTTCGGCAATCCTTATCGAAATGGAAGTTCCCCAGTACAACTTCCTTGCACAGCTTGTTAAATAGATCACGGACATCCTCGTCCGTGCTCAAGTAATTGTGTATGACTCTGTCCTTTTTAAGCACTCGGACGTCTTCCTCGGAGTTGATGAACACATCCATGAGCTTCGCATAGGACGTGAAGTATCGCGGAACCTCGGGGAACACTGTTCCAAGGCAATGACGTTTCGGAGGAACGACTCTGTGGTCTTGCGTATAGAGATGGTCGGGATTTGAAACGCGAGAGTACGACACTGCCAACAGCCTGTGCCTTTATTGATGAACTTGATGTCGAATAGCTCCTTAGTGGGTACGAACCTGACTCCTGCGTAGTGGAGGTCCGATGCAGAGAGCGTTAATTCGCAATGCTTTTTGGAATTTAGTTGGATTTCAGGTTCGGTTTCTTCTTCTTCTTCACCAGGAATGTAACCACTGTGTATTGAGTGTAGAATTTGGCCAGGAATGTAACTACTGTGTATTAAGTGTAGAATATGATAGTATTCATTAGCTTTCCCTGACTCTGTCTTTCCCTGTTGTTCTTTTGTAGAACCACAAACCGAGAGGATACAGTGATCGCTAGACAAACAACAACTAGTTTCCGGCTTGCTACCACTAGATTGTTCTCCTTCGAGACTCAGAAACTTCGAAAAGTATGAACGAACATAACCTTCCAGCGACAACTCAGGGCAACTCCTCGTGGTCTGATCCACGGTGGGGATCTTAGCCACTGTGAGTTGGAACAAATGCTCTAGCACAAAGAAAGGAATTTGGTTCTCCAGAAGCATCAAGTCGTGTCTGACGATGTTGGCTGTCAAAATGCTATCGTAAATTGGATCTGCCCTTGGTTGTTCGCAGCCCCTGCGGTTGCTTTTGCTGCCACCCTTTCCTCCATTAATAGGCTGCGGAATGCTACTCGAGTTCTTACGAACCTGAGAACAAAAGTTAGCATTTTACGAAAAAGAATGTTCTCATTTACTTAAGAAATGTATTGTTTCCTGCTTTTTGGAATGCAAAATTTCGAATCAAATTTTGCTGGAGTTGAGTTTGGTTTGTGTATTCTTTAATTAAGAACATCTTCACTTCTTACCCAAATATTTACTCAAATCATAAATATGAAGCTCTCCAATCATAAATATCTACTTTTTATATTGTATATGTGGGTAAGAGAGAAAAGAGAGCAGAGAGGAGAGAGAGACGTGAAATTCCCCTTGGGGGAATATCCGCGTGGGTTTTGTTATTATGACCAGTTCATGTATACCTGACAATAATTGGTATGGTAGTCGGCGTAGAGAAGTTCGAGGATGAAGCAACCATCGACCAACATCATTTCCACCATATCGTCGTCATTCAGCTTCAAGTCTTCTCCGTAGTATTTCTTGGCCATGTCCACCAGGGTGACTTCTTCTTCGGTGTTATATTTCTCGGCCTTGACTGTGCACTTCATTTTTTCCACAAATTCTTGTAACAACTCGTCTTTTTTCTCATCCCTAATTTCCGGTTCCGCTATTCCTTTGGTCAGTCGAAGAAACAAGCGATTGGCATAATCCATTTTGACGTCTTGCATAGGTTTACGGATGTGTTTGCCCTTCCGGTGAAGAGGACCGATAGCAATGAGGCGAGGGACGTAGGCGCATTCGTTCAGCTTTCGAAGATCTTCGGGCACCTTGTAAATGCGAGCGAAAGAGTACAAGGATTTGATTTTCTCGGTACCATTGTTGAACTTTTTGCCAATGGTCTTTGCACGAATCTTGGTAGCCTGCTTAACTTCATTACCCGCTTGACTCATGTTAGTTGAGTGGAAATATCGTTTTTTGATCAATGCAATCGAGAAAGCAATTGCCTTGATTTGGGTACGTAGTGTATTTTTTTGGGTGAAACAGACTTAAAGATTGTTCTGGATTTTAGCATGCAAAGAACCCATACTGGCCTTATTTATACTATAGGCTCCAGCTATGATGCTCTCAAGTGGTTTGGGAGCATCATACTCCTAAGTCATTTTTTTTTATTCTATAGTAAGTATTGTTAGTAACACGATAAGTGTTCTCAACAAATATATAAGTGTTTCTTAAGGAAGTGCAACCATGTAACATAGTAAGTTTTGTCTTAAGGAATAATATATAAAATGTATTTCCGTGATAAATAATATTACAGTTTTTTGGTCAAAAATTCTTAAAACCATATCGTTTTTAGGAAAACCACCCTATTTTTTAGGAGTGATTTTGATATAAAGGCTGTAATTTAATAGGATTATCATACTCCCATACCACTATGGAGTTATTGTAGAAGTTTTGCTATATTAGCAATTGGGGCACACTCTCCCATGTGTACATGTGCAAGTGAAAATATTGGGGATGAGAGTGAGGGTGGGTCCTAAGCAATGTGGGATTATATTTTCTTAGTATCCCTCCTTATGTACAGCCGCATTGAGGTCTATCACGTGTACCTTGAGTCTATCATCGTGCAACATTTTTACTGGTCTGCCATTATGGGAGATGTATTGTAAATTTTTAAAATAAAGAGTAAGATGAGCCTCGCTCTGATACCAAAATCTATGAAGAATGTAATTCTAGAGACAGAAATCTATTGAAGCTTTTCATTATCTTCTGTTGAATTGAACACAGAGAAGAGAGACATTATTTTATTGTTCACTCACCTGAAGCTCTCATTGGATCACAAGATCCTTACATGGATTGCTGAGCTGGCTATCCTAACTACCACAGTCGAGAAACACGACTGAAATACAAGCACAAATGCGCAGGAAATACAACTAAAATGAACAGACCTGATACGTAATTTTTTTTTTTGGGGGGTGTTTTTCCTATCATTTATAGAGGAGGATTCAAGGACGAGTTCTATCATATCAAAATACGACAGACCTGATACGTAATAATGGAGGAGGTTACCGTTGTTTTCACTTTTCACGGCCCGAAAACTTTAGCCGGTTCACAACTCTCAAGAGCCATCTATACCTCATGCTCATGAGTAATGACTTCACGCGTGTGCCATGTGATGTGATCAGTCTTTATTTCCATATCATTCACTAGAACAACTTCATTTTTTTCAATGTTAAAAGTGCATACTGGTAGCTCGTCTCAAGTACAACAAAAACAATCAAAATCGTTCATTTTTTGGAGAATAACTTTTTTTAGTTATTCAGTCTCGGTTTTATGTTGATTTTATCAAGGTTAAAAACCGTGATAAAAAGTAGCGTAGAAACAATCATGGCTCCATAGACCACAATCTTAAAATCGAGATGGATTGTCAAGATCTTGGGTAGAAAGCATGATTATTCTTCTTTTTTATTAGAGGCCAACATTTTATTGTCATCAGTTAGAGGCCTTATCGTGCTAGCTGGAGGCATCTACAACACCTACGATTTTGTCATTGTTATCAAGATTAGAGGCAACCTGGCCCATTCTTCTAGCTGGATTGGGAGATGCTGCCAAGCACCTTGCCAAGCGCATCCGAACCGTTCATTTCGGCAATTAATGGTTCATATATATTTTTTATTTTTTACCGATCAAAGTTAATTATTACTGGAAAAAGATTGAGTAAAAAATATATCTGAACCATTGATTGCCAAGATAGATGGTTCGGATGCTCTTGGCTAGTTCTCCAGGTCTAGCTAGCGCGAAAACTGTAAATTTATTTACTCCTTAAGAAAATAGTCTTATATATTCTCGATACCTACTGGTAAAAGATGGAGTAACAAACATATCTGAACCGTTAATTGTCGAGATGGACGGTCCAGATGCGCTCAGCAGGCGCTTGACAAGTTCCCCGGGTCTAGCTAACTCCAAAACTGTAAATTTATCTAATCCTTAAGAAAATAGTGTTATATATTCTCGATAAGTAAAAGGAACACTACAAACTAAGGTCTCTATTTATAAATTTAAGAAGAAAAAAGATTTAGGGACCAAGTCTATTGTATACAATACTTTGAGGGATCTGATTTCTAATAGAGGAGGAGGTTGCAGTTTAAGTTTCCACCGCCTGAAGACTTTTCTTCCTCACTGCTTGGGTAATTGAGGCCATCCACACCTCATTTCCATGGCATCACTTGTGTGATGTCAATCACCTTTATG
The DNA here is from genome assembly GCF_030253575.1 of Rhododendron vialii. NCBI lineage: Eukaryota > Viridiplantae > Streptophyta > Magnoliopsida > Ericales > Ericaceae > Rhododendron > Rhododendron vialii. The sequence continues at coordinate 39,812,252 of NC_080561.1, read as the reverse complement.
CCTACTGTATGATTTCACGTGAATCACTCCACAACACACCAAACGGGTAGGCATCAAAATGGAAGGTGACCATTTGCCAGTAATTATTAATGGCACTGTACTATCTAACTGTTTTTTGGCTAGTACATATAGGACATTTTTAAAAGTTTTAACGACGCCTTCATAAGTGAACGGCGGGATTGGTGAGATGTTACGGCGATTCTAATTTATAATATCCACAATGGCATATTCAAAAGTAATAGGTTGCTAAAGTTAACAATACTGTGCAAAATATGACTCACAATAGTATAATCAAAATTAACAACCTCCTACGAAATAATAAAATTTGCAACCTTAGAAATAATCAAATATTAAGCTTTGGATAACAAAAACTAACAACTTTTTGATTATACCATTGTAGATCTCTATATTGCTAACTTTAACAATCACTAAAATAAATAATCAAAATTGCTAACTTTAACAATCACTAAAATAAATAATCAAAATCCGATTTGGCAACTTTTGGTTGTTCTTTTCTTATTATCCCATTGTGGATACCCTTATGTGCCATGATAACCGTTATCCACACCAAGACCCTTGTATGATTTTATCTAAATTTTTTTCTAACATCTTTTTTTGGAAAGTTCTAACCATGTGAATCACTCCACATATGTCAAAGGGTAGGCACCATGTGACCATTTGTACCTTACTACGGTCAATAATTACCCTACACTGAAACTAGCTAAATCCTTGGACTTTAACAATATCCCATGTTACAAAACAACAAGAAGAACCAACTAGAAGAACCAAAAGCTGAATTTGTCATTTCATGTCTACGAAAAATTCTCTTCACAAATTTAACCCTTCTCAAGTTCAAAATGACGTTCAAAATATAATGCTGCAAAGTCGCCTAAATTAGTGTGAAATCCTAATGCTGTAAAGTTGCCTCCGTTGGGGACCGGACTTCATTCATTCACAGTGGTCCCGAAAAAAAATGTGTACGTGATTTGGAATTTTTTCCCGAAAACAAATGGCAAAAAGCTATTTTTTTTTTCAAAACTGAGAAGGTTGTATTGATAAACGTCCAGCGGCACTTACAAAACGGAGATCATTACAAAAAAATTGGACAAAGCTAAACTAATGGTCTAACACATACAAAACAAGTAAATCACAAGGCAATCAATGTCTTTCATTCTAACTCCGACATGGCCAGATGCAACAGCGACCCTTTTAAACTTCCTAACATCTAATTAGGAGTCTCAAACAAGAAAAAGTGCAAAGTTAAGGATAAATTACACCAAATACATAGACGATTAGATGCACTCCACGCAAGTATGTATGCACCAATAAACTCCTAAGAATTACAGATCTACCAAGCCGCCACGGGTTGCCTCGCCGAAGACATTGTGTAGAGATAGAGTGCAAAAACACACATATATCGTTGTGAAGCAACCTTAATTGAGAGAACCCGATCTGTATACAAAATTCGTTCAAAAACGAAACTAATAACTCTCGTTGATCAAGAGACAAAACTCTCACAGATCAGACGATAAGTCATTCATCTGAAGAGACGAAAGAAAAAAAAAAGAAAGAAAGAAAGAAAGAAAGGGAGTCAATAGTACCATAACCTCCTCCTCCCGCCGCCGCGCACGAGTATGAAACCCACGAGTGGGAAGGGAAGGGAAGGGAAATTAAAGATGAGTTGTGGTGGCTAGGGTTGAGAGAGGGAGAGAGAGATAGGGTTGAGACAAAAAGCTATCCATTGCCTTACAGTATGTTTGAGGCCTTCTACTGTCGAAAGCATCTACAACAACTATGTTTTTGTCATTTTTATCTCATGTTTTCAAACAAATTGAAGGTGACCAATTATGACTTATTGGGCTCCGAAAAGCAGTTTCACTTGTTGTCCAGTTATTCTAACAAATTACGCTGCAACTGTTGAGAAATCGGCCAAAACAATACACATATGATACACGATGAGCAATCAAGTAAAAAATGCAATCCGTAAATGCACGCTAATTTTTACATGGTTTTCAAACTCTAAAGTTGAGTACATCTACTCTCATTCTAGCTTGTTTTAACTTTTGTCGAATGAGAAATATATGGAGCACGAGTTACAGGTTACAACCGCTAGGTATGACATGTATTTGTGATTTAGGATCACTACAAGAAAAATTCAATTGGGTGACGAATGAAAATCGTCACAAATTGCATGTTTTTCGTCACAAATAATATAGGTGACGAAAAAAAATTTGTCGACTAAAGGTTGTCGAGAATTCCTACCTGGTGACGAAATTTATTTTTCGTCACCTATAGTGCCTTTTGATGACGATATATTTCGTCACCAAAAAGTGAATAATTGGTGACGAATTTTTTTTCCTCACTTATTGTGCTTTTTGACGACGAAAAAATTCGTCACCAATGGGTCACATTGGTGACGAAATTTTTCGTTGCGAAAGATGTTTTCATATGGGAAAAGAAATCCATCTTTCTTGCTCCTGCTAGGTTTCGAACCCGAGTCCCTTGAGTTTTTCGCGCAAGCTTCAACCAACTGCACTACACACACTTTTCAGTAAATATTTGAAATATCTAATATATAACATATATGTTTAACATGAAAATATATTTCGAATGTAATTTTGGACCTGTAAACATTAAAATTAGCAATTTTGATAAACATGAAAGTTGTAGGCAATTGAGTTATTGTTCAAACCCAATTTGAATTATCTCAATCGGAGATTTTAGTAAAGAGTTATGTCCGAAATACATTTAGTGACAAAGTGCAATTCATAAATTTCGTCACGAAAGGTACCTATTTGACAACGAAATATATTTTTTGTCGCTGAAAGCGTTAAAATGGTGACGAAATTATTTTTCGTCACCAAAGTTAAGCATTTGGTGACGAAAAAAATATTTCGTTACTAAATTGCTCACATTTGGCGATGAAATACATTTTTTGTCACCAAATGATTATCTTTGGCGACGAAAAATAATTTTGTCACCTTTTTTAAGCTTTCGGCGACGAAAAATGTATTTTGTCACCAAATGGGTACCTTTAGTGACGAAAATATTTTTTTCGTCGCTAAACAGGCATAATTGGTGACGAAATTATTTCGTCACGAAAGTTATTAAAATAGTGACGAATTTATTTTTTCGTCGCCAAATATACTCATTTAATGACAAAATTAAATTTCGTTGCCACTTTTTCGTCACTAATTTTCATTTTTCTTGTAGTGGATTTTCATCACAATTACAGTTGTGATAACCACTGTCTAGACTAAATCCAAAATAGTTATCAAATTACAACTTATATGGTATCAGGCTTCATAGAGGCAATAACAACAATCACATATGTAACGTGTTAAATATACTAAAATCTTTCTTAACGAACTGGGTTAGCTCTGTTAACCATTCAATTACACTTCTAGATGAGAGGTAGAAGAACAATCCTTTTCACAAGAAAATATTGATTATTTCTTTCCTTTTTAATTGGGGTTCTTGATTTTCTTATTTGGCCCCTTCAAGGGGATATTAGTTGGGGTTAATCTGATGGTGGGCTATGTCTATTTTCATGGAAATCAAATATATATACTTCTATTCTTCTATCGCTCGCTCATAACAAAAAAAGGTATTGGTCATGAAATTTTAGTGTGCAAGGGTGATGGAAAGGCTAACCTTAAGAGAAAATTAGTTGCTCAATCACATTCATTTGGATTAGTTTTTGAGTAATTTTCATGGACAAGAGTGGCAATTATATATATTTGTCTACGATTATTATCTTCGTTTCATCGAGGATGGTCTCGAAATATGTGACATGAAGTTTTTTCCTAAAGACGATTAGCCAAACATTTGTCATTGGTAAATAATTATAGCCAATGGCAATACATCAGAAAAAAAAATATAGCACTTTTTCGACAACTATTTATCAAGGGATTAAGCTTAAGGAACTAATTAAATTTAGAAAATATATTGCTTATAATGTTTCTCTTCACTCTTCACAAATTACAACCGGAGCTCTAGCTCTTTTTTGTTGAATGAAATTAGAAATTGATCGAGGTCATGTTTGTTTATAGAGGAAGATTCAAGGACCAGTTCTATGACATCAAAACACGAGAGGCTTGATCCATGGCAACTGAGGAGGTTGCCATTGTTCTCATGAGTGATGACATAATGCATGTGCTGTGATCATAGTCTTTCCTAATCATTCACTGGAAACTAGCTAGAACAATTTCAATGTTAAAAGCACATACAAATAGCTTCACTCTTCACAAATTAAAACCAGAGCTCTAGCTCTTTTTTGTTGAATGAAACTAGAAATTGAGGTCATATTCGTTTATAGAGGAAGATTCAAGGACCAGTTCTATGACATCAAAACACGAGGGGCTTGATCCATGGTAACTGAGGAGGTTGCTGTTGTCCTCATGAGTCATGACATCACGAGTGTGATGTGATCACAGTCTTTTCTAATCATTCACTTGAAACTAGCAAGAGCAACTTCAATTTTTTCAATGTTAAAAGCTCATACAGATAGCTCGTCACGGATCCAACAAAAACAATTGGAATATATCATTCATTTTTTAAGAACGATTTTTTTTTTTATCCCTCTTCTGTCCTTTTTGTTTGGAAAGGTCCAGCCACATGATCACCCTGCAATATTCCAAAGGTGTAGCCGTGTAGGCATCAAATTAAATTGAAACAGACCATTATCTTCCTAGGTCAATAATTACAAAACACGTGAAAGTATCTAAGTAGTTGGACTTGTAGAGTGATCTATTGAAATATAAGCCCATCATTTCACTACCATTAACTCTTGTCTAGATGTGGTTTTTAAACCATCTGATTATACCTTTTATCTCATAAGGGGAGGTCTGGGGTTCGAATCTACATATTGAGAGACTTCGAACCCTCTTTAGTTGTTAACATATTAATTTTCCGCTAACCCATGTACGACTTCTTTAATCTTTTTTGTTTGGAAAGGTTTAGCCACATGAAAAACGAAAGAAAATTATAAGAAAAACGCACTCTATATACTTTTCATAGTTGTCCAAGGTCTGTTGACTAATGAAAGTAAAGTGATGAAGACTTCTCGACCGACCGCAGGGCGGTGGGTTTTCAATACAATTTCACAAAATTCTATACACATTTATACACTTTCTAAGACTGAACAACATCCGAGTTGGTTGCTTTTACATTTTTTCTTCTACCTAATACCATATGAAAGCTGCCAAAAGTAAGAATGGAAGTCACTGGATGTAGAAAAAGTACCAAACCAGTGAAACCATTCACTTCTTGAAAGTATAATTGGTTACTATTAGCAATCCTCAATTTCAAACTTTGCTTTTTACTTTTTTCAAGTTTCTCTTTTTGCTTTTCGATTTTGGAGAACAATGATCGGAGCTCCTAGTAGTCTAACATATGGATTGACAAAAAAATATTGCTTTCATTGATGTGTGTTTAAAACATAATCCCAGTATGTCTGTATATAAGTTACAAGCAGTGGCGGAGCCAGAATTTTCAATAAATGGGGTCGAAAAATTGAACTATGTGTATTGTGTAGTTCACTTTTCTAGTTACTAATTGAAAGAAACAATTAGAATTAACAAGTTAATCAAAAAGTAGATATATAATAATAACAAAATGTAGCTTCGATTTACAATTGACCTCGACGACTTTTCATAATTCAGAAACGACGGATGATAATCTCGTTTGTAATGATTTCAAAAATATTTTTCTCAGTATATACAACCAAACTATCATGTATCCATTCGTTACGATTTTCAAAGCCTACTCTTTACAATCTTCATAGCGGAAAATGCTCTCTCTACCGTGGCATTAGCAACCGGTAAAATAAGGGCCAAAGTAAGAAGCCTATAAATCGAGAATATACCATATCTTTTTAGGTCTTGATCATCTTCGGCAAAAGGTCACTAATTCCTATCAAATTGGAAAATTCCTTACTATAATGCACATCCATAATGGAATTTTGTGGTGGAGATCCTATGTTGATTATTTTTTCCCTAACTACGTACGAAACCCTTCAATGTGCTGGAGCAAAAATAAATTTCGATATGGGATAAAAGTTATACATATCTCTATGAAAATTTGGCAGCCAGTGGGGTCGATTGCTCACCCTTATCTCTATGTCCCTCTGCCTATGGTTACAAGAGTTGTTGACCAAGAAACCTAAGCAAATTAAGAAAACATGCATAATAAGGAAACATAGACTTACGAGGAAACATGAATGATATAAAGCCTAGTTTGAAAAAGAAACACAGAAATAAATCTTAGGGAACGCGGTAACATTATAGTTCGATCCTAATATTATTGTCACAGATAGTGATCAAGAAGTTGAGTGATTAGGTAATAATTAGGCTAGGAGGGTGGCCTGAAGGCAATGGTGGTTCGTAGAGACTACGGTGATAGGGTTCTTTTTTTTTGCTCCGCAAAACAAAACTTTCATAAAAATCTCGAAAAGGGTTACATCGAGGGGCTTGGACACAGAGAACACACATGCTTGAGCAAAACAAGAATAAAAAGGACCAAAAACAAAAAGCCCTTCAACAGAAAATTGGATGGCAAAGCACCTTACCACCCAAACCAACTTACAGTTTCAACACCCTAACTCCATCCAGAAAAATCCTAAAATCCTGCACCGAATACACCTTTATATCGAATTTTGCCTTTACCCACATTGCAACTCTAGTTTTAATCAAATCAACCACGTCCCCAGAACTTGTTGTAGCATTATTGAAAACATACGAATTTCTAACCAGCCACAATGACCACAAAGTTGCGTAAAAAGTGGCTTCCCACAAGTGTTTCTCCAAATTTCTGAAACTACTATCATCCCACCAAATAAATAGATCTTCCACAGATGCAGGGCATACCCACTTTACATGCCACCAATCCAGAATCGTCGACCAAACGTCCCAAGAAAAATGGCAATGCAAAAATAAATGATGAGGTGATTCCAAGTACAGCGAGCAAAATGGGCATAGCACAGATTGCCCCTCCGGTAGCAGATTTCGACCCAATAACACGGTTCTAGTAGCCACCTTGGATTGGATAGCCATCCAAGCGAAAATTTCCACCTTTGGGGGCATACATTGTTCCAAATGGCTTCCATCACCAAACTCCTAGTATGACCACCGTTCTCCCATTGATACACGGATTTTACCGAGAATCGATTATCCGATGACCATTTCCAAAGCACTGAATTCTTTTATGTGAGGCTATGTTGTTATGAACTTAACTTAAATTTGAGAATTGTCCTTATTTGAATTTTTTTTCGCATTTGTTACAAGAGGAATCGGAAAATTTTTATTTTTTTACTTTTACCTAAATATTTTGAAAAATAACCACTTTTTGAAAAAAAAAAAAAAAAGGTCAACTTCTCATTCGGTCCAGGACTCAGGGTGAGTTTATTTCTCTCTTCTCTCTTCTTTTACTTTCCTCTTTCTGCTACGATTGGTTTCTCTTGATTAGGTAAATATCTATAGGATAAAAGGCCATGCACTTCAGTATGCATAAAGGCTAACATGAATAGATGCAGAGATTGATTGATTGCCTCCAGTCGTAGCCAAGCTGTGAGTCTTTATGAGCATGTACACTAAGAAATATGTATTTTAGCTACCCAACAGTTCACTTTTTTCATTTTATCTACTCAAATCTCTCTCAACCCCACACCAATCCTCTCTATTATTATCTCTATTCTTCTAAAATACCATAAAATATTATTATTCAATTGCAGAGAGAGAAGATGAATGATAATGGAGGAGGATAGAGAATAGAGAAACAATTAATAGGTGTTTAATCAATACCTCTGCTACAGTTGCTCGGTAAATATACCGAGATTTTGTAGCAAATGTAATTTACCGAAGGAGATTGCTAATCTGGTGCAAGTGAGTTTTCTCATCTCCACTCTCTATTTTACCTACAAACTAACATATACCTACTCTAATGCACTTGCTCTAATATTGAAGGCCGGCCCAACGATAATGACATCCAGTCATATTTTGCATCCCAAGCTTCGAAACATTCGCATCCCAGCTGCTAAGGGTCATCATCGGGCTGGGCCAGCCGGCCCAGCCCGTCAAGTCACTGCCCAAACCCGCCCATGGGCCGGGTTGAGCGGGTTTTTTTCCTTTTGCGGGCCGGGCTACCTACCATAAATTGAAGCCCAGGCCCAGCCCACGGGCAGGCGGGCCAAAAGCCGGGTGGGCTAAGTATAAATCAATAGGCCCAAGCCCGCGCCATTACAAACCAAGGGAAAAATGAAAGGGTTTTGTGGGATATTGGGCGGATACCATCGGTGGGCTTGTGGGTGGGCTCGTGGGCAGGTTCAAAGGGCTGGGCCTATGGGCGGGCTGAGTAAAAATTAATAGGCCCAAGCCCGCTCATTAAAAACTACGGGTTGGGCTAGCTTGCCCATTTAATAGGCTCGAACCAGGTAAAAGCTCGATGGGACAAAGCGGGTCGCGGGTCTTCGGGTTAAATGATGACCCTTACCAGCTGCCTATTGAATTCTTACTTACCAGTTTTGACCAAGACCGCTACAGCTCCACTCCAATCATTTGAGCCATAAAAACCTAACAAAAATTGAACCCACTTAAGTTTATGAAACTCAATTGAATCCCCTCAAAAAGAATTGACGATCTTGCTAGAAAATCGGTGAGGACAGAGATGTCAAATCTAGTTCTTCATCTTTCTTTCTATGTGGTCTTGTTCTTCATCAGTCTATTTACTTGTGCCATGGAACACTAATGAACGATTGCCTAGTTTCATAAAATTGGATTTGTTAAATGTGATAGAGAAGTGGTGAGGCCTAAAGCAAGTGCTTCATTTACTTTAGTTTCAGCTGGCCTTGTGAGGCCCAATAGAAACTGGGAGGACGACAGTTTGTAAGTTTGATTTGCAGTTTCAGTTGCGCTAGAAAACATACATAATTTCACCAACCAAGGTTTTAAGCTCAAGCAATTGCTCCAAAATCTTTCCTAGGTCTGCGATCATATGTTGAAGAAAATCCAAATCAACTAATATATCAAGAGGCTGCGCTTGAACAGGTTGGACAAATTTGGAAATTATGTAACCTATAATGGTTGGTTACATTTCACAAGACTAATTTTCATAAAGGTCCATTTTGTTATTTTGATTCATGTCAGCGTTTGAGAATTCTTTATTTGACTATTTCCAGTTCCTTTAGACAATGGATCTATAAGAATTTACCTATCCGAGTAACAATTTGCCCAGAAGCGGGGTGAAAAGGAGAAAATAATACTAGTATCATTAGGCTACAAAGATAGATGTTTCAAGGAGACGGGCAAACTTATTACTTTATTACAGAAATTTATTCATAAAACTCTTACAATTCTAGTTGAAACATAATACAAACTTCATGATCGATCATCGGCGTTTATTGAAAGAAACTGAAGACAAATTGAGTAACCGACATGCCAAAAGCGATGAAGGCCAAACAGAAACCTATGAATGCCCACGGAGAGGCAAAATACGTACGTTTGTGGTATGCCAAAATCTTCGGCCAGCCATACTCGCTATACTTGAACGCTCTGCTGCAAGTGTCGGCAAAATAAAAGTCTTCTACTACAACATCCTTGCACAGCTTGTTGAACAGATTTGAGATGTCCTCGTCTGCGCCCAAGTAGCAATACATAACCTTGGCATCTTTAAGCACTTGGACGTCTTTCTCAGAGTTGATTAACATGTCCATGAGGAATGCGTAGGATGTGAAGTGCTGCGAAACGCCAGGGACACACTGTTCAAAAGCAATGAAGTTTCTGAGGAATGGCTCTGTGGGGTCGTGTATACGGAGAGCTGGAATCACAAAACTGGCCCTATGGCACCACCAGGATAGGCCTTCATCTTCATCGAATTTGACATTGAATTGGTTGTTTCCTGAGAGGGGTTTAAACTGGACTCCTGCGTATTCAAGGTTTGATGCAGACAGAGTGAATTCACTGAATTTTGTTTTCTGTTTTGTTTTCTGTGCAGTCGAGGTGTCAAGAGGAAGGTAATTCTCGTGTAGCAAATGCAGAATATGATAGTAGTGTTTCGCTTTTCCAGCTGGCTGTTCTCCTTCGCCGGAAATGTGAAGGACACAGTCATTAGGTGAAGAACTAGTTGTTCTCGCGCCAGCACTATTTGTGGAATTGCCTTCTCGACTCATCACGTCGCGAAAGTAAAAAAGGGCATAATCGGTGAGTGAACACTTATGGGGACAGTTCGGGATCTTTTCCACAGTGAGTTTGAACAATTTCTCAAGCACAAAGAAAGAAACCTGGTTCTCGAGTAGTAGCAAGTCATGTTTGATAATGTTTTCTGTCAAAAAATGCTATCAAAGATAGGATCTGTCATTTCTAGTTCGCTGCTTTTGCTGGTATGTTCTCCTTCATGAGGCTGCTGAATGCTACTGAAGGCCTAAGACATGAAATAAAAGTTTTAGTGAGGCCCTTTACTGAATTAATAGTCCGTTAAGTGTATTTTCAAAAGTATTGTTTCCTGCTTTTTGAAATGCAAAATTTTTATTTAAATTTTTATATCCAGCTTTAGTGACAAGTTGTTTGGACTTTGATATTATGACTCGTTCATTAAATTCACTATATAATGGTAAACATTGATTCTAATAGAGATTTTTTTTTTAGGGAAAAAATTACTACTACGAGGGCCTGAGGCATGAAAATAGGAGAAGAATATATGAAATTTGTTTTTTTTTTTTTTTTGACCAAGGACAACGTAATTAAATAGATTTTTACCCTCTCAATTTTTTGTTTGAATATCGGTATTCGTGGGTATATTCATGTCCTACATGTATAGACGAAAACATTAGAAACAAATGAGGAATTAATCCTACGCCCTAATTAAGCTTTCTTACCTTTGAGTTGCCACTATCTACACCACCAATATCAAAAAAGAAAAACACACTACACTCTAAAGGGTTAGGAAGACCCCTGAAGGAGAGAAACACCCACAAGCGGGACATCACAACAGAAAACTAGAAAGAGAAGAAATCCACTGGTAGCGCTGGATCAGACAATCCAACTGTCTCTTCTCCATATCAACTCCAGAGCAGACCATGTTCTGCAACCTCATGACTTTGGACTCTGCAACCCGCCCCTTCTAGTCACTGGAACAAATATAGCAAGGCATACGGCTGGATCTAGACAGGGTCCCGGCTGCGAACGGCTTCGAGCCAGTCGATTGATGATTTAACAACACTACAACTTACACCTCTTTTGTGGATTGATGATTTAGAAACTTCAGAACATCATAAATATTGTATTTGTTTGAAGTATAAGCATATGTACACAAGTAGCATTCCTGGAACACAAGTAGCATTCATAGGCAATGTCACAGGAAGTTGTAAATGTTGTAACTCTTCCTAGCTTATTTGCAATTAGCGATATCTGAGGAGTGTATTAATAAACCTCTTATTTGCAATTAGCGATATCTGAGGAGTGTATTAATAAACCTATGAAGAACTGATACTCTTAGGAGATTGTCGTACCCATGTCAGGCACGCTAGGAACCCACCCTAAAACATACGTAGGTGTCAAATACATAGGAGGAAATATTAATTCGTGTAAAACCTATAAGCATACAACCTACATAAGCTAGATAAGGACGACTTCACATATGTCATGGGAAATAAAGGTCAAAAGTACTTCAGAGATAGTGGAGGAACGTAAAGTACTTGGTAGGAGCACTAACTTGCTAACCCTTTTGAAAAAAGTGTGTTAACTTTTCTATGATCTATCTACTGTCGGGTCTTCTTTGTCTTTCATTGGTTTCCCATGGCAATGAGATGTTGAATGTGCATATACCATCAGAGAATGGGAAAGGAAAAATACGTAATATGCGAAACGTGTTTGCATAAGGTGGAGAGTGCGATGCCAATAGAAGTAATTCATCAAACATCTTAAGTGCAACAATTTTCTCCTTAACCATTCACATTATGATATGGAAGACTAGAACTCGACGTCAGATTAATACCTTTGGGATGCTTACCGTGTGGAGTCGTAAGATTCTGTTTGAAAGCCATTCTAGGTGACGGAAAATGGCGAACACAGGGGTCAGGGCGGCCTTACTGGCCAGCGCTATGTGTGGGGCTCCATTTCGAATGGTTCACACTTCCTGACTGTGGGTTCGAGATCCGCTCCTAGTCTCTTTCTTCACCCTGCAAAATGAAGCACGACTAAAGACCACACCGGAGGTTCTCCGGGATGGCCCTCCGGTGCAAGAGTCAGTTCACTTGCAGAGAGAAATTGGAAATTAGGAGCTAGGGTTTTTTTTTTGTGCGTATGTCCTCCAAGAGGCATAATGGGATATTTATAGGGAACCTCTTGGCTTGATCTCTAAGATTGCACCAATGCTCGACACGCGTCGGCTGACATCACTCTTACGTCACGTTTAGGGTTTTATAACCATTTATAGGATGAGCTGGCATCTTCACGTGCCCCCAACGTTATCCTTATAACCGTTTGGATGACGTCACAACCATCATCATTGCCACGATTGTTGTTCCCACGCAAGTGAGCTGGAACGACGGCTACGCTCGTTCGGCACCGAGCGTGTTGTGCGACCATCAGAGGATGTCCAACCGAACGCGTTTCCCGCTCGCGTGGGTGCTAGAGACTGAGGCAATTAAGCGAGTCGTAATTAACGAGACCCTCGGCTATGGAGGCCTTCGGCGTTCCGAACGTCGAGAGTAAGATGACTCGGAGTTGATCGGAATACTGGATCACGTTCAGAAATGGCACGAGCCATTTTGCTCGGCCTGCTACAATAGCCCCTCAACCCATGCCTAGGCTCTTTACTTGGTATGGGTTGATTTCAGATTAGGCCGAGCTTTATCCGAGGATCTTCTTTCGAAATTGCAACGGATTTATCCGAGCCCCACATAAAATGACAGCTGTCGAGCATTTGAATAGGTGTGTTAGTCGAAAGGACGCCTTGGCAGATGAGGAGACGGCTGGCGTGGGAAAGGCTCTCAGTCGCCACGTGTCATGTGGTGGTTGGCGAGGGGTTCGGCTGTGAAATGATGGGCGGAAAATTCGAAACGCCCGCTCCATCTATAAATAACGATGAAGGAGGAGAGAGAAGGTTCTTCTGCGCTTTCTCTCTCTAGCATTTGGAGCTTCTCTCTCTACAACTCCGTTCCAGAGCTCGATTCAGATCCAGATCTTCACCTTCAAGCCTCATTTCAACAGAAATCTTCAGGTATGTCATTGATTTTTATCGCTTTTCTTTTTCCTTTGCTTTTCACACACCTTTTCTGGGTTTTTGGGGTGATTTTGGGGTTTTTCTGGTCTGAGTCAATAGCGAAAATCTGGGGGTGAACAGTGATGTTCATCCCTAAACTCAACCTGTTCTTCCGAGCCCCAATAGGATGTTCGGGGCTCTCTGAACGACTTCTCCTAATGGAGGTAAGTAACCGAACAGGATCACTATTTGATTGTTAAGCCAAGCGTAGAGAGACGTTTCAGATGCGCCGAGCCCATTCTAGGATAGCTATGACTCGTGAGCCGATAAGATGAGCCGAACTTCCAAATTATTTTCTTTGCCGACGCAGGTTTCAACTGCTTATTACCCCTTTGTTCTTCTCCTAGGTCTGGCTCACGAGGTCATCGACGTGTCTTCAGACTCGGATTGCTCGGAAACATAATCCGATCGTTAATTCATTAGTGAATTTCTTGAGCAACGTAGAAGGAGGAGGGGCCGCCCAGTCGAATCTATCTCCACCAGGATGTCGACAAATTCTCCCACATTCTATGACTCGAATGCCGAGCGTGTTCATGAGTACGCCACAGATGACTTTTTGATCGACCCCGAGATCAGCTTCACCGCAGAGACGCAGTCTAAAGTCGATCCTCAGATGGGTCATGAGGCCGAGTCGAGGTTTTTGTCTGGTACTGAGGCTTCGACGTCGGCTCCGAGCGACATCGATCTTTTTGACAAGGGTCTGCTATGCCCCTACGCTCATTACTTTAGTGGTGATCCCGGGGAGTACGAAGCATTCTGCGTAAAGTATAGCATCCCTGACGATGTGTTGATTCATCGAGTCAGGAGCACTGAAATTAAAGACCAGAGGGAGCATCATCCCGAGCATATAACCGTACCTTTGATGGTCATTTGTGAGGCTGGGCTTCGGTTCCCCCTCCACCCCTTCCTTAGGGAAATCCTCTAGAGATTTAGTTTGGCTCCCCATCAGCTCGCGATCAACAGTTACCGAATAATCATGTCGATAATCGCCTTGATCGAGAGCCAAGATCTTGACTTCAGGCCGACGGACCTCTTTTTCGCATACACCATGTCTCAACACGGTAAGTTTGGCCGTCGGTATCTTACGACTCGTCCCAAAAAGATTCCTTTGATCGAAAGCTTATCCGATACGGATAAATGGGCTGATTTCTACCTTGAAGTTCATGGGAACTATGAGTTTAGCGAAGGTCTGCGTCGGTATACAGTTCTGAAAGTTAGGGACATGAGAGGTACTACCGAACCGTTATTTTTTATTTCGAGAAATATTCATCCGACTTTTTTTTTGTTGCTAATGCTTTTATTCTTGCTATCTTCTGCTTGCAGAGCTTGGTCCAATATCGAAGGGACTCAACACCAATTCCCGAGAGAAAGCTTGCGACACGCTTCTCGCCCAAGCTTGCCGACACGCTCCAACTCTACTTGATTACCGACCCTCATACAAGGGTGTGTTGAGGAGGACGAAGAGGGGTAAAGAGGCAGATCCGAGCAAGAAAAAGACAGGCAAGCTTAAGACTACCAGGGCTTCTAAAAAGAAGGCGGCCACAAACATTGAGGGTGTTCGGCAGAAGAGGCAACAAGGAATACGGTTGCCTAAGGTCAGATTCACAGCCGAGGAGTGGCTCACTCCGCTTGTATCCGGCAATTTAGTTGAACCCTTTGCCGAAGATATGTCGAGAAGGAACATTCCCAGACCTGTCATCCCCATAAAGATGACTAACCCAGGACGCAGCCGAGGCTCTGAGGACCGGCAGCTGCAGCAAAAAGAAAAAAGGCAAAAAATATCTGAGGATGTTCCACCGCCGAACTTCTCTCAATCAGCTGCTTCAAATGTTGCCCAAGCCTCTCCGCCCAAGGAACAAAGAAATCTTTCTGACCATCACATCGATCTTACTGACCCTGCAACCGAGGCCGCCGTTCGATGTCAATTCAGTCCTTATTACACGATGTCCGACGGCAGAGTCCTGCAGCTGAGTGATTCCGTGAAGGAAGAACCGAATCTTGCCGTAACATTCTTAAGGGGGCTAGCTCTTCTGAGAGACTACGATCAAGTGCCAACCAACCTAATCCCTAGGCTCGGAGAAATTTGCTCTCATTTCGTGCAGGTATTTCTTGTGCTTAGTTTTACTCCTTGTGATCTAGCCCTAGAATTTTCTTGTGGTAATCTTTACTTTCATGTTTTTGATAGGCCGGGCAAGCTGCTTTGAAGGCTTATGACAAGGCCACCAAGGTAAGTGCCGAGCGTGAGCGATATAGGTCTGACCGGGACTCCTTCTGAACTAAATGGAGGATCTTGGATCAGCAGGTTAAGGATTCCGAAGCTGAGTTAGAGAGGCTTCGAAAAGAGCTTGCTGATGCTAAAACCTCTGCCTCGACTGCCGAGGCTGAGTTGAAGAAGATGGAGGAGGAAGAAAAGGAAAAACTCAGGAAGGCCGACGCAAAAGGGTACGAAGTCGGGATCAATCGAGCTGCCCTTGAGTACACCTAAATTGCTCACAAAATGGTGAACGATGAGCTGGAGGCTCGGCTTCTTGATTTTTACAGACTGGGGCACACTACTGGTGCCGACACGATGGCTGGGGTGATGGCTATCCAACCAGAATCTGGGTTTCTTAAATAGCTTCCTGAGCCGGTTGTGCCAGATCTTGACCTTCCATATACCGAGGAGGAATGCCAGCCTTTGCCACCCGAGGAGGATGATGAGGAAATTGTCGATGGTGAGCATCAGGGAAAAATTGGTGATCAATCAGCCGAGCTTCAAGAGAAGAATGCAGAGGGTGAAGATCTTTAGAATGTTGAGGAATTTTTCTTTAAGTCTTTTCGCTTTCTAAAGTTTTTTTGAACTTTGTTTCTGAATGGGTGGCTCCGAACGTTAGGATTTGCCATGCCACATGTAATAGTTTGAAGGGGGACGGCGTCAAATGGTTTACCAAGCCGAGCCCTCTTGCTAAGAGTTTCTGAATTCTCTTTTTATCTTATAATGCTTTAGAAAAATTCTCGAATGCATTGCTTTGTTTAAACATTCTTTTATGCCTTAGAGATATTTTCTGAGTTTGGCCGAAGGTCAAGCAACCTTGGCTTGTTTCCAAGTTCTCGTTATTTACTTGTAACAGCCCCTACGTTGGTATAAGGCTCGGCTTCAAATGCCAGTCTTGTGCCAAGGTAATATGTTAAGTAAATGTTTGAAGTGGCAATTAGTTCAAGTCAAAGTATGAACATAGCCGAACCAATATGTTGATCGAGTTGTGGCTAGAAATCAAGTTGTCCGAGCCACTATGTGTTTTGCTGATAATTGATCCGAACGTAGTTGTAATGGTTAGAATGCTGAGCTGTAGTGATCAAAGTTTGAACATTGTAATCAAATAATAGAGAGTATTGATGCTTTAGGAATAGGTGAGACTTTTTATTAAGTAAGGAGTTGGCCAAAACAGGTACAGGATTTTGCTAAGTAATAAGTAATAAACCGGTAGAGGTCGTGATAGACCAAAACTGAGGAAAAAACTTTAGAGGTAAGCCTTCCTGAGGTTTAGAGCATTCCAGGGGTTCTCAATCTCCCTTCCGTCTTTGTCTTCCAACTTGTATGAGCCATTGCCGACCTCCTTGACCACCTTGTACGGACCTTCCTAATTAGGTTTGAATTTAGTCTTCTGGCTGGCTCGGACAACCTTCCTCCAGACCCAGTCGTCAGTTCTGAACTTCTTGAGCCTTACGCTCCGATTGTAGACCCGAGCGACTTCCTGTTGATAGCTAGCTAGTTTGAGCTGGGCATCGTCTCGCTTTTCTTCAGCTAAAATAAGCTCGGTAGCTACTGCATCATTGTTGGTTTATGGATCAAAAGTTTTAGTACGCAGGGTTGGGAACCTGGATTCAAGTGGAATGATAACCTCCATGCCGAAGGCCATTGCAAAGGGAGTTTGGCCAGTGGAGCATCTTGGAGTGGAGCGGTGTAGACACCCCAATCTGGGCTTCCAGATTAGTTTACTTACGGTTTTTGATTCCCCGATGATGAGTCAGGTCGAAACAGTCCCGAGAACTTGGAATGGCTTGAGTTTGGCATGTGAGGAACCCATCCTTAGCCTTAAAACCTTAAATCAGAACCTGAACCTTGGGTTTGAATGTCGCGCGACATATTGGAACCCTCGCGCGATGGTTCATTTGCCAGGTGGTGGTCAAAGTCAAAGCTTTGACCATTGACCATCGCGGGGTTGGCTGGACCCTCGCGCGATGGTCTCACTTCATCGCGCGATGGTCAACACCTGTCATTTTCACGCAGATTGCGTGTTGGTCAGGGGGCTACAGACCCATGTGACCCCGTTTTCTCGGCTGAACAGCGTTCTGGGGGGGGGGGGGGGGGGGGGGGGGTCCCCTTGCACCACCTCACCCCCCATTCTCCCATCACCTTTGTCACCCACTCCTCCACCAAGCATTTGTAACCAGCATTGTTGGCTGGTTACAAGGGCTTGGTTAGCCATCCACTAACCCCCTTCTCCTATAAATACACCCCCCATGCTTCCTTGCAAAGGGTTACAAAAAAACCCCTCTTTGAGAAAGAAGAAGAAAAGCTCAAGCACAAATATCTCACACTACTCACTCCCACATAATCACTCTCCAAGTCTCACCATCTCATCATTCAAGCCATTTCCAAGGCACTCAAAGCAAAGGTATAATATCTTTCTGCTCACTGTTCGAACCCCTGAGGTGGGCTGGCAGGGTCAAGGCTGGTAATTGATACCAGTTCTGGCCCTAAAGCTGGCAGAGTTTCAAGAGCCACTAGCAGGGAAACCCTCGCGCGATGGTCCCAGATGCTCGCGCGACAATTCTGTCTGCGTGAGAATGGACCACGTGGGGAAAGGACCCTGGTATTTAAGTTTATTATTGTGCTTATAGTCTGTTAAAAGTCTTTAAAGGAGATTTAGCTCACTGCTTTGCTATTTTGCATGTTGAAAATCATTGTTAGGCTTAGTTTATAACACCTCTTGGTTTGGAATGCTTTTGGGATGCTCCTGAACATGTCTCAGAGCCCCAAGTATGCAAAGCAATTCCTGGAAGTCCAGTCAGAACAATCGCGCGGTTGTCTCATACTGTCGCGCGATGGTTCTCTCTCTCCCAGGGAATGCCCTTGCATGAGCAGCTTGGCCTTGGCCTTTGTTTAGACACCCCCACTGTTTAGGGGTTGCTTTTTCATAATATTTCTATCTGTTGGCTGTAATATTGTTTACTTTCAAGTACCCATAAACTGCTTGGTTTGCACCTGGGTGAGCACTGGTCCTTCCAGAGCCCAGAAGGGAATGAAATTCAAACCATTGGTGAAACATGAACACTCGCGCGAGGGTATGGATATGTCGCGCGACGGTTTGCTTGCATGCGAATGAACTCACGCATGCAAGCTGGCTGTTTCTTCGTGCCAAAATCATACACAGCGCTGTCTTGATGTATGATCGATGTTTTGAACTTCGTTCCATTTATTACCTGTCATCTTACTAATCCATGCCATATCTCATCACATCCTGCAAACTGTTACAGTTTTAAATCCCCGATTAACTGTTCCCCCGCCCTAATTGGCTAAAAATTGATTAATGAAACAGAATCGCAAAACAAACATTTTCGCAAATGCCTAAGTAGAGACCGATCTCCGGATTGGGCGAGAGGGGTGCCATAAAACCCTTCCCCTCTCGTAACCTGGCTCCCGAACCCAGATATGGTTATGACGGACTGGTTCCTTAGCTTTTTCAAAATCAATCAACACGGCAAGTGCTTCGAAATACGGTTCCTTGGGTGTCGAACCTTCAAACCCGAGTGGCGACTCTGTATTTTGCGAGCGCTTGCTTCCCCGCTCGCGCTCCCTCGACCCGGGCCCCCTTGCCTCGCGTCTCGGAATCCGGAAATTCCGAAAACGGGCACGCATGCCCACAGTGGCGACTCCGCTGGGGATCGAATCAATATTGGTCTATACTTAGATTTTAATACGCTCGAGAACAATCCCACAAAAGTCTGTCAAAATAGTGAGCTTCGCGCTGCTAAAGAAAGGATTGGTGATTTAACAGGACCTCGTGTCCGGCCATCCAATCTGGGGCTTTTCCGATTGTTCTCTTGTGTAGTTTCTTCTAAGTATTGATCAATAAAGAGAGCCAAATTTGAAAAGGCATTTGCGAATTTGCGATTCTGTTCGATTAATCAAATTCTTTAGCATCTTCATTTGCATCGATGTGGGATAAGCCTCGTTGGATCGTTTTGGCAATCCGGCACGGTTTACCGGAGCTCGGGGACCCCGAATGACCAACAACCTTCGACGATGATGAGTCATTCTACCGTTTGACAGTTGCTCTGCGATTACGCGGGCAGCGGGAGGTATATCTTGGCTCTAGTCCGAGGAACCCGTTACAAGCCAAAACCAGCCTTTGCATATACAAAGCATTAGAACTCTCCAAACTAGGACAGGTACCTACAGGGTAAGATTACTTGCATCTAACCCCCATATACTGTCTTCGTGTTACTGCTTTCCCTATCGCATGTACTGTACATACGCTATCTTGCATAGGAGCATGCTTAAGGTTATCTTGTCTTTCAAGTTTGTCATGCGCTGTCTAAGACGTTGTTGTACCCGATGAGAAGTCGTTCATTCTGTCGAATGTTCGTTATCAATCGCAAAGTCCTTAGTTCAATGAGACTTTGGGAAATCAAAATTTACTACATCCTTGGCTCATGCCCGATTAAGGATTCAACCAACAATAAGGAACAACGAAGTTGTGATGCCGTGTCACTAGCGCCACCCAGGTTGAAGTGCGTTGTCACTATACACCGCCGTGTTCAAGGTTAAGGTGCCATGTCATCACTACCGAGTTGTTCCAAATTCAAAGTTGAACATTTAAATGGGACTAGTCAAAGATTTAGTCTATTTTGACTTCTTTTAGGATCTGTCGATCTACTCAAGGACACATCGCCGAAAAGAATTCTGAGGATTCCGGCAACGTCTGAAACTCGTGAAGCAAACACGTCTCTGGAACTGTACATACATACATTCTGTTTTGCGTAGGAGCATGCTTAGGGCGGCTTCTAGGTTGTCTCTCTCTTTCGAGTCTGTCTTATGCTTATTAGGACGCTGCTAGACCCGATGAAGAGTCGTGCATCTCGATGGTGCACGTTAATTTTTCAAAGTCCTTAGATCAGCGAGACTTTGAGAAATCAAACCTTATTAAGTCCTTGGCTCATGCCCGATTAAGGATTCAACCGACAATAAGGATCCACAAAGTATTGATGTCGTGACATTGATATCATTCAGGTTACAAGTGCCTTGTCACTTACAACCACCCCGGCTAAAGCACAGTGTTGCTCACGCCACCCCAGTTAAGGTGTCACGCCGTCAATACCAAGTTGTTTCTAATTCAAAGTCGAATCTTCAAATGGGACTAGTCGAAGACTTAGTCTGTTTTGACATCTCTTAGGATCAGTTTGATCTATTCAAAGGATACACCCTCAAAAAGAATTCCGAGGATTCTGGCAGCCTCCGAACATCATGAGACAGACTTGTCTCTAGTTCTAGAGTCTAGGGTTGACACCGACAACGACGAGTACATTGCATTTTGTTGTAGGAACACCACTGAGCTTTTGTCTTACTTTGCTGTCCAAAGCTTAAGGCCATTGCATCGTCGGAGAGTACCGAAAAGAAGAGCCAAACCTGCTTGGGAACATTTGCCGGAGCTGTTGCACCTTTGCTTCCAAGGTCATATCACCTGCCTCGTTCATCAATTTAGAATGGCAGTACAAATGGAGCTGGCTGAGCTCAAGAAGGCTGTAGAAGAATTGGGTCACAAGATGGACAAACAGATGATTATGGTCCAAGGACTCGTTGGCCTCGTTACCTCCATAGCCCCGCAGCCAGATATGGGGCTAGTCAAAGAACCTCCTCAAGCCTACCACTCTCCAACGGTCGGAATCAAACTGTGCTCAGGAGACATGTTCAACGACCTGGTTGAATTCCATGAGGCTAAGACTCACTCGAAGGAGGATGTTGATTCCTTTGTCGAAGCCATTGCCAAAGGGGAGGACATACTTAGTGATGAATTCAGCCCCGAAGGCAAAAGAATGCATCCTATTGATGAGGCAATATGTTGCAATTGCGAAGCAAACAAGGGTTCCGCTTCGGATTCTCAGTTCACTCGCCGAAACCCACCAAGGACTTTCTCACGCTTCTCTACACCTTTGGCCTCAATTTATGAGAAGCTCCTCGATGCTGGTTCCATTAAGCCCCTCAATCCAACTCCTCTACCCAAAAATCCATCACCCAACTTCAAGTATAACCTCTATTGTGCCTACCATCAGATGCCTGGCCATCCTACCAGTGCTTGCTTCCGGCTTCGACATGCCGTTCAAGATCTCGTTGATTGTGGTATCATCACAACCCCACCACCATCAACAGCCGATACCAATCAGGTTCAAAACGCTCAAAGCTACCGGGCTCGAACCCAACCCCGGAGTTTCTCTGTCTTCGAGGCACCTCTATCTACAGTAATGGAGAAGCTTTTCCAATCCGGGCATCTCAAGCCTTTGACCCCGACTTCCCCACCCAAAGTCTTACCAGCCAACTGCAATGCAAACCATTTCTGTGCCTTCCACCAAATGCCTGGCCATCCCACTGACGCATGCTATCGTCTTCGACATGAGATTCAAGATCTCATTGACAATGGCACGGTTCAAGTTCCACCAAAGCCCAACGTCATTTCCAACTCCTTGCCTCAACACAACTCTGACCCTCTGGTTGGTCAGATATCTATCACCTCCATTCAAATCAACCCGAGCTCCACCATATTCAACCCTAGCCACTATATCGTCCCAGAGAGCCAATCCAAACCAATTGTATCCATCCCGTTCGAACCGGAGATTAACATGATGGTTGTAGGTTGGGAAATTGAGGTCTTCACTGCCGACACCTGGATTGACAGTAATGAGGAACTTACAAAGGAGCAGACTGATGGGATGAGGTCCATTGTTCATGGGAGCACCGGGTAGGTTTGGTCAAAGAAGCTGAGGAAGCCGAAGTGCTGTTGCTTGGGCCTGACACCCGCTGGATCCCACCTCTTTTTGTGGAAGTCAAGGGTAGCTATAAAAGTTGCATTTTCAAACCGCGTCTAGTTTGCATTGGCGTTTTGTCTGAGTCTGACACAGAGTCTTTTGAGTCATCTAAGTCTAGCTCTGAGTCGGAGGTTGTGCCTTTTGGCCCTCCACGTCGTAGCTTTTGTTTCAAATTTTGAGTCTACTGTACTTGGCAACCCCGATGGGCTTTCTTTATGATATGCATTATCTTGCTTCTAAGTACTTCGCTGGCTTTTGAATAAACTGTGTCAACTCCGACGACGAAGGGATAGATTTCGATGGGATCATACCCAAGGAAATGTGTTCCCTCGCCGAAAGGGAAGACAAAAGGCATGCTCAGCCTATTAAAAGGAGAAGTAGTTTCAAATAAACTTGAAAGATGAAGTAGACCTCCAAATGGTTCAAACTGGTTCAACACTGTCCCCAAAGGAGCATTGCGCCCGGTCAAACAAGCATCGATATTTTGACATGGTCTCTCAAATGACATGCCTAACGTAGACCCTGAGATAAAGGAACATCAAATCTTGTTGCTACCGGATGCCAAGCCAAAAAAAGCAGAAGCTCAAAAGGTCCAGCGCCTCATACATCTTCAAGTTTGTAGGAACAGCGTTCCACCAAGTACAAGTTAGCAAGTTCAAAATTGGTCTGGAACGAGACATGTCAACCGAAGCACACTGGACTCTGCGCTATCAAAGCCGTTTTATCTGAGGCTGTGGCCAGAGATCATCGATCTCGACGACCTCGATGGCAATCAATTTCAAATACCTTGGTCAACATGGATCAATTCAAAAGTCTTTTCCCTAAGAGAAGCTTGTTGGGCTGAAAACCCCAAGGGTGGGCAGTTCCAAGCAAAAGTTAGAGCAGCCTGCTAGACCAAAACCTTTGAAGGTGGTTTAGGCAAAAATGAATAGGCAATATTCAAAAGCTCGCTAGATCGAAAACCCGAATGGGCGGTTCTAGGCAAAAGTTAGAGCGTAAAAGGTGAGGTAAAATACTCGAGTGAACCTTAGCCTGAACTACGTTTTGACCTGATTCCCTAGCTTGGGATACGTAGGCAGTCTCTCTTTGAGACTCGGTCACATTCTATCAATTGGATTCATGGTTGACATTTTGGTACACATCAAAGGTCGAAGAGGATCGAAGATCAGATCAAGCTGCATTGGAGGAATCAGAAGGGGGAAAACCTTTGTCTTTCAATTTTATTACAAATTGCTTCTTCAATTTACAGGCTGAGCATAAGTCTTAAAATATTTGAAGCATCAAAAATAGAACGAAATGCTAGAGGCCTTAACCGGCTCACAATTTATTCTAAAGTTCAGCGAAGTCTGGTATAAGCAACCGTAGCGCGTTTGTTCGAAGTGATGCGCGTTGGTCTCAAACCTGCGCACGCTTTTTGCAACAGACAGTAGCAGTTAGCTACTACCCTCGAATGTCATTCCAGGGGCTTTTGCCAAGTCTTGTCATACCATGCAAGTCATATGGACTTAATATGACTGCACGGGGGTGTCGGTTTCAGTCCGGGCCTATACGAGTCATTATCTGTGTTTTATGTCCGTCTTTGCGACATTTTTCCAGCTTTTCAATCAACTGTCGTTTCGAGATGCTTTTCTCGGTTTTGTTTGTACAGGTCTTTGTGCTTTTTTGCGTCTTTCGCAAGTGTCAGTTTCACCTGTCTAAGGAATGTTGTGAGTTTTTGGCTCATTAATACCCAAAAATTTCATTATGTTCCGTGTGTCTAAGGGTTTGCATTATACCCTGGGGCTCTTTTTCCCTTTTCATTCGAGCTAGCGCGAGTCTGTTTATGTGCGCACGTCTGTGTGTCGATTCAAATCACTTGTCAATGCAAATTAGATATTAGTGGTTAGTTTTTGCATTCCCTTCAACACTTGTAAAAGAGGGTCAATAAACTGGAAAACGCAATTTTTACATTGCTACCCTAGTATCTGTAACCCACAAGCAGTGGAATC
This sequence comes from Rhododendron vialii, assembly GCF_030253575.1. Taxonomy (NCBI): domain Eukaryota; kingdom Viridiplantae; phylum Streptophyta; class Magnoliopsida; order Ericales; family Ericaceae; genus Rhododendron; species Rhododendron vialii. The sequence continues at coordinate 39,787,944 of NC_080561.1, read as the reverse complement.
TTGTGGACATCAAGGGCATGTCGGCCCAAGGCCAAGCAAAGCATATTTCTGGGGCTCGTCTGCCCAAGCATCGAAGAAACGGCACGCAGGCCCAATGCTGTTACCATGTCAACTGGGCACGCCGGCCCGCTCGGGCGTCTCTCTATCTGGATGCGCATCCCAAAAGCAAAAGACAGTAAAGTACTGGAGCTCAGTGGTAGTCCTTAGGCATTGTTGTCCTCGTAGGAGCCGCCCTTAACTTGCATCTACATTTTCAAATTGTGCATTTTCTTAGTAAGCATCTTTGCATATTGTATATCAAATGTTTAAAGCAGGAAAATTCTATGACGGAATTCGCTTCTGTGGGTTAGCGCAAGTATGGGGGAATGACACACGCCACTTTCCTTGTCTCATTTGCCATGGTAACCATCAAGCGCACAACCTCGCTGTCCTGCTCTGTTGGCACTTAGAATGCATTTTGGGGAATCAGAATTCAATCCAATTCAATGGCTCGATCATTTTGTATGGTGATCCGCCATTTTCAAATCAACGGCATGATCATTCTGCACACTGATCCTCCCGTCTCAAATCAACGACAGCCGGTCCTGTCCATTTCTCAACGGCATGATCATTCTGCACACTGATCTTCCCGTCTCAAATCAACGACAGCCGGTCCTGCCCATTTCTCAACGGCTCGATCATTCTGCACACTGATCCTCCCGTCTCAAATCAACGACAGCCGGTCCTGTCCATTTCTCAACGGCTCGATCATTCTGCACACTGATCCGCCCGTCTCAAATCAACGACAGCCGGTCCTGTCCATTTCTCAACGGCTCGATCATTCTGCACACTGATCCTCCCGTCTCAAATCAACGACAGCCGGTCCTGTCCATTTCTCAACGGCTCGATCATTCTGCACACTGATCCGCCCGTCTCAAATCAACGACAGCCGGTCCTGTCCATTTCTCAACGGCTCGATCATTCTGCACACTGATCTTCCCGTCTCAAATCAACGACAGCCGGTCCTGCCCATTTCTCAACGGCTCGATCATTCTGCACGCTGATCCTCCCGTCTCAAATCAACGACAGCCGGTCCTGTCCATTTCTCAACGGCATGATCATTCTGCACACTGATCGTCCCGTCTCAAATCAACGACAGCCGGTCCTGCCCATTTCTCAACGGCTCGATCATTCTGCACACTGATCCGCCCGTCTCAAATCAACGACAGCCGGTCCTGTCCATTTCTCAACGGCTCGATCATTCTGCACACTGATCCTCCCGTCTCAAATCAACGACAGCCGGTCCTGTCCATTTCTCAACGGCTCGATCATTCTGCACACTGATCCGCCCGTCTCAAATCAACAACAGCCGGTCCTGTCCATTTCTCAACGGCTCGATCATTCTGCACACTGATCTTCCCGTCTCAAATCAACGACAGCCGGTCCTGCCCATTTCTCAACGGCTCGATCATTCTGCACGCTGATCCTCCCGTCTCAAATCAACGACAGCCGGTCCTGTCCATTTCTCAACGGCTCGATCATTCTGCACGCTGATCCGCCCGTCTCAAATCAACGACAGCCGGTCCTGTCCATTTCTCAACGGCTCGATCATTCTGCACACTGATACTCCCGTCTCAAATCAACGACAGCCGGTCCTGTCCATTTCTCAACGGCATGATCATTCTGCACACTGATCTTCCCGTCTCAAATCAACGACAGCCGGTCCTGCCCATTTCTCAACGGCTCGATCATTCTGCACACTGATCCGCCCGTCTCAAATCAACGACAGCCGGTCCTGTCCATTTCTCAACGGCTCGATCATTCTGCACACTGATCCTCCCGTCTCAAATCAACGACAGCCGGTCCTGTCCATTTCTCAACGGCTCGATCATTCTGCACACTGATCCGTCCGTCTCAAATCAACGACAGCCGGTCCTGTCCATTTCTCAACGGCTCGATCATTCTGCACACTAATCTTCCCGTCTCAAATCAACGACAGCCGGTCCTGCCCATTTCTCAACGGCTCGATCATTCTGCACGCTGATCCTCCCGTCTCAAATCAACGACAGCCGGTCCTGTCCATTTCTCAACGGCTCGATCATTCTGCACACTGATCCGCCCGTCTCAAATCAACGACAGCCGGTCCTGTCCATTTCTCAACGGCTCGATCATTCTGCACACTGATACTCCCGTCTCAAATCAACGACAGCCGGTCCTGTCCATTTCTCAACGGCATGATCATTCTGCACACTGATCTTCCCGTCTCAAATCAACGACAGCCGGTCCTGCCCATTTCTCAACGGCTCGATCATTCTGCACACTGATCCGCCCGTCTCAAATCAACGACAGCCGGTCCTGTCCATTTCTCAACGGCTCGATCATTCTGCACACTGATCCGCCCATCTCAAATCAAAGACAGCCGGTCCTGTCCATTTCTCAACGGCTCGATCATTCTGCACACTGATCCGCCCGTCTCAAATCAACGACAGCCGGTCCTGTCCATTTCTCAACGGCTCGATCATTCTGCACACTGATCCGCCCGTCTCAAATCAACGACAGCCGGTCCTGTCCATTTCTCAACGGCTCGATCATTCTGCACACTGATCCGCCCATCTCAAATCAAAGACAGCCGGTCCTGTCCATTTCTCAACGGCTCGATCATTCTGCACACTGATCCGCCCATCTCAAATCAACGACAGCCGGTCCTGTCCATTTCTCAACGGCTCGATCATTCTGCACAGTGATCCGCCCGTCTCAAATCAACGACAGCCGGTTCTGTCCATTTCTCAACGACTCGATCATTCTGCACACTGATCCGCCTATCTCAATTCAACGGTGGTCAGCCATATCATCAATGACGGTCAGCCATATCAGTCATTCAACGATGGTCAGCCATATCATCCATGACAGTCAGCCATATCAGTCATTCAACGATGGTCAGCCATATCATCAATGATACGATGGTCAGCCATATCATCCATGACGGTCAGCCATATCAGTCATTCAACGATGGTCAGCCATATCATCCATGACGGTCAGCCATATCGTCTATCTCCACCAAATCAACGGCTTGATCATTCTGCACACTGATCAGCCCGTCTTCTGTCATGTCTGCAACGGTTCGATCATTTATACTGATGATCCTCCCATCCAGACTTCAACGGTTCGATCATTTATACTGATGATCCTCCCATCCAGACTTCAACGGTTCGATCATTTATACTGATGATCCTTCCATCCTGTCTGCAACGGTTCGATCATTTATACTGATGATCCTCCCATCCAGGCTTCAACGGTTCGATCATTTATACTGATGATCCTTCCATCCTGACTTCAACGGTTCGATCATTTATACTGATGATCCTCCCATCCAGACTTCAACGGTTCGATCATTTATACTGATGATCCTTCCTTCCTGTCAAATCCCCGAACGGTCTGATCATTCGGCACATTGATCTCTCCGTTCGCATTCACGAAAGTTGGTCCTGTCAAATCCCCCAACGGTTTGATCATTCGGCACATTGATCTCTCCGTCCGCCTTCACGACAGCCGGTCCTGTCAAATCCAAACAACGACCAGAACATCATTCGATGGTCCGTTCATCCGCAACTGATTGTTCCCCAGGAGAGTCCGTCTTGGCCTGTCCCGAACGACAAACACCCTCAGTCTAGCCGCAAGGGCATCTTCCAGCAGGCTTATTGCTCTGTCTCGGATGGTCTTTGATAAGGAGATTGGCTCTGATTCCCTACAGATGGAATTCAACCTGCCTGACACGACCTACCCGTGTTTGTTGGAATACTTTGTGCTGAGGATAGCTTGATCTCCAGCAACGACGGCCTGTCCCGTCCACATCTGCAATGACAGCCTATTCTGTCCAAATTCGATCAAACAAGCGGCGATTCACTCGTCCACTTCTACTTCCATCCCCGGCAATGGACAGCCAGTCCATTCCACCGATCAGGTTCCTTAAGTTTACTTGTCTACTTTGCTAGTATGTTCTGCTCTGGATTGCCTTGAGGGGTGTCTAGAATTCTTTGACGTTACTTGTACCAAGTCGATGGTGCTTCAAGTGCCGTCAAAGAGGGGCTACTGTAGACACCCCAATCTGGGCTTCCAGATTAGTTTACTTACGGTTTTTGATTCCCCGATGATGAGTCAGGTCGAAACAGTCCCGAGAACTTGGAATGGCTTGAGTTTGGCATGTGAGGAACCCATCCTTAGCCTTAAAACCTTAAATCAGAACCTGAACCTTGGGTTTGAATGTCGCGCGACATATTGGAACCCTCGCGCGATGGTTCATTTGCCAGGTGGTGGTCAAAGTCAAAGCTTTGACCATTGACCATCGCGGGGTTGGCTGGACCCTCGCGCGATGGTCTCACTTCATCGCGCGATGGTCAACACCTGTCATTTTCACCCAGATTGCGTGTTGGTCAGGGGGCTACAGACCCATGTGACCCCGTTTTCTCGGCTGAACAGCGTTCTGGGGGGGGGGGGGGGGGGGGCTCCCCCTGCACCACCTCACCCCCCATTCTCCCATCACCTTTGTCACCCACTCCTCCACCAAGCATTTGTAACCAGCATTGTTGGCTGGTTACAAGGGCTTGGTTAGCCATCCACTAACCCCCTTCTCCTATAAATACCCCCCCCATGCTTCCTTGCAAAGGGTTACAAAAAAACCCCTCTTTGAGAAAGAAGAAGAAAAGCTCAAGCACAAATATCTCACACTACTCACTCCCACATAATCACTCTCCAAGTCTCACCATCTCATCATTCAAGCCATTTCCAAGGCACTCAAAGCAAAGGTATAATATCTTTCTGCTCACTGTTCGAACCCCTGAGGGGGGCTGGCAGGGTCAAGGCTGGTAATTGATACCAGTTCTGGCCCTAAAGCTGGCAGAGTTTCAAGAGCAACTAGCAGGGAAACCCTCGCGCGATGGTCCCAGATGCTCGCGCGACGATTCTGTCTGCGTGAGAATGGACCACGTGGGGAAGGGACCCTGGTATTTAAGTTTATTATTGTGCTTATAGTCTGTTAAAAGTCTTTAAAGGAGATTTAGCTCACTGCTTTGCTATTTTGCATGTTGAAAATCATTGTTAGGCTTAGTTTATAACATCTCTTGGTTTGGAATGCTTTTGGGATGCTCCTGAACATGTCTCAGAGCCCCAAGTATGCAAAGCAATTCCTGGAAGTCCAGTCAGAACAATCGCGCGGCTGTCTCATACTGTCGCGCGATGGTTCTCTCTCTCCCAGGGAATGCCCTTGCATGAGCAGCTTGGCCTTGGCCTTCGTTTAGACACCCCCACTGTTTAGGGGTTGCTTTTTCATAATATTTCTATCTGTTGGCTGTAATATTGTTTACTTTCAAGTACCCATAAACTGCTTGGTTTGCACCTGGGTGAGCACTGGTCCTTCCAGAGCCCAGAAGGGAATGAAATTCAAACCATTGGTGAAACATGAACACTCGCGCGAGGGTATGGATATGTCGCGCGACGGTTTGCTTGCATGCGAATGAACTCACGCATGCAAGCTGGCTGTTTCTTCGTGCCAAAATCATACACAGCGCTGTCTTGATGTATGATCGATGTTTTGAACTTCGTTCCATTTATTACCTGTCATCTTACTAATCCATGCCATATCTCATCACATCCTGCAAACTGTTACAGTTTTAAATCCCCGATTAACTGTTCCCCCGCCCTAATTGGCTAAAAATTGATTAATGAAACAGAATCGCAAAACAAACATTTTCGCAAATGCCTAAGTAGAGACCGATCTCCGGATTGGGCGAGAGGGGTGCCATAAAACCCTTCCCCTCTCGTAACCTGGCTCCCGAACCCAGATATGGTTATGACGGACTGGTTCCTTAGCTTTTTCAAAATCAATCAACGCGGCAAGTGCTTCGAAATACGGTTCCTTGGGTGTCGAACCTTCAAACCCGAGTGGCGACTCTGTATTTTGCGAGCGCTTGCTTCCCCGCTCGCGCTCCCTCGACCCGGGCCCCCTTGCCTCGCGTCTCGGAATCCAAAAATTCCGAAAACGGGCACGCATGCCCACAAGCGGTAGGCCCAGAGAACCCGAGGCAGTTCCTCGGCCCATTTTTCTCGTTTGGAGTCTAGCCGACGCTTGATGCCAGTGCACACTATCTTGTTTGTTGCTTTGGCCTGACCATTGCCGTGGGGGTGAGATGGGGTTGAATTAAAAAATTTAATTCCGAACTCAGCACAAAGTCCTGTTAATTCTTTACCGACGAATTGGGAGCCATTATCCGTAACAATTGCATAAGGCACGCTGAACTTTGTGACGATGTTCCTCTAAACGAATCGCCGAACGTCTGCTTCGGTGGTTGTGACGAGTGGCTCGGCTTCCACCCACTTTGAGAAATAATCCGTTGCAGTTATCAAAAACTTAAAGCCTCCAGGGGCAGTTGGAAGTTTGCCAACTATATCCAAGCCCCATTGAGCAAAGGGCCAGAGGCTGGTGATAGGTTTGAGGGATTGAGCAGGCTGCTTTGGCATAGGAGAAAAAAGTTGGCAGGGTTTGCACTTTTTGACTACTTTTTCACAATCCTTCTTCATTCCTATCCAGAAGTATCCTTGACTTAGAGCTCTTTAACAGAGGGAACGCCCGCCGGAGTGACAACCGCAGCTTCCAGAGTGAAGTTCAGTCAATATTGTTGGGACCTCGGTCGGATGAATGACTCGAAGATATGGCCCTGTGAAGCTTTTCCTGTAGAGTTGGTCGTTCTCAGAGATCCAATAATGGTCTGTTTTGCTGCTTACACGATGGGCCTTCTTTCTATCGGAGGGGAGCGTATCATTCTTGAGGAAGGAGACTATCTCATCCATTCAGCTAGGACCGAGGGAAATGCTGAAAACTTCCTTCGAGACTTTAAAGCTTGGCTGGTGGATCTCGCCGAGGCTGATGTGTCTGTATTCAGATGCTTTGCTTGCCGAGGCTAAACTTGCCAGAGCATCGGCATGAGTGTTGTTCTCTCTGTTGATCTGTTCAATGTGGAGTCCCTTGAACCCTCGTATTAGTTCAAGAGTCGTAGCCTGATACTTTAGCATCCTTGGGTCCCGAGCTTCATAATCCCCTGTTACTTGGTTAACTATCAGTTGAGAGTCACAGAAAACGTGTAGTTCTTCAACTTGTAAACTTGTTGCGGCTCAGAGCCCAGCTAGCAGTGCTTCATATTCAGCTTCGTTGTTTATGGCTGGAAAGTTGATTGTGATAGCACTTTCATGAAGGGCGCCACAAGGCTTTACAAGGACAACCCCTACACCCGCACCGTTGCTGTTTAATGTCCCATCAACGTGTAGCTTCCAAACGTCTCCACTGAATAAGTTCCATGTTTTCCAAGCCTCGTGTTGTTCCAGCATTCCATAATCAGGCCTAACCAACGCTTCTTCGTCTGGGCTTCCAGGGGTGAATTCAGCAATGAAGTCTGCCAATACTTGGGCTTTGATTGCTGTTCGAGGCTCAAAATGAATATCAAAGTTTGCTAATTCGACTGCCCATTGAGATACTCGGCTTGATAGATCGACCTTCCTTAGGAGGTTTTTCAGTGGAAACTCTATGAGGATTATGATAGGGTGCTCCTGAAAATAAGGGAGTAATTTCCAAGCAGCTGTAACCAATGCTAGAAGAAGCTTTTCCAGTGGTAGATATCTAGTTTGAGCTGGGAGTAAGGTTCAGCTAGTGAAGTAAATTGGTTGGTCTTCAAGGCCTTCCCGTCGAATAAGTGTCGAGCTAACAGCATGTGGAGAAACAGCTAGGTAGAGGTGGAGAGTTTCAAAAGCCTTTAGTTTGACAAGAAGTAGGGCCGAACAAAGGTACGATTTCCACTCGGTTAGGGCTGTGTCGCAATCTTCCGTCCATTTGAAGTTTCGTAGGCTTTGCTTCTTTAAGGTTTGGAAGAAAACGTGGCATTTATCTGATGAGCGGCTGATAAACCTGTTTAGGGCCGCTGCCATCCTTGTCAGCTTCTGAATTTTCCGAGGAGTCGATGGCGATTTTAATTACTCGATTGCGGAGATCTGGTTCGGATCTGCTTTGATGCCACGGCGAGTGACGAGATAACCGAGGAACTTTCCAGAGCTGACGCCAAAGGTGCATTTGTCGGCGTTGAGTCGAAGTTTGTACTTCTTTAGTATTGCAAAGACTTTGGCAAGGTGGGAGAGGTGGTTCTCAACTTTGAGACTTTTGACGACCATGTCGTCAATATAGGCTTCCATGATTTCACCGATGAGTATTCCGAACAATAGGTAAACCATTCTTTGAAATGTGGCCCCTGCGTTCTTAAGGCCGAACGGCATGACCAGGTAGCAAAAGAGGCCCCTGGGGGTGATAAAAGCTATCTTTTCCATGTCGTCTGGGTTCATGGCGATCTGGTGATAACCTTTGTAAGCATCCAAAAAACTGAGCTGAGCATGACCCGCTATTGCATCTACCAACTGGTCTATCTTCGGAAAGGGTAGGCAGTCCTTTGGGCAAGCATCATTCAAATTGGTGTAGCCCACGCAGACCCTCCATTTTCCATTTTTCTTCTTTACCACCATAGGGTTTGCGAGCCAAGTGGGATATTGCACTTCCTTAATGGCACCCACCTCAAGGGGTTTGCTCACTTCTTCATTTACTGCTTCAGCATGAATGGTTCCTGATCGCCGAGGCTTTTGGATCATTGGCTTTGCCGATTTGGAGACATTGAGTGAGTGTTAAATGAGCTTTGGATCGATACCTGGCATGTCATACGGCATCCAGGCAAAGACTTCAATATTGTTCTGTAGGAACTGAAACGTTTCTTCACGCTCGGCCTCAAGCAAACCTGTGCCGAGCATGAAATACCGCGATGCATCTTTGTTGAGTGGAAATTTGACAAGGTCTTCAATTGATTTCTCCTCCAGAAAAGATCCGATGTCCTCGAGGACCGGCTTGTCTGGGACTTCAACCTAGTGTACATGTTTCGAGCTTGGTGTCTTTCCGATGGCTGAAACGTAGCATTGTCGGGCTTGTAGCTGGTCTCCCATTAGATCTTTTTGTCTGCCATTAGCGCTGATGTATCTAACCACCTGGTGGTAGGTTGAGGCGACGGCTTTTATGGAATGGAGCCAATTTCGGCCTAGGATTGCATTGTACGGACTCGGGGCGTCCACGACGACGAACTCCAGATTAGAAGCAACCGAGCCTAAAACAACGGGGAGGGTGATCCTACCGAGCGGCCAAACGGGCGTTCCACTGAATCCAATTAGGGGAACTTCTGCTGGGAGAAGGCATGACTCTGGGATTTTGAGCTCCTTGAAGAAGGATAAGTACATCATGTAGACACCCCATTCTGGACTGTCCAGATAGCGTTATTTGTCGATCTTTTATTTTCCCAATGATGATCTTAGTCGAAAACAGTTTAAGGACAAAGGTGTGGTTGAGCTTTGAGCGTCCCGAACCTCTCTCAAAACCCCTTTCAAACCCTTCAAACCAGAGCCAAACAGCCCCAGCAAAACCCAATTGGCATACGCCAGTGTCCTGGAGGCGTACGCCAGTCACCTGCCACGTGTCAGTCATCGACCAGTGGCCCAGCTTTTACTGGCGCACGCCAGTTAATAGTGGCGCACGCCGGTCAAATCCAGTCAAATCAACTTTATTCAGCAACTTGGGCGGGACTTTTGTTCCACCCTGACGTCGGCTACAGCGTCCCTGATGATTACTTTCGGCAGAGACGCTCCCCCTCTCTCCTACACCCCCCATCAAGGCAAGTCCCATGCATTTAATGCATGGGAGGCTCCAACCTTGCCTTGACCAGCCAAACAAGGCCCTAGACCAGACTGATCTCAGTCTTTCTCTCCCCTATAAATACCCCCCTTGCATTCATTTGCAAGGGGTTGGCCTCATTAAGAAGTAGAAACTCTATCCTTCCTCCTTTCTTGCTCTCTATCCCTTTTTCTTCCATTGAAAGAGAAAAGAAAACAGCCCACTTCCACACACTCTGCTGACATCCAGTCACCATCTAAGCTTCCATCTCTAAGCTTTAAAGTTCAATACCACCTTCAATCCTCAAACAAAAAAAGGTATACCACCTTTGTGACCATTTCTGTTTTTGGCCCCTGTGGGGAACCAGTGAGGCCCAGGCTAGTAAGTAATACTAGTCCTGGCCTCAAACTGGCAAAATACGACAAAGCGTATGAGGTGATACATGGCGCACGCCAGTAACCATATGCCGTACGCCAGTAACCATATGCCGTACGCCAGTCATGGTAGAACGAGCACTACTGGCGTGGGGATCATGGACTACCATTTCTGTCGTTTTATCTTGCTGTCAGTCACCCTTGCATGCTAAATAACCAGTTTACCGCTTTTTGTATATTTAGAACTGTTTAGATGTAGTAGTTAATACTCGTTTATTATCTGCTTAAAAGGGCCCCTGGGATCCTTCTGGTCATGCTCCAGAGCCCAGATGATGCAAAAGCCAAGCACTGGATTAGGGTCCAACGTGCGTACGACAGTCCATGACTGGCGTGCGGCAGTTAAAGCTAGGATCCAGTGGCTGGCCCTTTGCATCTTAGTTCAGTCTTGGCCTCTTTCCTGTCCCCACATTGTTTAAGGGGTTTCTTGTCTATCTTCATGATTTCAAGCCATCTCGTCTGTCTGTAAATGTATATATCCTGCTTATTTAACTGCATGGTTTGTCCTGGGTGTGCGCTGGTCCTTTTCCAGAGCCCAGAGGGTTGCAAACAAGGACTGTGAAACCAGATTAGTGGAGTATGCCAGTCTCATTGTGGCGTGCGCAGGTCATATCAACATGCAGTGGCTCGGCTAGTGCACGCTGGTAGAACTTGCTCACACCCTTGCGGGGCAGCGTACTGCAATTTGTCCAGTTTGCTCAGTGCTTGTTCTCAATCTATATTTTAGCATTGCAATCAAGCCATTCATAAGCATTTTTGTCATAAATCTCAACTTGTTAAAGTTTTAACCCCCATTAACTGTTCCCCCGCCCTAACTGGCTAAAAAAATGATCAAATGAGAGAAAAATGCAAGCGCTTTTACAAAATGCTCGAGTAGAGACCGATCTCCGGATTGGACGAGAAGGGTGCCATAAAACCCTTCCCCTCTCGTAACCTGGCTCCCGAACCTCAGATATCGAAGGTGACGACGGACCGGTCTATGCCTTTTTCAAACTCAAACAAACGTGGCAAGCGTTTTCGAGTTCGGTTCCTTGGGTGTTCTTACCGCTAAAACCCGAGTGGCGACTCTGAATCGAGGCGTTTCGCCGCGCTTTTCCAACAAAAAGGGCCGCACCCAATTTTACAAATAAAATTTCCGGGGGCGCGTGCCCACAGTGGCGACTCTGCTGGGGACATATTGCGTTGATCGATATTTGGCGATTAATACATAATTGAACAATTTTCAAAAGCTTGTCAAAACAGTACGCTCCGCGCTACTGAAGAACGGAATGGTAACGTAACAGGATCTCAGCGTCCGACCAATCCGAACTGGGGCTTTTACTATTGTTCTCTTGTGTAGTTTTCTACAAGTATCAATTAACAAAAGTGGGCCAAGCTTCAAAAGGCATTCGTTTTCAAAAGCGTTGCATTTCTCTCTCATTTTGATCATTCTTCGGCATTCTCCGTTCGTATCGATGATTGGTCAGCCCCGTTGAGGTGTTTTGGGTAACCGACACAGTTTACTGGAGCCCGGGGTCCTCGAATGCCCAACAACCTTGGACGATGATGAGTCGTACTACCGTTCGACCATTGCTTTGCTCTACGCGTTGCAATGGGAGGTATATCGCGGCTCTAGTCAGAGGAACCCCTTTAAGCCAAAACCGGCCTCTACAGCGTGTACAATGCATTAGAACCTTTCAACATAAGACAGGAACCCGCAGGGTAGGATTACTTGTTTCTAACCCCATATCCTGTTTATGTGTTACCGCTTTTCCTATCGCATGCTTGTACATACATTCATGACCGTTTTTGCGTAGGAGCATGCTAGGGCGGCTTTTAGGATGTCTTTTGTCGAGTCTGTCTTGCGCCCACTCGGCGTTTGCCTTGGACCGATGACGAGTCGTGCATCTCGATGTTGCACGTTACCAGAATTTTCAAAATCCTTAACCAATGAGACTTCGGGAAATCGATACTTCTTAAGTCCTTGTCTAAAACCCCATCGACGTTTCAAACCGAAAACTAGGAACAACGGAGAAAATGACATGATGCTTACACCACTCAGGTTAAAAGTGCTAATCACTTACACCAGGCTCCGGCACAGTGCTGCTTACGCCATTTCGGTTACGGTATCATGACATCCACACCAAGTTGTTCCAAAACCAAACTTTGAAACTTCGAGAATGGAGAAAGTCAAAGACTTAGGCTGTTTTGGCATCTCTTAGTAACATTCGATTCAATCAAGGATACACCGTCGAAAAGAAAATCCGAGGATTCCATGGCAACTGTCCGAGTGGCGTGAAGCAGACTCCCCCTAGTTCTAGAGTCTAGGAGGACACCGACGACGTTGGCATGATCATTTTTCAATTCCCGTCTATTCTTTCAAATAAAATGACTGCAGGCTGTCACTGAGCTCTTATACTTTGCCGTCTAGTCATGCCGATGTCAAAGCAGAATTCCGACATCAAGAGCCAAACCTACTTGGGACTGTCCGTCGAGTCTGTTTGAGGATCTGTTTTGGGGTTCGTCTTTCAGTCGACCGCAACGGAAGCTCTGGCCTGCACTGTGTCACGAGAGGATTCGCCACCGATTACTCCGCACGAGTCCCCTCCGTCTACTCCATCTCCGCCAGCATCCCCCAAGCTTGTTAAAACAGAAGTACTAGTCATGGCGGATGTCCCGCCTCCGAATCTTGCAACCATCCTAGCCGATCTGCAGCGCAACCTGGCTATCATGCAACAGAGAGCCGACCAGGCCGACGCCTCTATGGCCAATCTTCAAACCCTAATCGAGGAGCGACTTCCCCTGGTAGCAGGAGGGGAAAGAGGTGAAAGGCGTGAACAGGGAGCCGCCGGCCAGGAGGAACCGCTGGTTGAGAATCCCGCTCCAAGCCCAGAAGTGGCAGCTTTGGTCGCCAAAATGGCCAAGTTGGAAGAAGCCGTCGCCAAATCTGAAAGAAAAGGGTCGGGAGTACTAGACATGGACCGCCTCTGCCCATTTCCGAATGCCCGGCTGCCCGACCGGTTCAAAATGCCCGACTTTGCAAAGTTCGACGGTACTGGAGACCCAAAAACTCACTTGTTGGCCTATCATGGAGCCATGAAGCTGCATGGCGTCGAGGAGGATGCCATGGCTCAGCTATTTCCGCAAACTCTTGCCGGCCCCGCCTTCCAATGGTTCCTGTCGCTCGACATCTCCAAGAGGCGAACATGGGAGGACATCGGCACGACCTTCAATGCTCAGTATAGCTACAACGCCCAACTCAAAATGACCACTCGAGAGTTGGAATCCACCAAGATGACTGTAAAGGAGTCCTTTGCAGACTTTATCCAAAGATGGAGAGCCAAGGCCGCTCTCATGCCCAACCGCCCAAGCGAGAAGGATCAGATCCGCATCATCTCCCGTAATCTGCAGCCCGACTTCGCCAAAAACCTCGTGTTGGTTCAGGGCGCAAACTTCGAAACCTTCTATGACTCCGGGCTGGCCATCGAAGAAGCCCTTCAAACCAGCGTTTTGCCTAGGAGTGACAATTCCTCCTCCACCTCAGCCTCAAAATCAAAGCCCCGTGCATACACCGGGAACAACACTGCTTTGTTCGGTGGCAATAGCTACGCCAACGCGAACTCTGCCAACAACCCCTCTACCCAAAGCTCTAACCACATTGCCGACATTAACCAAGTTCAAACCCCTCAAAGACCCCGAAACCGCAACCAACCTCGTATCTTCGCCAGCTTCGAGGCGCCTCTCTCCTCGGTGTTGGAGAAGCTAATCAAAACCGGGCACCTCAGGCCTCTAGCCCCAACTCCGCTTCCTCAAAATCCACCCCCTAGCCATAACCCCAACGCTTTCTGTGCGTATCACCAAATGCTTGGCCATTACACCGATTCCTGCTATCGCCTCCGTCATGCGATACAGGATTTTGTGGACAATGGCACCCTTCCAACTCCGCCCACAAAGCCCAATGTCATCTCTAACTCCTTGCCCAAACATGACCCTAACCCTCAAGTGAACCAGATAAACCTCAGCCCCACCATATTCAACCCCACCGACCATATTACCTCAACCTTTAACCCAAGACCAGTTGTACCCTTTCCCCCCGAACCAAGCATTAACATGATGGCGGCCGGTTGGGCCATGGAAGACAGAGCCAAGGAATGGGAAGAGCTTTGCAGTGATTGGACTGAACAGTATAACATGGGGTTCCCCGCGCACCCTCAGGTCAATCAAATATGGCTAGACCAGTGGCAGGTAGAATGGAACGCGGCGCAGGCTGACCCTCTGGATGGTCTCTCTTTGTTCGCGCTCTTTTACCAGCCTGAATTAAACCCAGTCGAAGTGGAAGCCGAGGAATACATGTGGGATCCACAGCCTGGTGGATGGCAATTGGGTCAAGGTCTCGAGACTGATGTGGACCAAAACGACTTCGATGAGAAGTACTAGGACCAGTTCCAAGAGGGGGAGATTGTGCCCAACGTTTGTCGCCCACTAGGCGCCATGTTACCCTTGGTAAATGCTATTGCTGACACGCTTGACCGTCGCATCCATGAATTCGATCCTACTCTCGACTTCGTCTCTGTGGAACAGCCTTGCCCTATTGTTTCTGCTCCCGGGGACGACTGCTCAATCATGGTTCTAGACGCGCTTCCGGCCGACCTCTGGGATGCGGGAGAAGCCGTTAAAACCTCACCGCCCGCTGATATTTGGAACGTCGACAACATTGTCGACCTGAACATGGGGAACGAAGTGTGGACCGTCAATGCTGCTCTCGTCGATGGAGGATTTTGGGACGTTCCATTCGTCACTAACCCGGGAGCGCCATTTGAAGAAGAGGCTGCACAGGATCCTGCCTTTTGGGAAGGCCTAGTGATGGAGGACTTGGAATGGGACACCGCTCTGGGGACAGACTCGTCTGCAACGGTGGCATCAACGGACAAAGGGAAGCGCAAGCTGGAAGAAGTACCGGCCGATCTGTGGGATTCTATTGACTCATCGCCTTGGTGGGATGTGGCCAACGTCACTAGGAGCGGCCAAGTGTTTCAGCCATCCAACCTCCAGGCTGGAAGCTCGTCCAATCCGCCCGGTCAGAAAGCCACTGTCCCCGCTGCTCAGAGAATTGATCCGCTCTTTCCAAATGGGGTTCCAGAAGAAGACGCCATTTTGAAACAGCTTGAACGGATTCCGGCCGCTGTCTCTATCTGGGGCCTGATATCGTCATCAAAGGAGCATCGTGAGAAGCTGTCCTCCGCGTTGGCCCGGCTCACTGTACCGATCGACATCACCCCCGAGGCCATGATTGCCCTCGTGCTGCCACTTCTCTCTAAGCACTCTGTCACTTTCACCGAAAGGGATCTGCCCGTCGAGGGGACCGCTCACAACCGCCCGCTGCATATCATCGTCAAGTGCCGGGGACATTGGGTGCCAACCGTGCTGATTGACAACGGCTCGGCCATCAACGTTTGCCCGATGAGGGTTGCCTATCGTTTGGGATTCTCCAAGAGTGACCTAACACCATCCAATCTGGCCGTCAAGGCATACGACAGCACTCGCCGCATGGTGGAAGGAACTCTGATGTTGAAACTGGATGCTGAGGGTTTCGAAATGGACGTAGAGTTCCACGTGGTCGACGTCCCCGCCACCTTTAACCTGCTGCTGGGCAGGCCTTGGCTTCATAGGGCCGACATTATGGCTGTACCTTCAACCCTGCACCAGAAAGTCATGCTGGGGCTGCCTACCGGAACCTTAACAATCTGCACGGACTCTGGGATCCGCCCGCTCACGGATGACGGCACGCCTGTCTTGGGCATTATGCACGGGGAAGAAGACTCGGACTTCGGGGGTTTCTCTTTCGACACATATGGCTCAGTCCTCGCCATCGCCATGGATGATGACTTCACCATAAGCTCAACTGTCCTCGAAATAATGAGGAAGATGTCATTCATGCCGGGCCTAGGACTCGGGGTCAACCAACAAGGGATCGCTGAGTTCCCTGTCTTTCCTTCCAACAAAGGTTGTTTTGGTCTCGGTTACACTCCACCGGCCAAAGACGCCAAAAGGAGGAAAGACACGGGAAAACCTCAAACCCTTTTTGGTAACCCCGACAGCTACTTTGTACGAGAGGGAGGAGGCTCTGCTTATTCGGGACAGATAGAGCCGTTTTGGGATCTGGAGACTTCCACTTGGCTGCCAGGATTTGAAATCTTCGCTGCAGACACCTGGCCCGATGAGGAGACGGCCGAAGAGAAACTGGCCGAAAAGGAATTCAAGAAGCAGCTGGGTCAGACCAAGGGAGAGTTTGACTGGCTGAAGGCTTTTGATCAAGGGGATCTAGAGGTGCTGTTCTCCCAAGTAGGTTTGGTTGGCAAGGGCGAAGAAGCTAAAGTGCTGATGCTCGGGCCCGACTCCTCAGATGCTCTCGAGGATCCTACCTCTCTCATCGTGAAGGCACAGGGAAGTCTCAATAACTGCATTTTCACTCCGCGTCTAACATGCATTGACGATGAGTCTGAGTCTGACACGGAGTCTGTCAAGTCTAAGTCTAGCTCAGAGTCGGAGTTTGTGCCTCTTGGCCCTTCACGTCGTAGCTTTTACTTCGAGTTCGAGTCTGTTGTACTTGGCAACCCTGTGGGGTTTTATGAAATGCATGATCCTACTTCTGACTACTTTGCTAGCTTCTATATAAACTGTGTCGACCCTGACGATGAAGGAACAGACTCCGACGGGGACATCCTGGCTGAGTTGCGTTCCCTCATCGAAAAGAAAGACGAAAGGCGTGCTCAGCCTCTAAAAGAAGAAGTAATTTTTGTAAATTTGAAAGACGAGGGTGACCCCCGCATGATGCAAATCGGTGCAAATCTATCCCCGGAAAATCACGCCGGAACGATTGAGCTTCTCAAGGAATTTCCCGAGGTTTTCGCGTGGTCTCACAAGGATATGCCCGGCATCGACCCCGATATAGTGCAGCATCGAATCCCGTTGGAACCTGGGGCTATCCCCGTCAAACAGAAGCTCCGCAGGATGAGACCGGATTGGGTTCAGAAGATCAAGGAAGAGGTTACGAAACAGATTGATGCAGGATTCATAGGGTGGCAGAATACCCCAAATGGGTGGCCAACATCGTGCCTGTTCCTAAGAAAGATGGAAAGATCCGAGTCTGCGTCGACTTCAGGGACTTAAACAAGGCAAGCCCTAAAGACAGTTTTCCCTTGCCACACATTGACGTGCTTATAGACAACACGGCGGGGCATGCCTTGCTCTCTTTTGTTGACGGATTCTCCGGATACAACCAGATCTCTGTGGCACCCGAGGACCAAGAGAAAACGACGTTTGTCACGGAATGGGGCACTTACTGCTATGTGAAGATGCCGTTTGGACTAAAGAACGCCGGGTGCACTTTCCAGCGGGCTCAAACGACCTTGTTTCATGACTTTATCCATAAGACCGTCGAGATCTACGTCGATGACATGATCGTGAAGGCAAAGGAGGAAAAAGACTATCTTCCGATACTCAGGCAATTTCTCGAAAGGCTCCGCAAATACAATGTGCGCCTGAACCCACAAAAATGCACGTTTGGGGTCACGTCTGGAAAAATGTTGGGGTTTTTGATCACCGCGAGGGGAATTGAAGTAGATCCTTCCAAAATCAAAGCAATTCTTGAGATGGAGCCGCCCAAGTCTGAAAAAGGTGTGCGAAGTTTTCTAGGGAAGGTCCAGTTCATCAGCAGGTTTATCTCCAAGTTGACTCTAACGTGCGGGCCGTTGTTCCATTTGCTCAAAAGGGGGGTCCCATTCGAATGGACGGAGAAATGCCAGGTCGCTTTCGAGTCTATTCAGAGGTATTTGCAGAACC
Organism: Rhododendron vialii; assembly: GCF_030253575.1. Taxonomy (NCBI): domain Eukaryota; kingdom Viridiplantae; phylum Streptophyta; class Magnoliopsida; order Ericales; family Ericaceae; genus Rhododendron; species Rhododendron vialii. The sequence goes on along the minus strand of NC_080561.1, from coordinate 39,769,971 downwards.
CACAGGTACTGATGCCGCCAACGCCGGGTCGGCCTTTGATTCTCCATTTGTCCGTTTCTTCAACAGCCATGGGATGTCTGCTAGCACAGGAAGGAAGCAATGGGGTCGAGAAGGCTGTATACTACCTGAGCAAGAAGATGGTTGGATCTGAGGAGCGCTATACCCCTCTGGAAAAGACGTGTCGGGCGCTAGTTTGGGCTACAAGAAAGCTTAGACACTACATGCTAGCCTATTCGGTGAGACTGATTTCTCGGATGGATCCTATCAAGTATCCGTTCGAGAAGCCTGCACTCACCCATAAGCTAGCACGTTGGTTGCTTCTGCTGGCTGAGTTCGAACTCCAACATGTCACGAGAAAGTCTGTAAAGGGGCGCGCTGTGGCCGAATTCCTAGCCGATCACCCGATCGACAGCCCGGAAGACGTAGATTTCACATTCCCCGACGAAGAGGTTCTAACAGTGGTCGAGGAAGTATGGACGCTCTATTTTGATGGGGCTGCTAACCAGAGGGGGTTTGGGATTGGAGTGCTGTTGATCACGCCCGCCGGTGCTCACATTCCGCTCGCCTTCAAGCTGAATTTCGATGTCACTAACAACCAAGCTGAATACGAGGCCTGCATCGTCGGAATGGAAGCTGCTATCGCTTTAGGAGTCGAGAAGTTGGAAGTAATTGGGGATTCGAACTTGGTGGTTTCCCAGGCCAATGGAGATTGGAAAGTTCGTGAGGAAAAGCTGAAGCCTTATCACCAAGATTTGGAGGAACTGATTCCTCGCTTCAATAAGGTGACCTTCACCCATGTCCCACGCTTGAAGAATCAGTTCGCCGATGCTCTGGCGACTTTGGCTTCAATGATCGAACTTCCGGTAGGTGTTAAGTTGCGGCCAATCGTGATTGAACAGAGAGACTTGCCCGCTTACGAGTATATCAACGCCATTGATGATGTCGATGATGGCCTACCATGGTACCATGACATTTGGAACTTTGTGGAGCGCGGGGAGTTTCCTACTGAGGCCACGAAAAAGGATCGGATTGCTTTGCAGAGGTTGGCTTCTCAGTACATCATCTGTGGGGGGAAGCTGTATCGAAGGTCGCACTGCGGGATGCACAAGCTCTGTGTCAACGGCGTCGAGGCAACAAGGATAATGGAGGAGGTTCACGAAGGAGTCTGCGGGCCTCACATGAGTGGCGTCATGCTCGCTAGGAAAATCCTCAGGCAGGGTTACTACTGGTCTACAATGGAGACGCAGTGCATCGACTATGTCCGGCGCTGTTACAAATGCCAAATCCACGCAAACTTGCAACATATCCCTCCATCTAAGCTGTATGGCATGACTTCACCATGGCCGTTCTTTGTTTGGGGCATCGATGTTATCGGGATGATCAGACCGTCTGCTTCAAACGGCCATAAGTTCATACTAGTGGCGATAGACTATTTCACCAAATGGGTCGAGGCTGAGTCTTACAAGACACTGACAACGGTTCAGGTTGCTCAGTTCATCCGAAAGAACATCATTTACCGGTACGGAGTTCCTCAGGCGTTCGTATCCGATAACGGAAGTCATTTCAAAGGGAGGGTTCTGGAGCTCTTCGAGGAATTTGGCATCGAGATCCACCATTCAACGACCTATCGCCCGCAAACAAATGGGGAGGTCGAAGCTGCGAACAAGAATGTCGAGATGATCATCAAGAAGACTGCCGAGTCTGCAAGGGATTAGCACGAGCAGCTGCCTCTCGCCCTCTGGGGGTACCGGACATCTATCCGCACTTCAACTGGTGCAACTCCTTTCTCTTTAGCCTATGGGATGGAGGCGGTACTTCCCATCGAGCTTGAGGTACCGTCGCTGAGAATCATGGTCGAAAGCGGTCTTGAGGAATCTGACTGGCTAAGCGGAAGGTTTATCGAGTTGATGTTGTTTGATGAGAGAAGACTCCGGGCTTTGTATCATGTTCAGGGTTATCAGCGTCGAGTTGCTCGAGCATTCAACAAAAAGGTGAAGTCCAGGGGCTTGGTCGAAGGAGACATGGTCACAAAGGAGATCCGGGCTCCAGTGTTTGATCCCCGCGGGAAATTCAGGCCGAAGCGATCCGGGCCATACATCATCAAGACCATCCTATCCGGGGGTGCTGCTAAGCTCATCGACCTCGACGGCAATGAATTCAACACCCTGGTCAACCTGGATCAGCTCAAACGTTATTTTCCCTGAGAGATGCTCGTTGGGTCGAAAACCACAAGGGTGGGCGATTCCAAGCAAAAGTTAGAGCAGCCTGCTAGACCGAAAACCTAAGGAGGCGGTTCTAGGCAAAAATAAATAGGCAAGAGTCGAAAGCTCGCTAGACCGAAAACCTGAAAAGGCGGTGCTAGGCAAAAGTTAGAGCGTAAAAGGAGAGGTAAAATACACGAGTGAACCTTTGCCTGAACTACGTTCTGACCTGATTCCCTGAAAAGGGATACGTAGGCAATCTCACCTCGAGATTCGGTCACATTCCATCAAGATTTCGATCCAGGTTCGACATATTTGGGTCAATATCGCAGTTTGAGGAGGTCGAGCACAAGTCAAAGGCAGCACTGAAGCGAATCAGAAAGGGGGAAACCCGTTGTCTTTCGACTTTATTGCAAATTACTACTTCTAATACATAAGCTGAGCATAAAAGCCTTAAAAAAAAACGGTTGAAGCATGAAAAACAGAACAAAATGCTTAAGAAGCCTAACGGCTCGCAGGTTATTCTAAGCATAGCAAAGTGGCCCGGAGTCAATCAATGTTTTCCCGTGCATGCACATCTGCTCTCAGCCACTGTCTATAGCGGCTCTTTAGCCCTGTTGCAAAATCCGGCGTCTCAGCCTGAAGGGCTCTAAGGCCCCAACGCCGTTGGTAACCATTGAGTGTTTGAGCGTTGAAGTTTGGGACACGGAAATCCCCAATGCTGGTGCGGTGGTTCTCTTGAGAAGCGTCAAGCTGTCGAAGAGCACGGCCGGGAATGTAGAAAGTAAAGCTCGACAGTCCCGCGATCACCACCCTGTCGAACCCATCGGAATGAATGGCCATGTCCGGGAGATCCAACCAGGGGCACCTCCAGGCAACCTCGTCAGGCTGCATTTGCCGCATGAACTCGTACCAGCCTTCTGTGTCCATGTCCGGGTAGCGCATTTCTCTTTGATGAATCCTCTTCGGAAAGAGATTCCAACCCGCCACCGGAGGATGCAATAGATTCAACTTGTCCGACAGCCACAACTGCATGAGAGGAAAAGACAAGTAAGAAGCCAGATAAAACCTGAGCGAAAAGACAAGTAAGGAGCTAGGGAGCAGCCTAAGCCGAGCGTCGAGGTAAAATGAGAACGTGAGTAAAACCGGAAAAAGGTGAGCTGAGTGAGATTACCTGAAGCAAAAGCGGGCTGCCGCTGAAAACGACCGACTGGCCCGTATACACCAAGTCCAAACCCGAGAGTGTCTCAGCCAGGACCAAAGGAATCACATTCCTCCGTGCCCCCATCTGGGCAGCAACGCTCACAAGCGAAGGGCTGACCTGCCCATGGGCCGGCACGAGCAAATAGGCGGCCAGCAAGCAGATCACCAAGGCGAAGCGGCGGCGCGCCTGAGCGTCATCACTATCCAAATCGCCGTCCGGGCTGTACATTTCGATCAGCCACAGGGTATTCATTTGGCCGCCCTCAAGGATAGTATTCGCCAGGCCCCGGGAAATGTTGAGTGAACTGGCCAACAGTTTAGGCATGCTCGCTTGGTAGGGCGGAACTACAAGCGTAGGGGACGAGAAGGTCCGAAGATACGCCTGGAATTCCTCAACAGTGGGGCACATCTCGTCGTCGCCAAAGCAAAAGACGTGGACGTCCGGATCCCAGAATCTGAGAGCAGCCTGCAGGAGCGCTGGGCGGAGTGGCACATGCCGCAGAAAACGGAACGAGGCAAGGCCGTGATATTGAAAATTGAGCCAGTCAACGCTTAGAAATTGCGCTAACCAGGGCCTAAGTAAAGTGGGGAGGGGGTTATCCATGGCAAATGCTGAAATATACTGGGGAAAAGGGGAAGTAACTCAGTCCTGAAGACTACAATACTCATGCCTCTGCTTTATAGGCCTTAGCCTTGCTCTTTCATCACCAATAAGCCACCAAAGCATCATGCTAACTTCCAAACCTCCCCTCTGCAAAGGACACTGCCCCCTGAGAACCCAGAAACCGTGTGGGAGTAAAAAAAACAAAGTGGCCCCTGAAAAAGGACAGTCGGTCAGTCAAGTGGATCTGGCGTTCAAGAACCTGGCGTACGCCAGTTTATAACTGGCGTGTCCGTGTCCCCCACTTACTGGCGTACGGCCCTCAACTTCTGGCGTACGCCAGTAGGTTTCACCAGAAACCAGTTTGCAGCAGTTACTGCCTCCGCATGTTCATTTTCAGTTCCGAGGCTGGTTTTGGCCGTTTGTGGGTTCCTACAAGCCATAAACACCATTTGAGACTGTGGGAAGACGTCGGATTTTAAAAGCCGCGTCCGATGAAGATTTTGGACCCCCGGTGGCCCGTGTCAAGCTAAAATCAAGGATACGAATGGTCAAAACTCGTTTCCGGGGCTCTTGCCAAGTTTTGTCATACCATACATGTTTCATAGGCCTTGTGTGACTGTGTGGGGGTGTCGGTTTCAGTCCGGGACCATAACGAGTCATCTTTGGCGTCTTATGTCCATTTTTGCGGCATTTTTTTAGTTTTTTTTCTTGCACCGGGGCAATTTTACCGGTTTTGATGGCTCGTGCAAGTCATTATACACCTATGTTACCTTTTAAAAGGGTCAGTTTATTTCCCCGGGGAGAATCTTGGAGTTTGGCCTACCGGCGCCCAAAACTCCCGTATCCCCCACGTGTCTGGGATACGTGTTGTATCCTAGGACTCTTCTGCCCATATTTTCTTCGAGCTAAGTCAATTATGTGCGTATACAAGTGTCTGTTGTCGACTCGAAGTATTCATCAGTGCATGTTAGATATTAGCGGATGTTTTGTTCTTTTCCTTTACCAGGTCTCACCAAAGTAATGGGAAAGCGATAAAACAGAAAATGCATATGTTATATACTACTATGTCAAAGCTAACGGTGGAAATGTATCAAGTATCAAAACGGCACAACGGCCCGGGCAGAGCTAAATGTATCAGGGCACACTCGCCCAAAGGTCAAAAGGCACGCAGGCCCCATCCAAAGTATCCAAATGTCTCCAAGTATCAAAGTACCGGCAAAATAGACTAAGGCTCGGTGATAGCCCTCAGTCATCAAAAAGGTCTTCCTCGTCGTCATCGTCCTCACTGTCCTCTACCTCTCGAGGGTCTATCCGGAACCTGGGGTCGCTCGCTGAGTCAGAGCCGCTGCTAAGGGACGTCCCCTCTTCCTCTTCTTCCTCTGCCTTTTCCTCTTCTCTCCTTTTCTTCTGCGAGGCTCCCTCGGCAGGCCTCTTCTCTGCAGGCCTCTTCCTCAGCTCCCGGCGGAACTGGAGCTCCTTGCTGGCCGGAGTGATTTGCACTCCCTGTTCCACCCTTGCCGCTGGCCGGGAGGAGCTCGAAGCTGCTTTCTTTGCTGGGGGAGGCCGCACGCTCTTCCTCCTAGGAGCCGCCCTAGCATGTCCCTGCATAGTCATTCAATTCAGTTAACATACATTGTGCATATTGTATATATTGAAATGCTGAGTGCAGGAAATGTCAAAAGCAATCCTGATCAAAAGTAAAAGGAAAAAGTTATACCTGAGGCTGCTCAACGGGAGCTGGAGCTGGTGGTGGGTACTCCAACTGCAAAGAGGCGCCGCCGGCTATCCTGTGGAACTCCTTCTCCATGGCCTTCATCAGTCGAGCTGCCTCCCGTACCCATTCTATCGGAGCCTGTGACATATTTCGGGACAGAATCAGAATGCAAGCCAAATGTACATACTGAGAGCGAAATACGGGAACTACAAAAGGGTAAAGGAATGTCTTACCGGCCCTGTGATCTCTGCTGGGTCTGTCCTGGCGGGCTCGAACCGAACTACAGCCTCCTCTCCTGCCATGTCCCGCACAGCTAGGGTCCAAGAAAGCCGAGGCAGCCCCGTCGCTGTAGCATAGTCGCTCCTCTCTCTCGGCTGGGCTGTCTTGCTCTCCCGGCTCCGCCTCTCCTCGCCAGCCTCAAGCGCCTCGCTCTGCACGGCAACATGCTCCAGCACTCCAAGCGGCCTAGCCAAGCGCTGCCTCCGGTAGACAGCATAGTCACGCCCAGGCCTCAAGAAGGCAGCAAGCCCGGCCGGAACAGTGAAACGCCTCAGCTCGGCCAGCGTGTACTTGTCCGTGTGAGAAACGTGAGGAGGCAGTGGCCTAGGCACCTGGTACTCTAGAGAGCCCAGTGACTGCCGTGTCACCCGGTCACCCAAATACCACCGCCACCCGAAAGCAGACTCCAACAACACCCGGCTTGCTGTCACCACCCTGTTCTGTGCTAGGTACTCCGGCTCAGGCTCGGCGCTACTCCACGGGTTCCAATCCACCTGCAGGACAATGGCACAGATTTTAAAACATCAGCGACAGCATTAAAGCAATTCTGAAGGGCAGGATAAACAGTTTGGTGTGTTGCATACCTGAGTACCAGACAGCTCGTCAAGGTACGACCGGAAGGCTAGGAGGCTCCCTCTCGACTTCTTCTTGCCGCTGTACATGGGACCCCAGATCATGGCACGAGGGAGCATCCTCAGATTCGGGCACTTATTCTCCAGCGGGTACATCTTCAGCACTTCATAGGCCCACAGCTGCAAATGGTCAGGCAATCAAAGCGTCAGAATACAGTTCATAGGCGAATTAAAGACAAGTGCAAGAAAATAGAAAAACGGGAAGTAAATGACAAGCTTTGTTTCTTACCTCCCACACCCTCCAGTAGCCGGCCGTCGCCTTCTTTCCGCGCGAGAACTCTCCCATGAAACTATAGCAGGCACCCAGAGCAGCTCCTCCCCAGTCAAACCTCGAAACTGCGCCTAAATCATGGAGGGCCGGTAAGTAGGACAGGTGCACCGTGGATCGTTTGTTCGGGTACAAGGTAGCCCCGAACAAGTACAACAAGTAGGCCCTCGCCATCTGCTCCGCCTCCAAGTCTGACTCCGGCTCCCTCCCGTGCAAATACCGCTTAAACTGGTCATAATGGACGGTCTCCGCCTCACCCGCCGGCGCCTGCCCCAAAAACCACGCCAGAGCCTCAGGATCCCTGTAAATCTCTGAGTCAAACGGGATTGGCTCTCCACCTACCCTCAAGCCCGTGAGCACTGCAAAGTCAGACGCGGTCACCGTCATCTCCCCAATCTGCAAGTGGAAGGTATTTGAGGAATCCCACCACCTCTCGGCCAACGCTGTCAGCAGAGCGTGATCGCTCTTCACGGCCGTCAGAGTAAGGATAAACGGCCGGAACCCTGCCGCGTCAACCAAGGCCCTGACACGCTCAGGCAAGCTCCTGTACAACTCAAGCGAGCTCGCTGGACCTCCGTGGCCCCGAGTGCTGGCCGCCCCCCTCTGCACAGCAAAGACAGGCAGTGAAAAGAGTTTCATCAGTAATTGCAATCCAAACGGTTAGTCGAATTCAGAATATCAAAGAGTAACTCTGCAAGTCGAAACAGGTACCATAAAGGTCGAACAAAGTTACCGGGCACTTGCATTACCTATCCAGTTCTGCTATCAGTCGAATCAGTTCAAAGGTATTTCTTAGTCAGGTTCCGAGCTACAGGGCCTCTCTTTTCTCAAGGTACATCTCTCAGTCGATTGCACGGGTTTTCAGTTTATCAATATGGTCGATTCAAGCTATTGGGCACGACATCCGGGCGTCCGTCATGTCATGGCAATCTACTTAGTCGAATTCAAGTTCAAAGGACAGTCTTATTGATCAAGGCAACTTATGGTTCATTCCAGTGGGGCACCAACCGTTTTGTCGAAGTCATTGGGCATCCTGCAAGTCGATTCAACTACTTCGAGTGTTCTATCATTCAAGTTAAGTTTCAAAAAGTCGAGGTACGCTATTCAAGGTTCTACTTTTTCTATCAAGTTACAGTTCAGGGTTATAGTCAACAGGCATTGCGAACTACGCTACGACAATTCAAAGCTACATTTGAATTCAAATGACAAGACATGCATATCAAAGGAAAAGTTCAAAGGAATACCTGCGCCCAGTTCACGGACAGGTGTCTCTGAGGGTCTCTCAGAACAAGCTCTGCATCGTAGCTCTCCCTCAAAGGTGCCAGGCTATCAATCCCAGACGGAATGAACACGTGTGGCTCGGGCAAGGCATAAGTGGCCGCGTCAAACTTAGCACGGGGTGCCAGCCGTATGGACTCTGCAAGCGTCACCGCTCCCTCAAAGGACCACACCTCCCCTTGAGCCTCCTCTGCTGCCCCGGTCTCGCTCACGAAGGCCTCCTCCTCGGCCCTGGCCCTCTCGGCCTCCTCCCTCAGGCGCTCCTCCTCCTGCGCTCTCTCCACTTGCCGGGCCCTATCCTCTCGTGCTGCCAGCACTGCAGCCACCACCCCCGGGTTCTCCCGGAGCAACCGGCTGAGTTCTTCCTCGGACACAAACTCGGCAAAGTCTCCCCGAGTGATGGGCACGTGCACCGAGGACCCCACTGCAGGCCGAAACTCAGCCCCTTCCACGGGTACCTCTCCGGATGCGCCCTCTTCAACCACAGGACCTTTGCCCCTTGCCGGATCTCTCACCGGTGCCTCCGGCTGGACTCCATCGTCACCACCACCACGGCCATCACCGCTGGCCCCAGCCGAGCCCAGGCCTGTCACCACCGAGCCTTCTACACTGATCCTAGCATCCAACCGACGAACCCGTGGGCCCACTATCACAACAGAGCCTGGCGTACGCCGTATCCCTCCTGGCGTACGCCCCTCACCGTCACCACCCGCCTCTGCTGCATGATCACCACCATCGCCGCCGCTGCCTACAACCACTGCACTGACACTCGACGAGGGTTCGCCCGTCGTCTGATCGGCGATTCGAGACTCCGGAGTCTCAATGCTACCCCGGGGCCGATTTCCCCCTTCGCCGGCATTACCATTGCCGCCACCACCACTGGGTTCTGCCATAGAGGAGTAAAGAAGCGTGGGTTTTTGAGAAGGATGAGGTTTGAGAGAGTTTTCGGAGTGTTGGGAGTTCAAACGTCGAAGAATGGCAGTTTCCGAGCCTCTGCAGAAGTTATACGACGTATGGAACAATTGGGCCGGACCTGGGCCGGGTCTGGGCTCGGATCTTTTTGAAAAGTGGCGCACGCTAGTCTTTTCATGCGTACGCCAGTCATCTTTGGGCCTCAGGCCCAATCCATGTCCCGTGCTGAAACACATCCTCAAATGAAAAGCCCGACTTGTTCTGGGAAGCTCTGAACCCATCCCCAAGCAGGGGCCCGTCCAATTTCAAATCAACTACGATCCACTCGTCCAATTTCAAATCAACGACGATCTATCCGTCCAATTTCCAAATCAACGACGATCTATCCGTCCAATTTCCAAATCAACGACGATCCACTCGTCCAATTTCAAATCAACGACGATCTATCCGTCCAATTTCAAATCAACGACGATCCACTCGTCCAATTTCGAATCAGCGACGGTCTATCCGTCCAATTTCAAATCAACGACGGTCCACCCGTCCAAGTTCAAATCAACGACGGTCCATCCGTCCAATTTCGAATCAACGACGATCTATCCGTCCAATTTCAAATCGAAGACGATCTATCCATCCTACAGTCTGCTTTCCCCAACAGAGTGGATGCTTGTGTAAAAGGATCGTTCCCCAGGAGAGTCCACATCCCGTGATCTGGGTATCCAAGACAGCAAAGCAGCAGTCTATCCGCCCCAACGTCGAATCAAACAGGTTCTTCAAAATTCTTGCATTCTGGATAGCCTTGAAGAGGGCGTCTAGGAAACCTTTGACGTTACTTGTCTCCGGTCAATGGTGCTTCAAGTGCTGTCAAAGGGGGGCTTCTGTAGACACCCCATTCTGGACTGTCCAGATAGCGTTATTTGTCGATCTTTTATTTTCCCAATGATGATCTTAGTCGAAAACAGTTTAAGGACAAAGGTGTGGTTGAGCTTTGAGCGTCCCGAACCTCTCTCAAAACCCCTTTCAAACCCTTCAAACCAGAGCCAAACAGCCCCAGCAAAACCCAATTGGCATACGCCAGTGTCCTGGAGGCGTACGCCAGTCACCTGCCACGTGTCAGTCATCGACCAGTGGCCCAGCTTTTACTGGCGCACGCCAGTTAATAGTGGCGCACGCCGGTCAAATCCAGTCAAATCAACTTTATTCAGCAACTTGGGCGGGACTTTTGTGCCACCCTGACGTCGGCTACAGCGTCCCTGATGATTACTTTCGGCAGAGACGCTCCCCCTCTCTCCTACACCCCCCATCAAGGCAAGTCCCATGCATTTAATGCATGGGAGGCTCCAACCTTGCCTTGACCAGCCAAACAAGGCCCTAGACCAGACTGATCTCAGTCTCTCTCTCCCCTATAAATACCCCCCTTGCATTCATTTGCAAGGGGTTGGCCTCATTAAGAAGTAGAAACTCTATCCTTCCTCCTTTCTTGCTCTCTATCCCTTTTTCTTCCATTGAAAGAGAAAAGAAAATAGCCCACTTCCACACACTCTGCTGACATCCAGTCACCATCTAAGCTTCCATCTCCAATTAAAGTTCAATACCACCTTCAATCCTCAAACAAAAAAAAGTATACCACCTTTGTGACCTTTTCTGTTTTTGGCCCCTGAGGGGAACCAGTGAGGCCCAGGCTAGTAAGTAATACTAGTCCTGGCCTCAAACTGGCAAAATACGACAAAGCGTATGAGGTGATATGTGGCGCACGCCAGTAACCATATGCCGTACGCCAGTCATGATAGAACGAGCACTACTGGCGTGGGGATCATGGACTACCATTTCTGTCGTTTTATCTTGCTGTCAGTCACCCTTGCATGCTAAATAACCAGTTTACCGCTTTCTGTATATTTAGAACTGTTTAGATGTAGTAGTTAATACTCGCTTCTTATCTGCTTAAAAGGGCCCTTGGGATCCTTCTGGTCATGCTCCAGAGCCCAGATGATGCAAAAGCCAAGCACTGGATTAGGGTCCAACGTGCGTACGACAGTCCATGACTGGCGTACGGTAGTTAAAGCTAGGATCTAGTGGCTGGCCCTTTGCATCTTAGTTCAGTCTTGGCCTCTTTCCTGTCCCCACATTGTTTAAGGGGTTTCTTGTCTATCTTCATGGTTTCAAGCCATCTCGTCTGTCTGTAAATGTATATATCCTGCTTATTTAACTGCATGGTTTGTCCTGGGTGTGCGCTGGTCCTTTTCCAGAGCCCAGAGGGTTGCAAACAAGGACTGTGAAACCAGATTAGTGGAGTATGCCAGTCTCATTGTGGCGTGCGCAGGTCATATCAACATGCAGTGGCTCGGCTAGTGCACGCTGGTAGAACTTGCTCACACCCTTGCGGGGCAGCGTACTGCAATTTGTCTAGTTTGCTCAGTGCTTGTTCTCAATCTATATTTTAGCATTGCAATCAAGCCATTCATAAGCATTTTTGTCATAAATCTCAACTTGTTAAAGTTTTAACCCCCATTAACTGTTCCCCCGCCCTAACTGGCTAAAAAAATGATCAAATGAGAGAAAAATGCAAGCGCTTTTACAAAATGCCCGAGTAGAGACCGATCTCCGGATTGGACGAGAGGGGTGCCATAAAACCCTTCCCCTCTCGTAACCTGGCTCCCGAACCTCAGATATCGAAGGTGACGACGGACCGGTCTATGCCTTTTTCAAACTCAAACAAACGTGGCAAGCGTTTTCGAGTTTGGTTCCTTGGGTGTTCTTACCGCTAAAACCCGAGTGGCGACTCTGAATCGAGGCGTTTCGCCGTGCTTTTCCAACAAAAAGGGCCGCACCCAATTTTACAAATAAAATTTCCGGGGGCGCGTGCCCACACATCACTTTTGCCGAGCTTCCCCGATCTACGATCACCCTTTTGACGGAGTGAGTTGAGATTTGCACCGTGACCACCAGAGCGTCGTTATGGGGTGTTTGGACTCGTTGAAGATCTTGCTCGGTAAAAGTTATTGACCAGGGACGCTCAAGCGTCTTTGTCCGCTTAGGAGTACGATCGATAGAAAAAATTTGGGTAAGTTTCTGAGCTTCGTCGAGCTCTAGACGAAGCTGTTTTGCTGCCTCCCTTGTAGTTGGTCCGTGAATAACGTTGATGACTCCGACCGGACGGGGAATAGGATTTTGTCCACCGGCATTCGGCTGTCTCCTCGGTGTATTGGTCCAGTCAATATGGTCATTGAGAAGCCCCTACGCCACCAGGTTTTCCAAAAGTGCTTTATACGGAGCGCAAGCCGTGGTGTAATGCCCAAGCTCGTTGTGGTACGAGCATCTCTTCCGACTATTATTATTACCTTCTTCCATGTTCAACTTAGGAGGGTTCTGCCAGATAAAGAACGGTTCCCTCTCTAACGTACGGAGGAGAAAATAAATTGGCTCTTTAAAAACGGTGGTTTCGGCTATATAGTCATGGGCTTTCAGACCCTTTTTGTCTGCCATCTTGACTGTGTTGACCTGCTTCTTCGGCTGGACCGCGACCACAGGCTTTGGGGGTGCAATTTGGGGCGTGGGGACATGAAGGCTTTGGGGTGTGGTTGAGTTTTGTCCTCCTTGAAGTTCTCGTTCAGCAAGGAACTCTTCGTAGAATCAAAACTATTCAATCGTCCTCATTAGCTCGTTCATTCCATGAGGTGCCTGTATTGCCAACTCATCTAAAATCTTGCTTCCTGTTTCCAATCCATTTTTGAAGTTCCTTGCTGCCCAGTACTGATCAACACCGGGTATCTCATTAAACAATTGCTAGTAACGCTCGGCATACTTCCGAAGTGTTTTGCCGGGCCTCTTCCTCATCTGTGCTAGGGCATCTTCTTCCTTGGCTTGCTTGTTGCTTGTGATGAACCGATAGTTAAAAGCCCTTTCAAGCTCTTTGAAACTATGGATCGATCCTGCTTTTAATTGGTTAAACCATAACAGGCCGAGGCGCCCAAGACTCGAGGGAAATGCTTTGCACATGATGGCATCGTCATCGGTAACGCATGAGATGGTGCTTCTGTAACTGATGAGATAGGTGTATGCTTCGGTTGTGCTGGGGTCAAACTTTCTGGAACTTCGGGAGATGGAGCCTTGGCTTCGGCAATGTTGCTTGGATCTTAGCCGAGAAGGGAGACTCTGTCAACTTTTTCAATTGACACTTGTGAGTTGGCCGAGGAGGGAGACCTTCTCGAGTGTTCCGTGATTTCTTCGATGCTCGGTATTCCTGTTCCTTCTGTTTTTCTGCCATCACATCATGCTGACGTTGAGATCCCCTCTCTCTCTTCTCTACGGGGACCCTTCTGTGGTCCTCTTCTGGAAGATTTTCAGTATGATAGACCCTTCGATGGCTAGGACGATCGTCTTGCCGAACGACCACACTTACGCTTTTTTCACGAGGAAGTTTCCGAGCGCTTCCTGAATTTGTTGCTCGTCCGTCCTAGGTCTTTTCCCGAGGGACTTCATCATGTTCAATGCGATGGCTCTAAGCACCTTTTCCATTTCTTCGCGGCATTCGGCTTCTTCGCCATTTGGATTCATATGGGATGAGAGCCTGATCGTTGTCTTGAAATTTCACGGTATCGTAACTTTGGGAGCCTTGGGAGTATTCATCTCCAGCCGATGAACTCGAGAAAACAGTATGTGGGCTCTCTTCTCGTCGCCCTTCTCTTCCTCTAAGTCCCACACCATTGCCGAGACGTTGATGAACTGGGGAGAGTTGCTGCCTAAAGTGAGCTCTATCCTCGGCTCGGTGCTCTGTCAATGGTGGGTCCAAGCAATCATGGACTGAGACTCTTTGTGGCCATCCATCACCAACCAGAGGAGGAGAACGTGGCAGATTTCCTCTCCGGCATCGTCCCTTAGATCCGGAGTGGGATGCCGCCGGACATTCATTGGCCTTAATTTTTGCGATCACCATTTTGAAAATGGCGACATCAGCGTTATTCTGTTCTTGCTGCTGTTCTAGCATTTGTATGTATGCTAGAGCGTCTTCACTTAAACCTACCGGATTCTGGATGGAGGTGCTCACGCCTGGAGGGGTAAATCCAGGAGGGTGAGATGGGGAGGCAGCGTTGATAACGATTTCAGAGGTGATGTGCAAAGAGGAACCGATGGGTTGAAAAAGAGGAGGTGGAGGTGCTCCGCCCATTTTTTAAGGGGGAGACCGGTGGAAATCTGGGGGAGTGAAGTTTTTTGGACAAAAGAAGTGGTCGACACGGAGGAGCCGCTGTGGATTTGAGAAACAGCCGTTTCACGTCGGGTTCACCAAATTGTGGGGCTCCATTCCGAATGGTTCACATTTCCTGACTGTGGGTTCGAGATCCGCTCCTAATCTCTTTCTTCACCCTGCAAAATGAAGCACGACTAAAGACCACACCGGAGGTTCCCGGGATGGCCCTCCGGTGCGAGAGTCAGTTCACTTGCAGAGAGAAATTGGAAATTAGGAGCTAGGGTTTTTTTTTTGTGCGTACCTCATCCAAGAAGGCATAATAGGATATTTATAGGGAACCTCTTGGCTTGATCTTCAAGATTGCACCAACGCTCGACACGCGTCGACTGACGTCACTCTTACATCACGTTTAGGGTTTTGTAACCATTTATAGGATGACCTGGTATCTTCACGTGCCCCCATCGTTATCCTTATAACCATTTGGATGACGTGACAACCATCATCATTGCCACGGTTGCTATTCCCACTCAGGTGAGCTGGAACGACGGCTACGCTCATTCGGCACCGAGCGTGCTGTGCGACCATCGGAGGATGTCCAACCGAACGCGTTTCCCGCTCACGTGGGTGCTGGAGACTGAGGCAATTAAGCGAGTCGTAATTAACGAGACCCTCGGCTATGGAGGCCTTCAGCGTTCCGAACGTCGAGAGTAAGATGACTCGGAGTTGATCGGGATACTGGATCACATTCAGAAATAGCACGAGCCATGTTGCTCGGCCTGCTACACTACGGGATAATGGTGAAAACAAGGAAGGATTGCAAAAAAGTGCACGTGCAGAAATGATTGGCGCTTTACTGTTTATACGTATAGGCGAACCATTGCAAAGAAGGATTGAAAGGGTGCTTCTTGGGAGGTGTTATTCGCTTATTGCCGTTGTCAAGAAAATGGTGCTTGTTGTATCGTTTTGGTTGTACTCATTGTACTGTGTCCATTGGAAACAGGTGTAGGATAGGATTGGTATTAGTTGTAAGTACTTGGGGCATTTGTGGAAAGTAAAAAGGAGGAAATATCTTGGTACATTTAAAAGAACGAGGGCTTGACTTCACATTATTGAAGGCCATTGAACGGCACAAAAATCGAGCTCGAATGCAACCAATTCTGATATTGAAGAGAGAGAGAGAGAGAGAGAGAGAGAGAGAGAGAGAGAGAGAGAGAATAATGAATAGTTACTTACCCAAAAAAAAAAAACAATGAATGGTTTTGTTTGGTTTGTTCCCTGTTGGTATTCCTTTGAGACGTTTCGCAACTTCTGTTTCGCAGGTTTTACTTGTATTTCAACATGAAGGGTATGTATTGGATCTGTTGGGAAGAGGCATAGGATGGGGTGGATAATAATTGTAAGTACTAAGGGCATTTGTGAAAAATAAAAAGTAGGAAACACCTTCGTACATTTAAAAGTAGTATAGATTAGTATAGCTATGGTAATCGAAAAAGTCCAATGGGCTGTTAATAGGTTGAAGAAAATGTCAAAAAAAGCCGAAGAAAATGACAAAGAAAATATTATATATATATTTTATAATTTTTTATACACTTTCACACATTTTTGTACGCATTTTTACACTTTCTAAGAATAATCAAAATCCCAGGGGGTTGCTTTTACATTTTCCTTCTACCTAATACCATATGAAAGCTGCCAAAAGTAAGAATGGAACGCAGTACTGGATGTAGAAAAAGTACCGATATGGTATGAGAGCTAGACTTCCAGAGGCTTTTCTCCTTCATTTGTACTATAGTTGTACTTTGTTTCGTTGTGAGCCGTGTGTTCTGGATCATTTCTTAATCTCTCCACGTGTGAGTCGGGAGTCGCATGTGAGGAGGAGTGTTAGTGTAGAGACCCGCATTTATTTTATCAATGTTAATGTTTTTATAAATGCTTGATTATTGAGAAAGAATAGCATTTATGTGATTTGGGGCTAAAGTAGTAGAATTGATTGTAGAAGGGATGCAAGTGTGAGAATCATTTTTCTCCTCCAAAGGCGTGCCCCCGCCCCCACCCCCCCCCCCCCCCCCCCCCCCCCGCTCTCGGCTCCCTCCCTCTCTGTTGCTTTCTCTCCAAATTTTCACTCAACTGACTCAAAATCCACTCAAAACAATCTTCAATCTTTCATTCCTACACGTATTGTGATCCGTATCTCGCTGGTTTGAGCTCATGGGAGTCATATTCCTGTCAGATCAAGGTTTTTGGAAAGTAGGGCTCGTAACTTCTTGGGTTTCGTTCTTCGACTTCGATGTAGGGATTCTACCTCTCAACATATGTAAAAGATGTATTTTCTAGCCTTGAAATCGTGTCTATTGTTATTGTTGTTGTCGTCGTCGTGGTTGAATCCTCGAAAATTTGCTTGAAACGTCACTATATCGATACGGGTTTTTTGCTGTATCGATACGAGTTTTTTGCTGTATCGATACCATAAGAAAATAGAAGCTTCAGAATTTTTGATTTAATTGTTGTATCGATCCGGCATTTTTGCCGTATCGATACTAGGAGCTTATGGATAGTTTTTGCTGCTTTGTTCCAAACTTCATCGTTTTGACCTCCGATCATTTCTAAATTGTTCTAAGCACTTCCAAATCACTCCGTAACATGATTAATCATATTTGTTGAGTTCATGGATTATCTTTGCATCTCTTGTTCTTGTTCGGTAAAATTTAACGTCGAATACCATATGAACTATGATTGGATTGGAATGACACACTGTGAGAGGATGAAACGCTTGAACGCTTTTGGACACAACGAGGACACTTAGGAGCCATTGACGAGTGGGTGCCTGGCAGGGGATATCAGGATCCCTTAATTAGCCCGGCAGGAGCAAATGCTCATATTGGTTACATTCAGGACCTCCTAATGGGTATGGTGCCTGGCAGGGGATATCGGGATCCCTTAATTGGCCCGATAGGAGTTTCGGCTCATGACACATAAGATGAAAAGACGTTGGACATATGAGAAATGGAAATAGATCTAGTTGAGTTGCACGATGGTCGTTAAGTGGATGATCGAGCTTATTGAATTACGATTGTTGATTATCTTGTGGTCTTTGTTTTTGACATCGTCCTAGCATTTCTCTTGTATATAATGTTAGAGTAGAATTTTCTGCTAAGCTAGTGTAGTTCAATCCCTCCATCATTTTCAGGTACTAACTCAGGACAGTAGCTAACATGATTGAATGCCTGGACGCAGACATATTTTGAAAGCTAACTATGAGAAGTTACTTATCCATCTTTGTGGATTTTTTTTAGAAGATGTATTTGTAACTTTATTTGTAAATCTTTTGATTTGGAATATTGTAAACTCTTAACTCTCTTTTAATACACAGTACTTATGTTAATTTGGGCCTCAGAGCCAAAGATGTGATATTGAAGAACTTCTAGATATTGAAACGAGATTATGGAAATGGGAATGATATATATTATTTTGGGACATCGTACGGATTACTGTGAGGTTTTATTTATGAAAATCATTTATTATTATGTTGAATATCGAGGGTGTGACAGTTAGAAATTGTTCCACGTCGGTTAATTATTTCCTCCAAAAACTAGTATATGAGCCTAGGGCCGGCTAAAGGGAGAGGCCAAGGAAGCACGTGCTTCAAGCCCCCAAAAAATGTTTAAAATGAGGGACCTCAAAATTCTAGGATCCCTATATATATGTATGTATATATGACCCAAATTTTTTTTGCACTAAGTCTCATTTACACAAAATAGGTCCAATTGAAATTTTGGAGTCACAAAATAGGCCCAAACAGTGGAGTTATTTATTAGAAACACTGGGATGATCAAAAAAAAAAAAAGAAAAGAAACGCCTGAAGAGTAATGGTTTTTTATTTTTTATAATGGTAGAATTACTCTTTTGTAATAGTTTTTTTTATGAAATTTTTTGTAGTTCACTTTTTTATAAAAAATATAGGAAGGCCTCATTTAAGAGGTTCGCTTACGACCTACAAAACTTATGAGCGGCCCTGTATGAGCTTGGACGGCCTCTCCACTCATTGTAAGTTTGTTTTGAGGTGGATGCTTTAACATCATCTATGTGAGAAATAATAAGTAAATGAAGCTAAATTACTTCTCTCTCTGCACTTCTGTATGCATACATGGTTTACGTGTATAGAAGCAGGGATTGATTGATTGCCTCCAGTATTGATTGATTGTCACTAAATACTTAATTTTAGTGACAACATCTGAAATTGTCTCAAAATACAGAAAAATTTTTTTCCGGTTGTTTCCGTAAAGAATAAGTTACAGAGCCCAATTGCGACTGTCCAAAGTGTTTTTGGACAATCCGAATTGAAAATCAATTATGGCTGGCAATAATTAATTGTGACCAGTCAAAATTGAAAACAAATCTCAGCTATTGATTGAGCGAATGGACGGCTGAGATTGCGCTGCTCAGTAAAAAGGTTGTTCGCGGAGCCTCCTTGAAATAGTATATCTCCTCAAAATAAAGTTTCTATGACAACTTGCAATATTGTCATTATATAGTTATCTTTAATGACAATTTCAAAATTTGCCACAACATTTTTGTTACTAAAGATCATTTTTATTATTATTATTATTATTTTTTGTAGTGGTAACTTATTTCAAAGATTAGTAGTAAATTTCTTCTTTTGCTGTTAAAAAAAGTATCCTTTAACCTTCGCTTTGTGGGTTTGTAATTGTTGGAACATCGATCTTAGGTATTTAAGTCCCTCCCTAATTAATGAGCTAAAGTGATACATGTGGATTGATATACTACATGGAAAATTGGATTTGAGTAGCTAGAGAGAGAGAGAGAGAGAGAGAGATTTCTTCACTTGAGAAGGCAGTACATGTTTGTGATTTGAAGTACAAAACACTATTTGGGAAATTTTAAACATTGAGCTTTGTACACGTTTGTGAATTCAAGATCATGATTGTCGATGAACAATTAGTAGATTGGATCAAGAGTTTATAGTCAACCAATTAACTACTCTTAATCAGCTAGCATTTCTTCAGATCCCTTTTGATTTTTCAGATTCGTGTAGGAGAGACAAAAATTATCTCTATCACTGATAAGTCCAGTTCCTTCCGAGGATATATGAACAATACATTTAGAAATACAGGCAATTCTCACAGCAAATTCTAGTTGAAACATAAACAACATTTTTATTTGCTCAGCACGAAATTAAGGGTTTTATTAGGCTAAATAGGGTACATCGAGAAAGAGGAAAGTTGACAAACATGCCATAGCTAACCCAGAAACAGAAAAAAAAACATCCGAAGGAGATGCAATTCAGATTTTAATCCTTCTGATACGTGATGTCTGTTGCAGTTCTAGTTGAAACTGAAACAAGGACAATGCTAATGATCATCGACGATACCGTGCCCGAATCGCATAACCAAATTGATAAACCGTTATCGCAAAAGCGGCAATACCAATGCAGAAAGCAAGGGCCGGCCAGGGATTAGCAACGAACAGGCGAGTCACGTATCTCACAGCCCTCGTCCGCCAACGCATATTAAACTTGTATGCCTCTCGGCAGTCCTCGTTGAAATGGAAGTCCTCCAGTACAACTTCCTTGCACAGCTTGTTGAATAGATCACGGACATCCTCGTCCGTGCTCAAGTAATTATATATGACTCTGTCATTTTTAAGCACTTGGACGTCTTGGGCGGAGTTAATGAACATGTCCATGAGCTTCGCATAGGACGTGAAGTACCGCGGAACCCTGGGGGAACATTGTTCCAAGGCAATGACGTTTCTGAGGAATGACTCTGTGGTCTTGCTTATATAGATGGTCGGGATTTGAAACGCGAGGGTACGACACTGCCAACAGCCTATGCCTTTGTTGATGAACTTGACCTTGTGTAGATCCGTAGTGGGTACGAACTTGACTCCTGCGTAGTGGAGGTCCGATGCAGAGAGCATTAATTCGCAATGCTTTTTGGAATTTTGTCCGGTTTCTTCTACTTCGCCGCCAGGAATGTAACACCTGTGTATTAAGTGTAGAATGTGATGGTAGTCATTAGCTTTCCCTGACTCTGTCTTTCCCTGTTTAGTTTCTTTTGTAGAATCACAAACCGAAAGGATTCTGTGGTCGCTAGATTGTCCGCCGACTCCGCCCTCGAGACTCAAAAACTGGGAAAAGTACGAACGGACATAAACTTCGAGGGACAACTTAGGGGGACACCCCGTGGTCGGATCCACAGGGATCTTAGCCACCATGGTCGGATCCACAGGGATCTTAGCCACTGTGAGCTGGAACAAATGCTCGAGCACAAAGAAAGGAATTTGGTTCTCGAGGAGCATCAAGTCGTGTCTAACGATGTTGGCTGTCAAGATGCTATCGCAAATAGGATCTGCCCTCGGTTGTTTTCCTCCATTAATAGGCTGCCGAATGCTACTCGAGTCCTTATGAACCTGAGACAAAAAGTTCGCATTTTACGAAAAAGTATATTCTCATTTATTTAAGAAATGTATTGTTTCCTGCTTTTTAGAATGGAAAATTACGAATCAAATTTTGCCGGAGTTGAGTTTGGTTTGCATATTCTTTAAGAGCATCTCCACTTCTTACCCATATATATATTTTCTCAAATTTGAGTAAAATTTGGGCAAAAGCTTAATTTGGTATAAACTCTCCAGTCATAAATATCTATTTTTTGTATTGTATATGTGGGTAAGAGAGAGAAAGAGAACAGAGAGGGGAGAGAGAGAGAGAGAGAGAGAGAGAGAGATGTAAAATTCCACCATCTCGTAGAGAAGTTCGAGGATGAAGCAACCATCGACCAACATCATTTCCACCATCTCGTCGTCATTCAGCTCTATATCTTCTGCGTAGTATTTCTTGGCCTTGACTGTGCACTTCTTCATTTCCTCTACACATTCTTGTATCAACTTGTCTTTTTTCTCATCCCTAATTTTCGAGTCAGCTATTCCTTCGGCCAGACGGAGAAACAGGCGATTGGCATAATCCATTTTGACGTCTTGCATAGGTTTTTGGAGGTGTTCGCCCTTCCGGTGAAGAGGGCCAATAGCAATGAGGCGAGGGACGTAAGCACATTCATTGAGCTTTCGAAGATCTTCGGGCACCTTGTAAATGCGAGCGATAGAGTACAAGGATTTGATCTTCTCGGTACCATCATTGAACTTTTCGCCAATGGTCTTTGTAGGAATCTTGGGAGCCTGCTTGTCGTCATTACCCCTTTGAATCATTTTAGTTGAGTGGAAATATCGTCTTTTGATAAATGCAATCGAGAAAGCAATTGCCTTGTTTTGGGTACGTAGTGTTTTTGTTTTTGTTTTTGGTGAAAGAGACTTTAAGATTGTTCTGGGTTTCAGCATGCACAGAATCCATACTGACCTTATCTATATATAGTATAGGCTCTAGCTATGATGCTCTCAAGTGGTCTGGGAGCATCATGCTTCTAAGTCGTTTTTTTCTTACTCTATAGCAAGTGTTGTCCGTAACGCGGTAAGTGTTCTTAACAAGTATAGTAAGTGTTTCTTAAGAAAGTGTTGCCATATAACATAGTAAGTTTTACCTTAAGGAATGACTGGTGCTTACCTGTGCCTACGACACTACGTACTCCGGTTGAAATTGTCTGTGCCTACGATACTTGCTAGCTAGTGGTTCAAATACTAAATCGTTTCACGAAAGAAAATTGTCCGTACCTACGGCACTCTCCCAACTTATAGGAGTGGAGGTAGATCTACGCTTTGAATCAGCAATAATCCATGATGGGTGAACAGGAGTGGACTACGATCAGGAGGCGGCGGTAATGATGAAGGGTGAAGTGATAACCAGGGTTTGGGGGGGTTCGCCTCTCTACTAGATAACCTGGGTTTGAAATTTGAAAATGAGTCTGAGTAAGACTGATGGCGTTTGTGTAATAAACTAAGAAAGTATGGACACTTTGTTAAGGGTAGGATTGAAGTGATCTCAGCCATTGATCTGAAATTAATCTGGGCTGTCCGAAAAGACTTTAATATATTAAAAATATACTTAAAAGATTAAGTGTTACAATTTTTAATCCATTTAAACTGATGCGAATATCTTAATTAACTAATTATTTTACCATAAAGGGTCATAATTAATTTTTGACTTTAAAGCTTTTCTGTTAGAGTCCTAAGATAATTGTAGAATCAAAGATAGTTAAAAGATTAAGATAAAATGAAAGCCTTATAATCAAAAAATTAATAATGACCCTTTAGGATAAAATGATCAGAAAAATAAAATTTTCTCATCGGTTCAAACGGATTGAAAATTGAAACAGTTAATCTTTAAGATAAAATAATCAGGAAAATAACATCTTCGCACCGATTCAAACGGATTGAAAATTGGAATACTTAAACTTTTAACTATTTTTTTAATACTATAATATCGAAACGGCGCCGTAACATACTGAGGAGAGTTATATATATTAAAAATATAGTTAAAAGATTAAGTGTTCCAATTTTCAATCCGTTTGAACCGGTGCGAAGATTTTATTTTCTTCATCATTTTATCCTATAGAGTCGTAATTATTTTTGACTCTAAAGCTTTCCTATTAGAACCCTAAGATAATTGTAGAAGCAAACAAAGTTAAAAGATTTAGACACCAAAATGAAAGCCTTATAATTAAAAATTAATTATGACCCTTTAGAATAAAATGATTAGGGTAATAAGATATTTGCACTGGTTCAAAAGAATTGAAAATTGAAATACTTAATTTTTTTAATATATGAAAGTCTTAAAAAAATAGTTAAAAGATTAAGTGTTCTAATTTTCAATCCGTTTGAACCGATGCGAAAATCTTAATTAACTAATTATTTTACCCCAAAGGGTCGTAATTAATTTGTTATTCTAAAGTCTTTCTGTTAGAGCTCTAAGATAATTGTAGAACCAAATATAGTTATAAGATTAAGATAAAATAAAAGACTTATAATCAAAAATTAATTACGACCCTTTAAGATAAAATGATCAGGAAAATAAGATCTTCGCACCGGCTCAAACAGATTGAAAATTGAAACACTTAATATTTTAACTATTTTTTAATATATAAAACTCTTTGGAATCCGGGCGTTTAATGCACACTATTTTCGAAACATGCCATAAAAAATTTGGCCAAACAATGTAAATTATTATGAAGATACCATTGGTTTGTATGTGAAGGGTGGAGAAATCTGTACCGTTAGATTTGTTTATATGGGTAAATAAAATTTGTGTCAGAGAGAAATTTGAACCGTTGAGAGAGAATATTCCTAAAAAATATTATTAAACACCCTTGTGTTTTATTAGATAGATATATAAAATTTGTTTCTGTGGTAAGTAATATTATATTTTTTTGGTCAAAAATTCTTAAAATCATATCGTTTTTAGGAAAACCACCCTATTTTTTTGAAGTGATTGTGACATAAAGGCTGCAATTTACCTACTTTTCAATTTAAGGGTCCATATTTCATAATAGGATTATCATACTCTCATACCACAATGGAGTTATTGTAGAAGTTTTGCTATACTAGCGATTGGGGCACACCCTCTCATGTGTGCATGTGCATGTGCATGTGAAAATATTGGGGATGAGAGTGAGGGTGGGTCCTAAGTAATGTGGAGCTATATTTTTTTAGTATCCCTCCTCATGTACAATCGCGTTGAGGTCTATCACGTGTACTTCTTTTTGAGTTTATTATCATGCATCATTTTTGTTGGTCTGTTATTACGGAATGTGTATTATAAAATTTTAAAATAAGGAGTAAAATGGGATCTGCTCTGATACCAAAATCTATGAAAAATGTAATTCTAGAGACAGAGAAATCTATTGAAGCTTTTCATTATCGTCTGTCAATAAATCTCATGACACATACATTTTTACACATATCATGCACATACACTTTTATGGAGTCCGCATTGGATCCCACTAATATGATCCAGACCGCTCATTATTTTAAAAATAATGTTTTAAGTTCTTTAAATAATCAACTCGATAAGATATCGGTAAGGGCTTTTTTAGAAATCGCAAGGCGAATCAGACGGTTGCGCCCTGCGATTTCTGAAAAAGTCCTTACCGATATCCTATCGAGTTGATTTTTTACAGAAACTCTTAAAACATTATTTTAAAAATAATGACCGGTTCGGATCATTTGGTGGGACCCGAGGTATGCCCCATAAAAATGTATGTGCAAGATATGTGTAAAAATGCGCAAGTAGCATGACTGATCATCTGTTGAATTGATTACAGAGAAGAGAAACACTACTTTATGGCTCACTCACCTTAAGCTCTCATTGGATCACAGGATCCTTACATGGATTGCTGAGCTGGCTATCCCTACTACCAGTCAACAAACACAACTGAAATTCAACTAAAATGAAAACACAACTGAAATGAGAATCATTTACAGCTGTGTATAATTTAGGCTGGACAATGTTATTCACACTACAATTTAAATATAATAATTTATACAATTTCTCACATATATGTGGGGTTCACACATAATAGTATATGTGGAACCTCTATGTACGTGAAATATTGTGTTTGATGTTGTGTTTAGATTGTTATGTCAGTAACATTTTTGTTTGGGCTTGGAGCCTTTTTGCTGTACTTTGTTCCAAGGACCGGTATTGTTGCTAACAGGGCTCCTTTACAGAGCCGCTAGGGTATGCTCTAAGGAGAGTATTGTGCACTTTTTGATACTCTTTCAAACTTTGTTCCAGAAACACAATAAGAACTTATTTTTTGTGTAATAAGAAGGCTTGTTCTGAAAAATAAGGCTCCGTTCCGGAACGAGTTTTAAGTACTTATTTTTTAAGAAGGCAATTTCAAGCTCAAAAATAATGGGTTTAATGAAATCTAAAAATATGCAATATGGATCTTGTTTGAAAGATCTTGATGAAATCTTTTATACGGTGCAAAAAAAATTAAAAAATTATTTTTTATTTACATTATTTTTAAGTTTAAAAATGTAAAATAAGTACTTATTTTTTAAGAAGGTGTTCTGGAACAGGCTCTAAGAAGGCTGGTACTTATTTTGGAAGAATTTATATAGGTACCGACCGGCTAGGGAGGAAAATCGTGCCGGCAGCCGCGCCGGGCCGGGCCGTCTCCGGCCACCAGACGGGCGATCCGAGTCGTCCAAAAATTCTAAAAAAAAAAACGAAAGGCCTTATGCAGGAATCAACGGCATCTGAGGTGTGTAGGGTGTTTGATCAGAGCACCATTTTTCCGTGTAGGGTGCTTGATCATATATACACGGAAAAGGGGTGCTGGGATCAAGCACCCTAGACGCCTCTGATGCCGTTGATTCCTGTGCCAGCCCCCTCGGTTTTTTTTTTTAGAATTTTTGGACGGCTTGGATTGGCCGTCCGGTAGCCGGAGACGTCCCGGCGCGGCCGCCGGTACGATTTTCCTCCGCCGGTGCCCATTATTATAGCAACAGTCTTATTTTTTGTATAAGGCAACTTCAAGCTTAAAAATCATGTGTTTACGTAAATAATTCTTACCACTATGGATCTTGTTTGATAGATCTCATTGAGATCTTTAATATGGTGCAAAAAAAATTGAATTTTTTTTTCATTTACATTATTTTTGAGTTTGAAAATATGAAAAGAACTTTTTATTTGAATTTTGTGGAATGACCCTTCTTATTTTTGAATGAGAAGTGGCAAAATAAATACTTATTTTTTAAGAAGGTTTCCGAAACGGAGACTCAGGCCCCGTTCCGGAACGATAAATAAGTACTTATTTTTTAAGAAGGCAATTTCAAGCTCAAAAATCATGTGCTTACGTAAATAATTTTTCTATCACTATGGATCTTGTTTGATAGATCTTATTGAGATCTTTAATACGGTGCAAAAAAAATTAAAAAATTATTTTTCATTTACGTTATTTTTGAGTTTGAAAATGTGAAATAAGTACTTATTTTTTAAGAAGGTGTTCTAGAAATGTGCGTTTGTCGTGTTTTAATCTTTATTTGGGTTGAGTGATGGTTGTCTCGAAATATGTGGCGCATGAAATTTTCAAAAAATTGCTCAGTGGTATAAAAAAAATTCGATAAGGGTTATCGGTAGAAAATTGTACAATTTTACGGCTTGAATATATACTTGAGGGATTTGATTTGTAATGAATGATTACTAGCGTATGCCCGTGCCTGAAGGCACGACTCGAACAACTAGCTCACTGCCCAACGATTCCAACTATGCAAAAAACAATAGCCCAAGCATATTCATTGATTTGGTTAACTTGAATTAGCGAATAAAGAACAAACAATTTAGCAATCCCCAACTTGTGCATGCAAAAACTCATTGTCGCATAAAACTTGATAAAATAAAACACCATCCAAGACACCAATGGAAATAGGAACGATACACAACTATGAAAATATGTGACTGGAGGAGACATATATTAAAAGAACGCACGAGAACATGTCATATTCACAAAAGGCACCATTCCAATGTAAGCACATGTTTCAAGATTCAAAATCATACAATGATATGTCATGCCTTGTAATAAGGTTTTCTTATTATATAGATTTCTCATGTTTTTTTGAAGTCACGCTTCAGAATTGACCTGTAATACTACATGAAGAGGAATTGAAAGCAACCCATCAAAAAAGGAAAAAAGGAATTGGAAGCAAAAAGAACGATACACCATGTTCCAAATACACTTGCCACACCCTTGCACCAACCATCCAAGTCACTTAGAAAAATATATATTATTAGTAGTACCTCGAATTTAAGCTCAACGCAGAATTTCTCTAAATGTATTTTTGCTGATCTTTCTTGCAGTAAAATATTAAAAAGTAAGAAGAAGGTAGAAGAAAACAACAAAGGGAACCAATCACCAAAAATCTTAATTTCAATCTTAGTTCAAAATTGAAATTACAGAGAACATGGACCTTCTAAAAGGTTTCCGAAACTTTCATAATTGTGGTAACAATCTTTCCCACCAATCACCCAAGATCTTAATTTCAATCTTAGTTCAAAATTGCACGTTTCCTTTAGTTTCGTAGATTTGGTAAATGTGGTGATACTATTTCCCGAAATCACAGGGAACCAATCACCAAAAATCTCACATTACCCTTTCCGAATATACCTATACCTCTAATCCTAGGGTCAAAATTCCACGGACAAAATTCCACGGATCGGTTCGGTCTAGACCGGTTTCACGGTCCTCGATTTTTCTTGGACAGTCCTACAAATTTTGGAGATAATTTTGGCTAATTATAGGTTACCATAATGTGTATTCAATTTTAGCTTGATTATAGAGTACCATAGTTAGCCACTAATTTCGGCTGAAAAGGAATGATTGAATCGGCATAATTTTCCACTAATTTCGGCTGAAAATGCATGATTGAACTGGCATATCATATTTCCGGAATATTATTAGTCAATAAAAGAAAGAGTTAGGATTAAGATTAGGATTAGTCAATAAAAAAAAGGCATGTTTAATTTAATTTCTGGAATATAGCATTAGGATTAGGATTATACCATATTGGTTGATTATACAATTTCCGGAATATACAATTTTGGCGGTTTATAGCATTAGGATTAAGATAACATCGTTAGTTATAGATTACCATAATTAGTCACTAATTTCAAAGTCATGTGAAAAGATTCAAAGGCATGTATTTCCAAACCAACGGTTGAAAAATATGTTCCAATCCAATGGTGAAAAATATATACCACCCTCCCATATTATATAGATTTTCATTATTTTTATTTCAAATTTTGGCTGATTTCCGGAATATAGATTTTCATTATTTTTATTTCAAATTTTGGCTGATTTCCGAAATATTATTAGTCAATAAAAGAAAGGCATGATTGATTTAATTTCCAAAATATAGCATTAGGATTAGGATTAGGATTATACAATTTCCGGAATATACAATTTCGGCGGATTATAGCATTAGAATTAAGATAACTTCATTAGTTATAGATTACCATAATTAGTCACTAATTTCTAAAATATTAGGCATGATTGATTCAAAGTCATGTAAAAGGATTCAAAGGCATGTATATTTCCAATTCAACGGTTGAAAAATATGTACCAAAACATAACGGTGGAAAATATGTGCTGCTCTTCCATATTATATAGATTTTCATTATTTTTATTTCAAATTTCGGCTGATTTCCGAAATATTATTAGTCAATAAAAGAAAGATTTAAGATTAGGATTAAGATTAGTCAATAAAAGAAAGGCATGATTGATTTAATTTCCGGAATATAGCATTAGGATTAGGATTATACAATTTGGTTGATTATACAAGTTCCGAAATATACAATTTCGGCGGATTATAGCATTAGGATTAAGATAACTTCATTAGTTATAGATTACCATAATTAGTCACTAATTTCCGAAATATTAGGCATGATTGATTCAAAGTCATGTAAAAAAATTCAAAGGCATGCATATTTCCAATCCTACGGTTGAAAATTATGTACCAAACTAACGGTGGAAAATATGTACCGTTCTTCCTTATTATATAGATTTTCATTATTTTTATTTCAAATTTTGGCTTATTTCCGAAATATTATTTGTCAATAAAAGAAAAAGTTAAGATTAGGATTAAGATTAGTCAATAAAAGAAAGGCATGATTGATTTAATTTCCAGAATATAGCATTAGGATTAGGATTATACAATTCGGCTTATTATACAATTTCCGGAATATACAATTTTGGCGGATTATAGCATTAGGATTAAGATAACTTCATTAGTTATAGATTACCATAATTAGTCACTAATTTCCAAAATATTAGGCATGATTGATTCAAAGTCATGTAAAAGGATTCAAAGGCATGTATATTTCTAATTCAACGGTTGAAAAATATGTACCAATCTAACGGTGAAAAATACGTACCGCTCTTTCATATTATATAGATGCTGCTGTGTAAGTTTTCACTGCTTAAAGGCTTTTGATCGTGAGGTCATGCATAACTCATTTCATGACATTACATCTGCGACGGCAACTTTTATTTGTCTCAATTTTGTGTGATTTTATATCCCCTTTTTTTGCAAACCACAATTTCGTTTTTTTTGAAAGATCCAACCCTTGAATTTAGGGTGTGTTCCAATAATTAAAATAAGTACTTATTTTTTTAAATAAGGACTTATTTTTTGAAATAAAAATAATGTATTATGAGAAAATAACATGTCTCACAAAATGAAAAATAAATACTTAAAAAATAAAAATCTTAGCGAAAGATAAATATGATCATCTATTCGCAGATGTGCATACAATTTCGAGCATCCCTGTTAATTTTAAAAATCAAAATGACTTTGCACAACTTAAAAGGTTGCTAAAAATTAAATTATTTTCCCAAAAAAATCTTTCTTGAGCTCGAGCTGAATTGTTAAACGGTATTGGGTGGGCGAACTTACATAATTCAAATTTTTTTAAACAAATATGTTTTAGTACCAAAATAACTCAGAAATTACAATGGGTAGAACAATCATTTTGGGATATCCGCTCCTCATATCTGTCCTTGGACTATGGTCTCGAAGTATAAGTGAATTGGAAATTTTTTTCCGAAGAAAAAAAAAACAACTCAAAGTTCTTAATGCCAAAATCATAACGCTGACCATGTGTTAGATGCCTTGTCATTTTGGAAGCATTTAAGACAACTACGTATATTTTGCAGAAATGCTATCCACCCAAAGATTATGTGCATAGATCACGCACATATGGCTTGATGGGACCTACTATGGGGTCCCCACAAATGATCCAAGCCGTCCATTATCTTTAAAATAATTTTTTAAGTCCTCTTATGAAAAATAAGCTCAATCAAATATCTCTAAATGCTTAATCTAATCTTTCAAATCTTTCAAATTTTCGCTTAGACTTTAGGATTTTGAAATCTGAAGAAACACGTAGGCAATTGGATCAAAACACTTGTGGTATCCGATTGAGTTGATTTTTAGCATGATGTCTTATAAAATCATTTTAAAGCTAATGGACGGCTTGGATTGTTTGTGGGGACCCTAACGTGCCCCCCACCGAACCGTACGTGCGCGATCTGTGCACATACAATCTGTGTGGTTAGCATTTCTGTATATTTTGTCATTTTTATCCCATTTTTTTAACAAATTGAAGGTGACACATTGACGAGTTTGGATCCGTAATTACACACTACGAAGAACTGGTGTGATTATAGATACAGGTACTAGTGAGCAATAGCGGAGCCAGGATTGTGAATCCCGGGGGGCGGGCTTAGTAGACGTATATTTTTTATTGGAACGTATATTTATTGTATCATAAATTTTTTTTTTTTGTTTTCCATTAGGTTAGATTTCTATATTGAAATAATTCTAGTCTAATGCAGTTAAAGTATATCAATCATTTTGTATTTTTTCTTTAGGCTACTTCAACTATTACGTGCTTATTTTTATTTATGAAAGAAATTGAGAAATGAGAATGTAAAAGAATTAGTTTTTTATCAAATCAAACCAAAATTATGAAGATAATAAGTAGCTATATACGAATAATTATCAATAATATTAAAAATCAAGTATATAAACCCCAATATAACTCCGCCATTGCTGGTGAGATACCACTATGTTCGTACAAAAAAAAATTCTAGAATATATTTACGGCATGGGAACAACTTCTTCTTTTTTTTTTTTTTTGGTACTTTATCCAGGGTAAAATTATGGACATGGTAAGGTACAAATGGTCCCCTTGAAATTTGATGCCTGGCTACCCCTTGGGCCTGTTGGGTAGGGATTCACGTGCATGGATAAAACAAGACAAATTAGGCAGCGAATGCAATGGCATGTACCATTCGAGGACGTTAGACGTAATGAAGGCAAAATGAATGCGATAGCAATATCACACAACTGTTTCGCTGAAATATATATGTACCCTAAAAAGGTCATTCAGAGCAATCAATATATGATGTCGACACCCATTGATTATGTCGACACCCATTGATGAGGTCGTTCTTTCGCTGCCTTCAAACTTTTCTTCCTCGTGAGGTCATCTATTCCTCATTTCCGTGACGTCATGACATTACCATGTAAGAAACCAACCTCGAGATCCCTCACAAATGACGGACTAAAACAATCACATCCATTTTGCATTTAGTTTTTGAGTAATTTTCATGGACAAGAGTGGCACTATTTGTCTATGACTATTATCTTTGTTTAATCGAAGGTGATCTCGAAATATGTGGCATGGAGTTTTTTCCTAAAGGTAATTAGCCAAATATTGGCCATTGGTAAATAAATATAGCAAATGGCAAAACACTATACGTAAAATATAGCGTTTTTTCGAAGACTATTTATCAAGGGATTGAGCTTAATGAACCAATTAAATTTTAGAAAAATATTTCTTATAATGTTTCTCTTCACTTTTTACAACTTACAATGGGAGTTGAAGCTCTTTTTGGTTGAATGAGATTAGAAATTGAGGTCCTATCATTTATAGAGGAGGATTGAAGGACCAGTTTATAATATCAAAACACGAGAGGCCTGATACGTAATAACGGAGGAGGTAGTTATTGTTTTCACTTTTCACGGCCTGAAAACCTTAACCGCGCGGTTCACAACTCTCAAGAGTCACCTATACGTCATTCCCATGAGTAATGACTTCACGTGTGTGCCGTGTGATGTGATTACTATTTTTATTTCCATATCATTCACAAGAAATTAGCCAGAACAACTTCAATTTTTTCAATGTTAGAAGCGTGCATAGATAGCTCATCTATGGTCCAAAAATAACCGGAATAGTTCATTTTTAGATAACGACTTCTTTTCTTTTCTTTTTTACCCCCCTTAGTCTTTTTTGTTTGGAAAGGTCCAACCACGTTGATCACTCTGCAATATTCCAAATGTGTAGGCATCAAAATTCAAAGTGGCCATTATCTTTCTAGGTCAATAAAACACAAGAATGTACCAAAGTAATTGGACTTGTGGAGTGATAATCTATTGAAATATAAGGCCATCATTTCACTACCATTAACCTTCTGTCTAGATGTGGTTCTTAATCCATCTAATTGTATCTTTTATTTTGTAAGCGGAGGTCTAGGGTTTGACTTTATGGAAAGATTTCGAACCTCATTGGGTTGTTGACATATTAATTTTCCACTAATCCATGTATGCCCTCTTTAGTCTTTTTTGTTTGGAAAGGTCTAGTGACGTGATCACTCTGCAGTATTTCAAAGGTGTAGGCATCAAAATTGAAAGTGACCATTATCTTCCTATCTAGGTTAATAATTACGAAACACATGAAAGTATCCAAGTAGTTGGACTTGAAAAGTGATAATCTATTGAAATATAAGGTCATCATTTCACTACCACTAATAAATCTTTATCTCGATGTGGCTATTAATCCATCTGATTATACTTCTTATCTTGCAATGGGAGTTAAGGTTCGAGTCAATCTATGGAAAGACTTCAAACTCCCTTTAACATATTTATTTTTCGCTAACTCTCCACTAATGTATACCATCTTTAGTCTTTTATTTTTTGCTTGAAAAGGTCCAGTCACGTGGATCACTCTGCAAGTTTTGGGGTTCAAGTCTATGGAGAGAGACTTCAAACCCCCCTTGGTTATTAACATATTAATTTTATGCTAACCCTCCAGCCGGCCCATTGATGTATGCCCTCTTTTAGTCAATTTTGTTTGGAAAGGTCCAACCATGTGGATCACTCTGCAATATTCCGAAGGTGTTGGCATCAAAATTGAAAGTGACCAATCTCTTATCCCCAAGAGTTGCCGCCCTAGGGTTTCTCTCGTGGGGAGCGGCGTCCGCCGCTAGCCGTTTCCCCCTCCCCCTCTCTTCTCCCTCTTCGTTCTCCTTCTCTTTCTGTCTTTCCTTCCTCATTCTCTCTCAACCCTCCGTATTCCCCTTCTTTGATCCTCTCCGCCTTCCTTTTCCTATTCAAAATGAATGGCAACATATTAGGCAGCGATGGTGGCTCCGGTGGTTTATGCTGGTTCAGATCTCTTTGTCCGCTTCCCTTGGTCATTTTAAGGAGCCGATTTGTTGTAGCTTCACGGTGGCCGTGCAAGGGTGATCGACGAGGTTGGTGGCTGGTATGGATCTTCGTTCCCCCTTTCCTCTCTCTATCCCTTCTGTATTATTTTGTATCCCATACCCTACTGGTGGTTTCATCTCTCTATGCTCCTTATGTTGTGCCCCGTTTCTCGACCATGAGTCCTCTCCTTGATGTCTAGTCCGGTTTGTTCTCCTGGGACTCCTTTTTTGCCTAACGGCAAAGAGTTCGGGTGGTTGGGCGGCACGGGTGGCATAGCTCCCGCTTTGGTTATTGCTGAGTGCCACGGTTTTTGCTTAACGGCTTGGTGAGCACCCGCGGCAATGGCTGGTTGTTTGATCGCTGCGTCAATTTTTTCCTGTTGGGATGGCCTGTGGAGGCATGGTGGTGATTGGAGAAGTTTGATCAACAATCGGGGTGCTATTGTCTGGTCGTGGGTGGAGGTAGCGAGCAGCTTGGTTGGGTTGTGTAGACACCCTATTTTGGACTGTCCAGACCAGCTTGCTTACGGTCTTTTTGTTGCCCCAATGATAATTAAAGGTCGAGAACATTCCAAGGTCGATGCCAGGTCTTGAGCTTTGAGATTTGGACATTTCTCATTTAAACCCTTTCGAATTCCATCCTCAAACCCTTCGAGCCAGATGGCCCCAGCAAAACCCTACTTGCTTACGCCAGTGTTCTCTTGGCGTGCGCCAGTCAACTGCCACGTGTCGGTCATCGACCGTTGACTCAGTTATCACTGGCGCACGCAGGCCCAAAAAAGGCGCACGCCAGCCAAGCCCAGTCAAATCAACTTTATTCAGCCACATGGACGAGACTTTTGTGCCACCCTGACGTGGGCAATAGTCCCCCTGATGATTACACTCGGTAGGGACGTTCCCCCTCTCTCCTACACCTTCCATCAAGCCAAGTCCCATGCATTTAATGCATGGGAAGCTCTCTCCTAACCTAACCCAACTGATCAGCCCCTTCTCCTCAGTCCATTCCCTCTATGCATAAACCCCCCCCCCGCATTCATTTGCAAGGGGTTAACAACATTTAAGAGCCCAAAGCCCTTTTCCTCCTTTTGCTCTCTCTTCTCCTCCATTGAAAGAGAAAGGAAAGGAGTTTTCACTCACACACTCCACTGCTATACACCCCACATTGTCATCATCCAATCTCTACCTCCCCAAACCAAAACTCAAGTCATCCATTCATCCCAACCAAAGGTATACCACCTTTGTGGTT
Organism: Rhododendron vialii; assembly: GCF_030253575.1. Lineage (NCBI taxonomy): Eukaryota > Viridiplantae > Streptophyta > Magnoliopsida > Ericales > Ericaceae > Rhododendron > Rhododendron vialii. Next base: position 39,735,493 of record NC_080561.1, on the reverse strand, counting down.
CCTTCCATTTTCGACCCCTAAGGGGAACCAGTAAGGTCTAGGCTAGTAATCAATACTAGTCCTAGCCCTAAACTGGTAAAATATAACAATCGTGTATGGTGAGTAATGGCGCACGTCAGTATGCAAGCCGTATGCCAGTAATGGCAGTGCGTGCACTACTGGCGTGGGGATCGTTGAGAGCAAGAATAGTGGCTTGAACCTACTGAAGTACGCCAGTGATAAGCTGGCGCACGCAGGTTGTGATGGCATGTAGTGGCATGGCCAGTGCATGCTGCCAGGTTCTGCGTGTACGCCACCTTTGAGCAGCGTATTCCAGTTTGTTTAAATGCTCACAGGTGCTTGTTCTCAATCTATATTCATTAGCTTAATCAATCATCCATAAAATATTTTGTCACATAATTGCAACTTGTCACAGTTTTAATCCCGATTAACTGTTCTCCCGCCCTAATTGGCTGAAAAATGATCAATGAGAGAAAAAAGCAAAAGTTTTATAAAATGCCTGAGGAAAGATCGATCTCCGGATTGGGCGAGAGGGGTGCCATAAAACCCTTTTCCTCTCGTAACCTGGCTCTCGAACCTCAAATGTCGAAGGTGAGGACGGACCGGTCTATGCCTTTTCAAAATCAAACAACGTACCAAAACATTTCAAGTTCGGTTCCTTGGGTATTTCACCGCTAAAACCCGAGTGGCGACTCTGAATCGAAGCATTTCGCTGCGTTTTTCAAAGAGGGCCGCACCGGATCTTTTAAAGAACAAAAATCGAAAATTTTAGGGCGCGTGCCCACAGTGGCGACTCCGTTGGGGACTCATTGTATTGATTGGTATTTGGCAATTAGTACATAATTGAACAATTTTTCAAAAGTCTGTCAAAATAGTACGCTTCGCGCTGTTGAAGAACGGAATATTAACGTAACAAGATTTCAGCATCCGACCAATCCAAACTAGGGCTTTTACTATTGTTCACTTATGTAATTTCTCCAAGTATTGATTAATAAAAGTGAGCCAAATTCAAAAGGGCATTTTTCAAAAACGTTGTGTTTCTCTCTCATTCTATCATTCTTTGGCATTCTCCATTCGCATCGATGTTGGCTAGCCCCGTTAAGGTGTTTTGGGTAACCGGCACAGTTTACTGAAGCCCGGGGTCCTCGAACGCCCAACAACCTTAGACGATGATGAGTCGTAATACCATTCGACCATTGCTTTGCTATACGCGTCGCAGTGGGAGGTATACCGCGGCTCTAGTCAGAGGAACCCCCTTAAACCAAAACCGGCCTCTACACGCTTACAAAGCACTAGAACTTTTCAACCTATGATAGGAACCCGCAGGGTAGGATTATTTGCATCTAACCCCCATTTATTGTCTACGTGTTACTGCTTTCCTTATCGCATGCATGTACATACATTCATGACCGTTTTGCGTAGGAGCATGCTAAGGCAGCTTTTAGGATGTTTTTTGTCGAGTCTGTCTTGCGCCCGTTCGACGTTGCCTTGGACCGATGACGAGTCGTGCATCTCGATGTTGCACGTTACCAAAAGTTTTCAAGTCCTTAATCAATGAGGCTTCGGGAAATCAATACTTTCTAAGTCTTTATCTAACGCCCGATCGAGGTTTCAAGCTGAAAAACTAGGAACAACAGAGAGAATGTTGTGATACTTACACCACTCAGGTTAAAAGTGCTAATCACTTACATCGCTCAGGCTCCGGCACAGTGCTATTTACGCCACTTCGGTTACGGTATCACGCCATCTACACCGAGTTGTTCCGAGCTCAAACTTTGAAACTTTGAGAGTGAAAAAGTCAAAGGCTTAGGCTGTTTTGGCATCTCTTAGCGACAGTCGATTTAATCAAAGATACACCATCGAAAAGAAAATTCAAGGATTCTATGGCAAATGTCCGAGTGTCGTAAGGCAGGCTCTCTCTAGCTCTAGAGTCTAGAAGGACACCGACGACGTTTGGCATGCTCATTTTCCATTCTTTTCGATTCTTTCAAATAAAATAATTGCAGGCTATCACTGAGTTCTTGTACTTTGCTGCCTAGTCATGCCGATGTCAAAGCAAGGGTCTGAAATCAAGAGCCAAACCTACTTGGGATCGTCCGTTGGGTCCTTCTGAAGATTTGATTCGGGGTTTGTCTCTCAGTCGATTACAACGGAAGCTTTGATTTACACCTTGTCAAGGGAGGATCCGCCACCAACTACTCCGCACGAGTCCTCTCCGTCTACTCCATCTCTGCCTGCGTTGCCAAAACTTGTTAAGGCAGAGGCTCTAGCCATGGCAGATGTCCCACCCCCGAATCTCGCTACTGTATTGGCGGATCTCCAGCACAACCTAGCCATCATGCAGCAAAGGGCCGACCAGGCCGACGCCTCTATGGCCAATCTCCGCACCCTAATCGAAGAACGACTTCCTCTTGTAGTAGGAGGGGAAGGCGGTGAAAGGCGAGAGCGGAAAATCGCTGCCGAAAAGGTCCCTCTGATCGAAAATCTTGCTCCAAGCCCGAAAATGGCAGAGTTTATCGCCAAAATGGCAAAATTGGAAGAAGCAGTCGCTAAGTCTGAAAGCAAAGGGGCAGGAGTGCTAGACATGGATCGCCTTTGCCTATTCCCGAACGCCAGGTTGCCCAATCGATTCAAGATGCCTGACTTTGCAAAGTTCGACGGGACCGGAGATCCGAAAACTCACCTATTGGCTTATCATGGTGCAATGAAGCTACATGGTGTCGAGGAAGACACAATGGCTCAGCTGTTTTCGCAAACCCTTACCGGCCTCGCCTTCTAGTGGTTCTTATCACTCGACATTTCCAAAAGACGGACATGAGAAGACATCGGCACTGCCTTCAACGCTCAGTACAGCTACAATGCCCAGCTCAAGATGACCACCCGGGAGTTGGAATCAACTAAGATGAATGCAAAGGAGTCTTTCGCAGACTTTATCCAGAGATGGAGGGCCAAAACGGCTCTCATGCCCGATCGCCCGAGCGAGAAGGACCAAATCCGCATCATTTCCCGCAATCTGCAGCTGGACTTTGCTAAAAACCTCGTGTTGGTTCAAGGAGTGAACTTCAAGACTTTCTACGACTCCAGGCTGGCTATCGAAGAAGCTCTCCAAACCGGTGTTCTACCCAGAAGTGACACTTCCTTTTCTACCTCAGCTTCAAAGTCAAAACCCCGTGCGTACAATGGAAATAGCACTGCTCTATTTGGTGGCAACAGTTATGCCAACACAACTTCTGCTAGCAATGCCTTTGCCCAAAGCTCCAGTCACATCGCCGATGTCAACCAAGTTCAAACCCCTCAGAGACCCCGAAATAGCAACCAACCCAGTAACTTTGCCAATTTCGAGGTTTCACTTTCCTCGGTATTGGAGAAGCTAGTCAAAATCGGACACCTCAGGCCTTTAGCCCCAACTCCGCTTCCTCAAAATCCACCCCCCAGTCATAACCCCAATGCTTTCTGTGCATACCACCAGATGCCTGGCCATTACACTGACTCTTGTTATCGCCTTCGTCATGCAATACAAGATTTGGTGGACAATGGTACCCTTCCAACTCCACCTACTAAACCCAACATCATTACCAATTCCTTGCCTAAATACGACTCCAACCCTCAAGTAAACCAGATAACTCTCAGCTCCACCATATTCAACCCCACCGACCATATTACCTCAGCCAGTAAACCTAGACCAATCGTACCCTTTCCTTCTGAGCCAAGTGTTAACATGATGATAGCCGGATGGGCCATGGAAGACAAGGCTAGGGAATGGGAGGAGCTTTGTACTGATTGGATCGAGCAGTACAACATGGGGTTTCCCGCACACCCTTAAGTCAATCAGATGTGGCTAAACCAGTGGGAAGGAGAATGGAATATGGCTCAGGCTGACCCTCTGGACGGTCTCTGTTTGTTCACACTCTTCTACCAGCCTGAGCTAGACCAAGTTGAGGTAGAAGCTGAAGAATACGTATGGGATCCATAACCTAATGGATGGTAAATAGGTCAAGGTCTCGAGGATGATTTGGACCAAAATGATATCAGTGAGGAATACTGGGATTACTATTAAGAAGGGGAGATCGTGTCCATCCGTCGCCCACTCGGCTCCCTGTTGCCTTTGGTGAATTCGATTGCTGGCACAGTCGACCGCCGCATCCATGAGTTTGACCCTACTCTCGACATTGTCTCTGTGGAACAACCTCGCCCTATTATTTCTGCTCCCGGGGATGACTGCTCGATCATGGGTTTGGATGCACCTCCTGCTGACCTTTGGGATGCAGAGGAAACCATCAAAACTCTACCGCCTGCCGATATTTGGGATGTGGACAATATTGTCGATCTGAACATGGGAAACGAAGTGTGGACTGTCAACACTGCCCTTGTCGATGGAGGATTCTGGGACGTTCCGTTTGTCACCAACCCGGGGGCACCCTTTGAGGAAGATGTTGCGCAGGATCCTACTTTTTGGGAGGGATTAGTGATGGAAGATTTGGAATGGGACTCAGCTCTGGGGCCAGACTCGACCGCAATAGTTGCATCAACAGACAAAAGAAAGCGCAAGTTGGAAGAGGTGCCAGCCGATCTGTGGGATTTTGTTGACTCTTCTTCCTGGTGGGATGTTGCCAACGTCACAAGGAGCGGCTGAGTATTCTAGCCGTCTAATCTCCAGGCTGGAAGCTCGTCCAATCCCCTTGCTCAGAAGACCACCGCTCTTCTCGCTCAAAGGAATGATCCGGTCTTTCCAAGTGGGGTTCCCGAAGAAGATGCTATTCTGAAACAGCTCGAACGAATCTCGGCCGCTGTGACTATCTGGGATTTGATATCATTGTCAAATGAGCACCGCGAAAAGCTGTCCTTGGCATTGGCTCGGCTCACGGTACCAACTGACATTACCCCCGAGGCCATGATCGCCCTTGTACTACCGCTCCTCACTAAGCACTCCGTCACGTTTACCGAAAGGGATCTACCCATCGAACATCACTGTCAAGTGCCGGGGACATTGGGTGCCAACTGTGCTAATCGACAATGGTTCTGCCATCAATGTTTGCCCAATGAGGGTTGCCTACCGCTTAGGGCTTACAAAGAATGACTTAACACCCTCCAATTTTACCGTCAAAGCATATGACAGCACTCGCCGTGCGGTGGAAGGGACTCTGATTCTGAAACTCAATACTGAGGGCTTTGAAATGGATGTGGAATTCCACGTCGTTGATGTCCCTGCTACCTTTAACCTGCTACTGGGCAGGCCATGGCTTCATAGGGCCGACATCATGGCGGTGCCTTCAACTCTCCATCAAAAGGTCATGCTGGGGCTCCCTACCGGGACTTTGACGATCTGGGGCGATTCTGGGATCCGCCCGATCGCGGATGATGGAATGCCTATTTTGGGAATTATGCAAAGGGAATAAGACTCAGACTTTGGAGGTTTTTCTTTTGACACGTCGGGCTCAGTCCTCGCCATCGCCATGGATGATGATTTTACCATAAATTCAACTGTCCTCGAGATGATGAGGAAAATGTCATTCATGTCTGGCTTAGGACTCGGGATCAACCAACAAGGGATTGCTGAGTTCCCTGCCTTTTTTTTCACTGAAAGCCGCTTTGGTTTGGGTTACACTCTATCGGCCAAAGACGCCAAAAAAAGGAAAGACACGGGAAAACCTCGAACCCTTTTTGGTAACCCCGGTAGTTATTTTGTTCGGGAAGGAGGAGGCTCTGCTTACTCAGGACAGATAGAGCCATTTTGGGATCCAGAGACTTGCACTTGGCTGCTAGGCTTCGAAATCTTTATTGCAGACACCTGGTCCAATGGTGAAGAGGAGATAGCCGAAGAGGTGCTCGCTAAGGGGGAATTTAAGAAACAGCTAGGTCGGATCAAGGAAAAGACTGACTGGCTAGGGGCTTTCGATCAGGGAAATCTAGAGATGTTGTTCTCCCAAGTAGGTTTGGTTGGCAAGGGTGAAGAAGTTGAAGTGCTGATGCTTGGGCCCGACTCATCAGATGTTCTCGAGGATCCTATCTCTCTCATCGTGGAGGTGAAGGGAAGTATTAATAACTGCATTTTCACTCCACGCTTGACATGCATTGACGATGTATCTGAGTCTGACACAGAGTTTGTCGAGTCTAAGTCTAGCTTAGAGTCGGAGTTTGTGCCTCTTGGCCCTCCACGCCGTAGCTTTTACTTTGAGTTTGAGTCGTTTATACTTGGCAACCCTGCTGGGCTTTATGAAATGCATGATCCTGCTTCTGACTACTTTGCTAGCTTCTATATAAACTGTGTCGACCCTGATGATGAAGGAACAAACTTTGACGGAAACATCCCGATTGAGTTGCGTTCCCTCATCCAAAAGGAAGACGAAAGGCGTGCTCAGCCTCTAAAAGAAGAAATAATTTTTATAAACTTGAAAGACGAGGATGACCCCCGCATGATGCAAATTGGTGCAAATCTGTCCCCGGAAAATCACACTGGAACAATCGAGCTTCTCAAAGAATGCTCCGAGATTTTTGCATGGTCCCACAAGGATATGCCGCATCGATCCCGAAATAGTACAGCATCGAATCCCGTTAGAGCCCGGGGTTGTCCCTGTCAAACAGAAACTCCGCAGGATGAGGCCGGATTGGATTCAGAAAATCAAAGAGGAGGTTACCAAGTAGATTGACGCAGGATTCATAAGGATCGCAGAGTACCCCAAATGGGTCGCCAACATCGTGCCTGTCCCCAAGAAGGATGGGAGAATCCAAGTCTGCGTCGACTTCAGGGACTTAAACAAAGCAAGCCCCAAAGATAGTTTTCCCTTGCCACACATTGACGTGATTGTGGACAACACAGCGGGGCATGCCTTGCTCTCTTTCGTCGACGGATTCTCAGGGTACAACCAGATCTCTGTGGCGCCCGAGGACCAAGAGAAAACAACATTTGTCACGGAGTGGGGCACTTATTGCTATGTGAAGATGGCATTTGGGCTGAAGAATGCCGGATGTACTTTCCAAAGGGCCTAGACGACCTTGTTTCACGACTTTATCCATAAGACCGTTGAGATCTATGTCGACGACATGATTGTGAAGGCAAAGGAGGAAAAAGACTATCTCCCTTCACTCAGGCAGTTTCTTGAAAGGCTTCGCAGGTACAACATACGATTAAACCCACAAAAGTGCACATTCGGAGTCACGGCAGGCAAGATGCTAGGATTTCTGATCACCGCAAGGGGAATCGAAGTGGATCCTTCCAAAATCAAGGCGATTCTCGAAATGGAGCCACCAAAGTCCGAGAAAGGCGTAAAAAGCTTTCTAGGGAAGGTCCAGTTTATCAGTAGATTCATCTCCAAGCTAACTCTAACCTCCGAGCCGTTATTCCATTTGCTCAAAAAAGGGGTCCCGTTCGAATGGACAGAGAAATGTCAGGTCGCCTTAGAATCTATTCAGAGGTATTTACAGAGCCCGCCGGTACTAATGCCGCCTGCGCCAGGCCGACCATTGATTCTTTATCTGTCAATCTCTCCAACAGCCATGGGATGTCTACTAGCGCAGGAAGGGAGCAATGGGGTCGAGAAAGCTGTTTACTATCTGGGCAAGAAAATGGTGGGGTTTGAGGAGCGCTATACCGCTCTGGAAAAGACGTGTTGGGCGCTAGTTTGGATTACCAAAAAGCTTAGACACTACATGCTAGCCTATTCGGTGAGACTGATTTCTCGGATGGATCCTATCAAGTATTTGTTCAAGAAAACCGCGCTCACTTATAAGCTAGCACGTTGGTTGCTTCTGCTGACTGAGTTCAAACTCCAACACGTCACGAGAAAGTCTGTAACGAGCGTGCCGTGGCCGAATTTTTGGCCGATCACCCCATCGACGGCCTAGAAGACGTGGATTTCACTTTCCCTGACGAGGAGGTGCTGACGGTGGTCGAGGAAGTATGGACGCTCTATTTTGATGGAGCTGCTAACCAAAAGGGGTTTGGGATCGGAGTGTTGTTGATCACGCTCGCCGGCGCTCACATTCCACTCGCTTTCAAGCTGAATTTCGATGTTACCAATAATCAAGCTGAGTACGAGGCCTGCATCGTCGGGATGGAAGCTGCTATGGCTTTAGGGGTCGAGAAGCTCGAAGTAATTGGAGATTCAAACTTGGTGGTCTCCCAAGCCAATGGAGATTGGGGGGTTCGTGAGGAAAAGCTGAAGCCTTATCACCAAAATTTGGAAGAACTGATTCCTCGCTTCAATAAGGTGACTTTCACCCATGTCCAACGCTTGAAGAATCAGTTCGCCGATGCTTTGGCAACTTTGGCTTCAATGATCGAACTTCCAATAGGCGTTAAGCTGCGGCCGATTGTGATTGAGCAGAGGGATTTGCCTGCTTATGAGTACGTCAACGCCATTGATGATGTCGATGATGGCCTACCCTGGTACCATGACATTTGGAACTTTATGGAGCACGAGGAATTTCGTGCCGGGGCCACGAAGAAGGATCGGATTGCTTTACGAAGGTTAGCTTCTCAGTACATCATCTATGGAGGGAAATTGTATCGAAGGTCTCACTGTGGGATGCATCAGATCTGTGTCAACGGTGTCAAATCAACAAGGATAATGGAAGAGATTCACAAGGGAGTCTGGGACCTCATATGAGCGACGTCATGCTCGTTAGGAAGATCCTTAGGCAGGGTTATTACTGGTCTACGATGGAATCGCAATGCATCGACTACGTACGGCGCTGTTACAAATGTCAAATACACGCAAACCTGCAACATGTCCCTCCGTCTAAATTGTATGGCATGACTTCACCATGGCCTTTCTCTGTCTAGGGCATCGATGTTATTAGGATGATCAGGCCGTCTGCTTCAAACGGCCATAAGTTCATACTGGTGGCGATAGACTACTTCACCAAATGGGTCGAGGCTGAATCCTACAAGACCCTGACAACGGTTCAGGTTGCTCAATTCATTTGAAAGAACATCATCTATCGGTACGGAGTTCCTCAGGCATTTGTGTCGGATAACGGAAGTCATTTCAAAGGAAGGGTTCTGGAGCTTTTTGAGGAATTCGGCATCAAGATCCATCATTCGACGACCTATCGCCCACAAACGAATGGAGCGGTCGAGGCCGCAAATAAGAATGCTGAGATGATCATCAAGAAAGCCGCCGAGTCCGCAAGGGATTGGCATGAGCAGCGCCTTTCGCCCTTTGGGGGTATCGAACATCTATCCGTACTTCAACTGGTGCGACTCCTTTTTCTTTGGTCTATGGGATGGAGGCAGTGCTTCCTATCGAGCTTGAGGTCCCGTCACTTAGAATCATGGTTGAAAAGTGGTCTCGAGGAATCTGAATGGTTAAGCGGGAGGTTTGTCGAACTAATGTTGTTTGATGAAAGAAGGCTCCGAGCCTTGTATCATGTTCAAGGGTATCAGCGTCGAATTGCTCGCGCGTTCAACAAAAAGGTGAAATCTAGGAGTTTAGTCGAAGGAGACATGGTCACAAAAGAAATCCGTGCCCCAGTGTTTGATCCCCGTGGGAAGTTCAGGCCGAAGCGATCCGGGCCTTACATCATCAAGACCATCCTATCCAGGGGTGCTGCTAAGCTCATCGACCTCGACAGTAACGAATTCAACACACTGGTCAACCTGGATCAACTGAAGCATTACTATCCCTGAGAGATGCTCGTTGGGTCGAAAACCACAAGGGTGGGCGATTCCAAGCAAAAGTTAGAGCAGCCTGCCAGACCGAAAACCTAAGGAGGCGGTTCTAGGCAAGTAAATAGGCGAAAGTCAAAAGCTCGCTAGGCCGAAAACCTGAAAAAGTAGTTCTAGGCAAAAGTTAGAGCGTAAAAGGAGAGGTAAAATACACGAGTGAACTTTTGCCTAAACTACGTTCTGACCTGATTCCTTGAAAAGGGATACGTAGACAATCTCACCTTGAGATTCAGTCATATTCTATCAAAAGTTTGATCCAGGGTTGACATTTTCGGGTCCATGTCGCAGTTTTAGAAGGTCGAGCACAAGTCAAAGCCGCATTGAAGAAAATAAAAAAAGGGAAAATCCATCGTCTTTCGAGTTTATTACAAATTACTACTTTTTGATACATGAGCTGAGCATAAAAGCCTTAAAACAGTTAAAGCATGAAAAACAGAACAAAATGCTTAAGATGCCTAAACGGCTCACAGTTTATTCTAAGCATAGCAAAGTGGCCTGGAGTCAGTTAATGTTTTCCCTTGCGTTTACATCCGCTCTCAACCACTGTCTGTAGCGATTCCTTAGCCTTGTGGCAAAATCTGGCATCTCAGCCTGAAGGACTCTAAGGCCCCAGCGCCTCTGGTAACTGTTAAGTGTTTGGGCATTGAAATTCGGGACACAGAAGTCCCCAATATTGATGTGGTAATTCTCCTGAGAAGTGCCCAGTTGGCGAAGGATACGGTCGGAAATATAGAAAGTAAAGCTTGGCATTCCTGCAATCACCATCCTGTTGAATCCATTGGAGTGAACAGCCATATCCGGGAGGTCCAGCTAGGAGCACCTCCAGACGATCTTGTCAGGCTGCATTTGCTGCATGAATTCGTACCAACCTTCTATATCCATGTCGAGGTACCGCATCTCCCTTTGATGAATCCTCTTTGGAAAAAGGTTCCAACCCGCCACTGATGGGTGTAGTAGATTCAGTTTGTCTGACAGCCACAGCTGCATGAGCGAAAAGACAAATAAGAAGTCAGATAAAGCTTGAGCGAAAAGACAAGTAAGGAGCTAGGGAGTCGCCTAAGCTGAGCGTCGATGTAAAACAAGAATGTGTGAAAGGCCAGAAAAAGGTGAGCTGAGTGAGATTACCTGAAGTAAAAGCAGGCTCCCGCTGAAAACAGCTGACTAGCTCGTGTATACCAGGTCCAAACCCAAGAGTGTCTCAGCCAAGACCAAAGGGATCACGTTCTTTCGTGCCCCCATCTGGGCAGCAACACTCATAAGTAAGGGGCTGACCTGCCCGTGGGCAGGAATGAGTAGGTAGGCGGCAAGCAGGCAGATTACTAAGCAAAGCGACGGCACGCTTGAGCTTTGTCGCTATCTAAATCGCCGTCTAGACTGTACATCTCAATCAACTGCATGATGTTCATTTGACCACCCTCAAGGATAGTGTCCGCTAAACCCCGGGAGATGTTGAGCGAGCTGGCTAGCAGTTTGGACATGCTCACTTGATAAGGTGGAACAACAAGTGTAGGGGACGAGTAGGTTCGGAGGTATGCCTAGAATTTCTCAACGGTCGGACACATCTCATCATCGCCAAAGCGAAAGACGTAGACTTCAGGGTCCCAGAATCTGAGGGTAGCTCGTAGAAGCGCTGGGCGGAGCGGCACGTGTCGAAGAAAACGGAACAAAGCAAGACCGTGATATTGGAAATTGAGCCAGTCAACGCTCAGAAATTGCTCCAACCAGGGCCTAAGTAAAGTTGGGATGGGGTTATCCATGGAAAATGACAGAATATGCTGAAGAAAAGGGGAAGCAATGGAGCCGTGAAAGCCACAATGCATGCATCCCAGCTTTATAGGCCTTGGCCATTCTTTCCATTTCCTATGATTCATTTGGACAACATACTAGCCTTCAAACTACACCACAGCAAAGGACTCTGCCTTCTTAGAGCTCAGAAACCGTGTTCAAACCATGTGAAGATAAAAACAAGAAGCCCCCTGAAAAAGGACAGTCGGTCAGTCAAGTGGGTCTAGCTCTCAAAAACCTGGCGTACGCCAGTTTCTAACTGGCGTATACGTGTCTCCCACTTACTGGCGTACGGGGCCAAATTCATGGCGTACGCTAGTAAGGTTCACCAGAAACCAATCAGCAGCAGCTACTGCCTCCGCATAGTCATTTTTAGTTCCGGGGCTCGCTTTGGCCAATTAATGATTCCTACAGGTCATAAATGACATTTGGGACTGTAGCAAGGCGTTGGATTTCAAAAGCCACGCCCGATGAAGATTTCGGACCCTCGGCGGCTCGTTTCAAGCTCAAATCAAGGATACGGGAGGTCAAATCTCGTTTCAGGGGCTTTCGCCAAGTCTTATAATGCCGTACACATAGGACTTATGTGACTATGCGGGGGTGTCGGTTTCAGTCCGGGACCATATCGAGTCATCTTTTGTGTCTTATGTCCGTTTTTGTGGTATTTTTAGCTTTTCTTCGGTATTTTCTTCATACCGGGACAATTGTACCAGTTTTGGTAGTTCATACAAGTCGTTATACACCTATGTTGTCTTTTCAAAGAGTCAGTTTCCGTCGCTTAGGAGAGTGTCGGATTTTGGCCTACTTGTGGGCACGCTACTCGGAAATTTTGCTTGTAAATCGGGCGCGGCCCCTTTTGTTGGAAGAGCGCGGCGAAACGCCTCGATTCGGAGTCGCCACTCGGGTTTTAGCGGTGAAAGCACCCAAGGAACCGAACTCGAAAACGTTTGCCACGTTTGTTTGATTTTGAAAAGGCATAGACCGGTCCGTCGTCACCTTCGATATCTGAGGTTCGGGAGCCATGTTACGAGAGGGGAAGGGTTTTATGGCACCCCTCTCGCCCAATCCGGAGATCGGTCTCTACTCGGGCATTTTATAAAACGTTTGCATTTTTTTTTCTCTCATTTGATCATTTTTTAGCCAGTTAGGGCGGGGGAACAGTTAATGGGGGTTAAAACTTTAACAAGTTGTGATTATGTGACAAAATGTTTATGAATGGCTTGATTGCAATGCTAAATATAGATTGAGAACAAGCACTGAGCAAACTGGACAAATTGCAGTACGCTGCCCCGCAGGGGCATGAGCAAATTCTACCAGCATGCACTGGCCGAGCCACAGCATGTTGATTTGACTTGCGCACGCCATAGGGAGACTGGCTTACTCCACTCATCTAGTTTCACAGTCCTTATTTGCAACCCTCTGGGCTCTGGAAAAGGACCAGCGCACACCCAGGACAAACCATGCAGTTAAATAAACAGGATATATGTATTTACAAACAGATGAGACGGCTTGAAGCCATGAAAAATAGAAAAGAAACCCCCTAAACAAGGTGGGGACAGGAAGGAGGCCAAGATTAAGCTAAGATGCAAGGGCCAGCCACTGGATCCTAGCTTTACTGCTGTACGCCAGTCATGGACTGCCGTACGCCCGTTTGACCCTAATCCAGTGCTTGGTTTTTGCATCATCTGGGCTCCGGAACATGACCAGAAGGATCCCAGAGGCCTTTTGAATAAACAAAGAGCAGGCAATAACCTTTACGTCTAAACAGTTCTAAGCATACAGAAAGCAACAAACCGATTGTTTAGCACGCAAGGGTGATTGACAGAAAGACAAAACAAAAGAAATGACGATCCATGATCCCCACGCCAGTTGTGCTCGTACTGCCATGACTGGCGTACGGCATGTAGAAACTGGCGTGCCCCAAGTATCGTCGCATACGATTGTTGTATTTTTACCAGTTCAAGGCCAGGACTGGTATTGTTTACCAGCCTGGGCCTTGCTGGTTCCCCTCAGGAGATCAAAATAGGAAAACAGTTCAAAGGTGTATACCTTTTGCTTTTAAGTTTGATGGTGTGTTTTGAGCTTGAGCTTGAGGTGTAACGCCCCTCAATTTTGGTCAATAAAAATTTTTCGTTAAATATTTGAATTTTATTTAAATTACTTATTTTCTCTTGAGTGGCTATTTGATTTCTTGCTTTCGTCATAGTTAGACTTTTTTAGTGTAACAACTCCGATTTTTCATTCAATAAAAATCTCGTCGTTATTCGAAATTTCTTAATTTCTTGATGATTTTCTTATTTGATTCCTAGTAGTTCGTATTCAAGCAATTGAACACCGTATCACCGTATTCCTCGACTAGAAACTCTAATTGCACTTTAGCCCCTCAAGGATCGTTTCTTGACTTATATGCCCTACTTAGCAAGCCTAGTTAGCTTCTAACCGGCTCGATGGAGTAACCAAACTAGAAAGTCACCTAGTTACGTTTCCCTAACCGAAGATGGACCATTTTGCCCATCTTGAACCTTTTGAACCTTTTGAACCCTAGACTAGAAATGGTTTAATTGTTTTCTTTTATTGTTTTAGTTTTATTCTTTATCCATTGGACAATAAATGTTAGGAGAATTATTACTCATTGGATAAAAGAAACCCATTTCTTTATATTAAAAGGATTTTTGAAAGATTTAAACAAAGTACTATGATTGACATTTATAATTATTTTTGAAAAGTACTTTTCGATTAAATTACTAATAAAAGTACCCAAGTAACTATGGACCATTGGATAATAACCATTAGGGTAATCTTTACCCATTGGACAAAAGCCTTTTCTTTATTTTATTTGGTAAGTACATATATATATATATATCACATGTGTATTTTCAAAAAGGACATGTAGTCTTTTCCAAAAACTTAGTTTAGTAATTAAAGTACTCGTACCTTATTATCCATTGGACAATAACCGTTAGGGGAATTATTATCCATTGGGTAATAAAGTCATTCTTTCACCAAGTACATGGGTTCATTAAAATAATATTTTTTCTTAAACCCCATGTGATAAAGTACACATTACTTTATTATTAAAGTACTTAGTAGCCTTAATAGCCTTTAAGGCCTAAGATTCTTAAAAGTACCCTTAATATTATTTTGTATTGGGGTTTTGTACCCAATTGGATTTGTTTAAAGGGAGGTGTGATCTACCTAGATTACAAAGTACCCTAGTTTATTTATTTAATCAACATGTGCCTAATTGTATTTCTTTAATAGGATTTTAAATTTGGAAATCTTGTACTTTCTTATTCTTTCTTGTTTATATATATATATATATATATAAGTGTACTAGAGAGAGAGAGAGAGAGAGAGAGAGAGAGAGAGAGACCCGAGAGAGAGAGAGAGAGAGAGAGAGAGAGAGAGGAGGAGGAGGAAAGATAGAAGAAGATGGGATTGTACTTTCATGATCCTTCCTTGATCTTTCTTCATCCTTGGTGAATCTTTCTCCTAGCCAAACATAACTCCCCCATTGTACTTCTAGGATTTGTTCAAAGACTAAATCTTGTACCATTGTCTCCAAATCTTCCAACAAATCTCCCAAAGATCAAATCCAAGGACTAAAACTAGCCATGCAAGCCTACCATTTAGCCATTGATCTTCCAACCAAGCCTTAACTTCACCCATCAAGCTTTCAATCAAGCTTGACATGTGAAGGAAATCAAAGATGTAGAGAGAGAGAGAGAGATTCGGTTGAGAGAGGGAGAGGAGGAGCCTTGGCCTATAAATAGAAGCTCACTCCAAGCTTAAACTCACACCTTCAACCATTGCTCTCACTTCTCTCTAGAAATTTCAAGAGTTCTTGCTTTCAAAGTTCTAGTTTTCTTATGTTCTTGAGTGTTCTTGAGAGAAACCACCAAACCACTTTCAAAACCACCTTTAGATCTTTTAAAGTAGCTTAGTTAAGTTAGGAAGTTGTTTCGAGGAAAAGAAAGTATAACTCTTTTCCTTTCGAAGCAAACCGACGCCGTTACGCCGCCGAAATCCAAAACCGTAGACCGAATCTTTATAACCAACTACTACCGCCAAGAAGCAAGGTAGGATATCCTTATCTTCCATCCCAAGTAGTTATCTTTACCTATTTTCCCAAATATAGTCTTGTACCCAATTATAAATTCGTTAGGAAGAAACTTTAATCATGTCATTTAAAGTAGATAATGTTATCTTTCGTTGAAAGTATATGAAATGCATGATGTTTGTTATTAAGTGATTCAAGCATGTCAAGTAGTTTTAAAATGGATGATCTTGTTAGTTGGAATAGTATAATGAATGATATCATATGTGAAAAGTCTCACCGCGGAGTCTATGCATGAGAAACGAGACACGAAAATCAAGAAAGTAGAAACATGACACCTAGGGTGTGGATAATGATGAGATGTGTTTTGAAACCGCAATGTGGCCGGACTTGGTAGCCCATTGTGTGTATGGAAACCCACGATGCGGCCGGACGTGGTAGCCCATCGTGTGGATTGTGAAAACCGCAACGTGGTCGGACTTGGTAGCCCGTTGTGTGTATGAAAACTCGTAATGTGGCCGGACTTGGTAGCCCATTGCGTGGATTGTGAAAACCACAATGTGGCCGGACTTGGTAGCCCATTGTGAAGATTGCCAATGCGGCAGGACGTGGTAGCCTCATTGGTAATATGGCTTGGTTATCCGCGGAGAGGAGCCAATGCAAGTTTTGTGTGCCAATGGGAACCCGGCGCGGCGGAACCATTGTGAGGATACTCGGGAGACCGGCGCGGCGGAACCGAGGTTGGGTGTGTAGCTTGGTTATCCGCGGTACGGAACCAAATGTAAAAGTGTGTGAGTTAAACAAATGGTTTTTGAAAGGTTGAGTTGTAACTGAAAATGTTGACACAGTCTACGACGAGTCACGTAGGAAAAACACGGAAAATCTTGGACACCAACGTATATTGATATTCGAATATGGATGTGTCAATGTTAGCTTTGTATATACGTATCATGTGGAAATCGATGTGATGTTATAACCTGTTGTTTGTTAGTTATGGGTTAGCGGGTATAGGATTTTTCTATTGAGCTTTCGTAGCTCACAGTGTTGCCTTTTTGGTGACCCTGACATATTATATCGGTGGCGACGCTGGTATAATGTGTCAGACTTTGTAGATGATCAATGTGAGCCGTACACCTTGGAGGCCTTTGGAGCTGAAGAGCTGGCTCAGATGGAGGAGCAGGCGAAGCTGTAGTTAGGAACCTTAGTTCCCTTCCATTTGTAATAAAATGACTCCTTTTAAGTTTCTGTTGTAATAAAGAGCTTGACTCAGTTTATTTTCAATAAAATTACTATTTAACGCCCAGACTCCATTTGATTTTATGAATAAAATGTCTTTTTAACGTACCCAAAATTCGGGGCGTTACATGAGGTTTGAGGGATGGATGATGAATGTTTGGGCTTGGATGATGTATGAAAGGGGCTGCTTGCTTACTCTTTCAAGTGGTGGAAGAAGAGAAAGCAAGAAACCAAAGGAGAGAGATAGAGAAAGAGACTTAGGAACTCTTTTTTTTTGTAACCCCTTACGAGGATGAAGAGATGGGGTTTATATAGGAGGAGAGGGAGAGAGAGGGGCTAAGGCCAGTTAAAGGGACTAGTGCCTTAGCCCTTAAGGTTTGCTTCTCATTGGATGAGAGGAAAAGGTGATGGGATGGGAGTGTAAGAAATGTCCCCCGGCGGAGAATGCTTTTTCAATGGATTGGAAGGTTCCCAAATGCTGTAGACCCCTACCCATGGCTTCTGCATGCTTAAAAACACAAGTTTGACCGGAAGTTTGACTGGCGTACTCCAGTTAATAACTGGCGTACTCCAGTTCGGGCTTGGTCAACGGTCAAAGTTGACCGATGACTGACACGTGGTAGAGGACTGGCGCACGCCAATTGATTACCTGCGTATGCAAGTTGGGTTTTGTTGAGGCCATTTGGCTCTAGTTTAGAGAATTTGAAAGGATCTGAAAGGGTTTTGGAATGCTCAAAGCTCAAACATACTAACATTTTCGGAGTGTTCTTGATCCATTTCATCATCGGGGAATCAAATACCGTAAGTAAACTAATTTGGAAAGTCCAAAATAGGGTGTCTACAGTAGCCCCCCTTTGACGGCACTTGGAGCACCATTGACTGGAGACAAGTAACGTCAAAGGTTTTTCTAGACACCCTCTTCAAGGCTATCCAGGATACGTGAATTTTAAAGAACCTGTTTAATTTGAAGTTGGGATGGATAGATCGCCGCTTTGTTGTCTTTGACGGACAAATCCCGCAATGTGGATTCTCCTGGGGAATGATTCACTTTGCATAAACATCGACTCTGTTGGGGAAAGAAGATTGTCGGACGAGTGGACCGTCGTTGATTTGAATTTGGACGGGTGGACCGTCGTTGATGTGAATTTGGACGGGTGGACTGTCGTTGATTTGAATATGGACGGGTGGACCGTCGTTGATTTGAATATGGACGGGTGGACCGTCATTGATGTGAATTTGGACGGGTGGACCGTCGTTGATTTGAATATGGACGGGTGGACCATCGTTGATTTGGCGGGCCTCTGCTTGGGGAAATGGTTTAATCGCGGAGCGATGAACGATGAACGTTGTTGGGGACCAAACCCTATTCGGCACACAAAAAAAACTCCAACAATCACGGGTAGGTAGCGTCAGGGAGGTTAAATTCCATCTGTTGGGAATCAGAGCCAGTCTCCTTATCAGGGACCATCCGAGACAGAGCAATAAGACTGCTGGAAAATGTGCAAACGATTGAATTGGACGGGCAGACCGTCGTTGATTTTGAAATTGGATGGGCGAACCGTCGTCGAGGGGATCAAGCTATCCTTGGCACACATAATTTCCAACAAACACGAGTAGGTCGTGTCAGGTAGGTTAAATTCCATCTGTTGGGAATCAGAGCCAATCTCCTTATCAAAGACCATCCGAGACAGAGCAATAAGGCTGTTGGAAGATGCGTTTGAAGCTAGACTAAAGTACAGGTATTCGTTCGGGGTAGGCCGAGGCGGACTCTCGTGGGGAACAATTAGTTTCAGACGAACAGACCTATTGAATGATATTCTGATTGTCGTTGATGAATTGAGCCGGGCGATGTTCTGATTGTCGTTGACTTGGACAGAGCCGAAGGATCATTCTTTAGGATGAATGTGCCGTTTGTGGATTGGACTTGACCGGTGGACGGGCCATTGTTGCCTTGAGATGGTGGGTCATCACTGAAGACGACTCGTTGAACCATCGTTGATTTGAGATGGTGGGTCATCACTGAAGACGACTCGTTGAACCATCGTTGATTTGAGATGGTGGGTCATCACTGAAGACGACTCGTTGAACCATCGTTGAGTTGGGACGGTGGGTCATCGCTGAAGACGACTCGTTGAACCATCGTTGATTTGAGACGGTGGGTCATCCCTGAAGGATGACTCGTTGAACCATCTTTGATTTGAGACGGTGGGTCATCACTGAAGGACGACTCGTTGAACCATCGTTGATTTGAGACGGTGGGTCATCACTGAAGGACGACTCGTTGAACCATCGTTGATTTAAGACGGTGGGTCATCCCTAAAGGACGACTCGTTGAACCATCTTTGATTTGAGATGGTGGGTCATCACTGAAGGACGACTCGTTGAACCATCGTTGATTTGAGACGGTGGGTCATCACTGAAGGACGACTCGTTGAACCATCGTTGATTTGAGGCGGTGGGTCATCACTGAAGGACGACTCGTTGAACCATCTTTGATTTGAGACGGTGGGTCATCACTGAAGGACGACTCGTTGAACCATCGTTGAATGATTGAGAAGGACGGCATGGCTGATCGTCGTTGATTGGATTGAGATGGGACGACATGGCTGATCGTTGTTGATTGATTGGAAGGGACGACATGGCTGATCGTCGTTGAAGGATTGAAAAGGGACGACATGGCTGATCATCGTTGATTTGATTTGAGAAGGACGACATGGCTGATCGTCGTTGATTGGATTTGAAAAGGACGACATGGCTGATCGTCGTTGATTGATTGAAAGGGGACGACATGGCTAATCGCCGTTGATTGATTAGAAGGGACGACATGGCTGATCGTCGTTGAAGGATTGAAAAGGGACGACATGGCTGATCGTCATTGATTTGATTTGAGAAGGACGACATGGCTGATCGTCGTTGATTGGATTTGAAAAGGACGACATGGCTGATCGTCGTTGATTGATTGAAAGGGGACGACATGGCTGACCGTCGTTGATTGATTGGAAGGGACGACATGGCTGATCGTCGTTGAAGGATTGAAAAGGGACGACATGGCTGATTGTCGTTGATTTGATTTGAGAAGGATGACATGGCTGATCGTCGTTGATTGGATTTGAAAAGGACGACATGGCTGATCGTCGTTGATTGATTGAAAGGGGACGACACGGCTGATCGTCGTTGATTGATTGGAAGGGACGACATGGCTGATCGTCGTTGAAGGATTGAAAAGGGACGACATGGCTGATCGTCATTGATTTGATTTGAGAAGGACGACATGGCTGATCGTTGTTGATTGGATTTGAAAAGGACGACATGGCTGATCGTCGTTGATTGATTGAAAGGGGACGACATGGCTGATCGTCGTTGATTGATTAGAAGGGACGACATGGCTGATCGTCGTTGAAGGATTGAAAAGGGACGACATGGCTGATCGTCGTTGATTTGATTTGAGAAGGACGACATGGCTGATCGTCGTTGATTGGATTTGAAAAGGACGACATGGCTGATTGTCGTTGATTGATTGAAAGTGGTGGCACAAACCATTGTTGCTTTGAATTGCATTCTGATTGCCAAAGTGTGCTCCAGGTGCTAGTGGAGCGGGACAGTGAGGCTGTGTGCTTGACATTTGTCATGGACAAATAGATAAGGAGAACAGCATGTGGCACCCCGCCTTATAATTGCACTATCCCAGAGCAGCGGCTTCGGCTCCAGTTCCAGTTCCAGTTCCAGTAGTGACTAGATCCCAGGTATGAACCCCCAAAATCCTGATTACTTGCTGCTTTCGATACTGGACAGGCATGCTTTGACACTGGATAGATTTTTTCTGTTTTCAACAGTTGATATACAATATGCAATGATATGTACGGAATTGAATGCATAAATTGAAAATGCAATGGCAGACTAGGGCGGCTTCTAGAGGATGATGGCCGAGGATGGCCACATAAACAAGAGTTACACAAAGCGGTACTGTCACCTTAGCCACAGCTCGGAGATACGAGAGCAATAGATAACCAGCAGCTAGAGGTGTGCAGTCGAAAGAAAGGCCCATAGAAAGGGTGGCTCGCGCCAAAGAGTTTTCAGAGGTTCAGAGAGAGTAGTCTGAGAGATTAAGAGAGAGTGAGAGAGAAAGAGTCCATTAGCGAAAGCCTTCTCAGAAGAGGCGGATGGGATAGGAGCCCCAGGTACTTCAAAGAGATCAAAAGTGACGACAACAACGAGAACGAGGCTGAGCTCTACCACTGAGGACTACCACTGAGCCTCTTTACTTTACTGTCCTTTGCTTCTTAGATGCACTCCCAGATAGATAGACATTGAATGGACTGGCCTGCCCCAGTTGACATTTAGAAGTGACATTGGGTCGATGTACCCCTTTTCTTTGATGCTGGGGCAGATGAGCCCCATAGATAAGTTTTGCTTGGCCTTGAGCCGACATGCCCTCGCTGCTCACAAGATTCCACTACTTGTGGACTTTAGATGGTAGGGTAGCAATGTAATTTGCATTTTCCAATTTATTTGACTCTCTTTTGAGAAAGTTTGAAAGAATGCATAGACCAATTGCTAATATCTAATTTGCATTGACAAGCGAACTGAATTGACAAACAGACACATATATGTACAGACTTGCCTAGCTCAAATGAGAAAGGAAGAAAAGCCCCGGGTATATCACAGACTCCTAGACATATGGAAAACAATGAAATTTTGGGCATTAATGTGCCAAAATTCACAATATCCCTTAGACAGGTGAAACTGACACTCGCATAAGGTCAAACAAATGTACATTGCCCTGCACAAATCGGTAAAATTAGAAAAAGCATCCCGACATGACAATAGATTGAAAAACTTGAAAAGTGTCGCAAAGATGGACAAAAGACGCAAATGATGACTCATATAGGCCCAGACTGAAACCGACACCCCTGTGCAGCCACATTAGGACCATACGACCTGCACAGCATGACAAAACTTGGTAAAAGCCCCTTGAACGAGATTCGAGGTGCTTTGAATTTGAAATGTACTCCCGAGGGTCTAAAAATCTTTGTTAGGCGTGGTGGCTGCCTACTGCTGTCTGATGCAGGGATTGAAGAAGCGCGCGCAGGCTTGAGACCAACGCGCATCACTTTTGTACGAGTGCGTTTGAGCCTCAAAACTAGCGCTCGAGATTGCAAAGCTGTTGCAACAGCTTAAAATAAACGTTTGCTGAACTTAGAATAAACTGTGAGCCGTTAGGCCTCATAAGCATTTCGTTCTGTTTTTGATGCTTCAAAATATTTTAAGGCTTTTGCTCAGCTTTAAAATTGAAACAGCAGTTTGCATTAAACTTGAAAGACGAATGGCTTCCCCCTTCTGATTCTCCAATGAATCAATGGACTTCAGCCTACCAGTCAGCACTTCGGCTTGTCTTGTTCTTGACCTTTCTTGACCCCTGATGTGCACCAAAATGTCAACCTTGGATCCAATTGATAAAGTATGACCGAGCCTCGAAGAGAGACTGCCTACGTATCCCTTTCTGGGAATCAGGTCAAAACGTAGTTCAGGCAAAGGTTCACTCGTGTGCTCTACCTCTCCTTTTATGCTCTAACTTTTGCCTAGTACCGCATTTTCAGGTTTTCGGTCTAGCGAGCTTTCGACTTTTTGCCAACTTTTGCCTAGACCGCCTTTATAGGTTTTCGGTCTAGACCGCCTTCATAGGTTTTCGGTCTAGCAGGCTGCTCTAACTTTTGCTTGGAACTGCCCACCCTTGGGGTTTTCAATCCAACGAGCTTCTCTCAGGAAAAAACAACACTTGTGTTGATCCATGTTGACCGAGGTATTGATGTGCTGCCGTCGAGGTCGATGATCTTTGATTGTAGCCCCAGATAGAACGGCTTTGATAGTGAAAGGGTCCTGACTGCTATAATTGGAAATGCCTCGCTCCAGGCCACTTTTGCACCCTTGTAATGTGCGCTTGATGGAACGCTGTTGTTACTGTTTTGCGTATGGTACGAGGCCTGGAGCCTTTTGAGCTGCTGCTTTCTGGCTTGGCATTCGGTAGCAGGGAATTTGATATTTCTTTATCCCATGATCAACGCCAGGCGTGTCTTTGTGAGACCATGCCAAGGTATTGTTGAATTCTTTGAACAAGTCTGAACGGGCGCAATACTCTTATGGGGATAGCGTTGAACCAATTTGAACCATCCGGGGGTCTGCCCCATCTTTCAAGTTTATTTGAAATTACTTCTTCTTTTAGAGGTTGAGCATGCCTTTCGTCTTCCCTTTCGGCGAGGGGACACATTTCCTTGGGGATGATCCCATCGAAATCTATCCCTTCGTCGACGGGGTTGACACGGTTTATTCAAAAGCCAGCAAAGTACTTAAAAGCAGGATAATGCATATCATAAGAACCCTCGGGGTTGCCAAGTACAGCAAAAAGACTCAAATTGAGGATAGAAGCTACGACATGGAGGGCCAAGAGGCACAAACTTCGACTCAGAGCTAGACTTAGACGACTTGACAGACACTGCGTCAGACTCAGACTCGAAAGTGTCAATGCAAAAGAGACGCGATTTGAAAATGCAACTTTTATAGTTACCCTTGACTTCCTCGCAGAGAGGTGGGAGCTAGAGGACAACAGGCTCAAGCAACAGCACTTCGGCTTCTTCAGCTTCTTCGTCCAAACCCACTTGAGAGAACTCCTTGAACAACAGCCCCAAATTCTCATGATTGAAGGATCCAAGCCAGTCTGTTTTCTCCTTTGATTGATTAAGCTTCCTCTTGAGTTCTTCCTTTGTAGACTGCTCATCACTGTCAACCCAGGTATCGGCGGTAAGGACCTCGATTGCACCTATGGCCATCAGGTTAACCTCGGGTTCGGATGGGAGAGACAAAATTGGCTTGGTTTGATTTTCTGGGCTAATGAAAAGGGTTGGGTTGAATATGGTGGAGCTAGGTTTGATTTGAGTGGAGCTTGAGTTGATTTGAGTAGAGTTGATGGATATCTAGTTAACACATGGGTTGGAACCGTGTTGGAGCATGAAGTTGGATATGACGCTGGGCTTTGATGGGAGTGGAGCTTGAATGGTGCCATTGTCAATGAGATTTTGAATTTCATGTCGAAGGCAGAAGCAGGCATCGGTGAGATGGCCGGGCATTTGATGGAAAGCACAATAGGCGTTTGGGTTGTAGGAAGCCGGAAATGTTCGAGGCGAAGGAGTTGGAAGGAGTGGCTTGAGGAAGCCAGCTTCGAGGAGCTTCTCATAAACCGAGGACAAAGGTGTGGAAAAGTGGGAGAAGGTCCTTGGTGGGTTCCAGCGATTGGATTGGGGGTTCAAGGTGGAGCCTTTGCTTGCTTTGTAGTTGCACGACATTGCACCATCAACAGAGTGCACTCTTTTGCCTTTGGGATTGATTTCTATGTCGCGCATATCCTCCCTATTAGCGTTGTCTTTGAACAGGGATCCAGCATCTTCATTCGGGTGAGTTCTGGCTTCATGAAACTCAGCCAGGTCTTTAAACATGTCTTTCGAGCACAGCTTGGTTCCAATAGCAGGAGTGTGGCGGGCCTGAAGAGGTTCTTTGACTAGCCCCAGATCTGTCTTTGAAATGACAGAGGTAAAAAGGTCAACCAATCCCTGGACCATAGCCATTTGTTTGTCCATTTTCTGGTTCATTTCTTGAACAACACTCTTTAGCTCAGCCAGCTCTATTTGTGCTACCATTTTGGATTGATGATTGAGGAGGGTAATATGGCTTTGGAAGTGGCGGTGAAATAGCCCTGGCAGACGCTCCTAAGTAGGTTTGGCTCTTTCCTTCAGTGAAATGGCCTAGAGCTTTTGACAGTAAAGTAAATGAGAACTCAATGGCATTCCTGCAGCAAGCTTTTCAAAGAATTTGAAGGAATGCAATGCACATGTCATCGTCGTCGGTGTCCTCCTAGACTCTAGAACTAGAGGGAGTCTGCTTCGGGAGTCTGCTTCACGACACTCGGACAGTTGCCATGGAATCCTCAGATTTTCTTTTCGACGGTGTATCCTTGATTGAATCGAATGTTACTAAGAGACGCCAAAACAGCCTAAGCTTTTGGCTTTCTCCCTTCTCAAAGTTTCAAAGTTTGAGCTCGGAACAACTCGGTGTAGATGGCGTGATACTGTAACCGAAATGGCGTAAGCAGCACTGTGCCGGAGCCTGAGCGGTGTAAGTGATTGGCACTCTTAACCTGAGTGGCGTAAGTATCACGTCATTCTCTCCGTTGTTCTTTGTTTTTCGATTTGAAACCTCGATGGGGTATTGGACAAAGACTTAGAAAGTGTTGATTTCCCGAAGTCTCATTGATTAAGGACTTGAAAATTTTTGGTAACGTGCAACATCGAAATGCACGACTCGTCATCGGTCCAAGGCAACACCGAATGGGCGCAAGACAGACTCGACAAAAGATATTCTAAAAGCCGCCCTAGCATGCTCCTACGCAAAAACGGTCATGAATGTATGTACAAGCATGCGATAAGGAAAGCGGTAACACATAGACATGATATGGGGTTAGAAACAAGTAATCCTACCCTGCGGGTTCCTGTCTTATGTTGAAAGGTTCTAGTGCTTTGTAAACGCTGTAGAGGCCGGTTTTGGCTTAAAGGGGTTCCTCTGACTAGAGCCGCGATATACCTCCCATTGCAACGCGTGGAGCAAAGCAATGGTCGAACGGTAGTACGACTCATCATCGTCCAAGGTTGTTGGGCGTTCGAGGACCCCGGGCTCCAGTAAACTGTGCCGGTTACCCAAAACACCTCAACGGGGTTGACCAACCATCGATACGAACGGAGAATGCCGAAGATGATTCATTGAGAGAGAAATGCAACGCTTTTGAAAACAAATGCCTTTTGAAGCTTGGCTCACTTTTGTTAATTGATATTTGGAGAAAACTACACAAGAGAACAATAGTAAAAGCCCCAGTTCGGATTGGTTGGATGCTGAGATCCTGTTACGTTACCACTCCGTTCTTCAGCAGCGCGAAGCATGCTGTTTTGACAAGCTTTTGAGAATTGTTCAATTATGTATTAATCGCCAAATATCAATCAACGCAATTGTCCCCAGCGGAGTCGCCACTGTGGGCACGCTACCCGGAAATTTTGCTTGTAAAATCGGGCGCGGCCCCTTTTGTTGGAAGAGCGCGGCGAAACGCCTCGATTCGGAGTCGCCACTCGGGTTTTAGCGGTGAAAGCACCCAAGGAACCGAACTCGAAAACGTTTACCACGTTTGTTTGATTTTGAAAAGGCATAGACCGGTCCGTCGTCACCTTCGATATCTGAGGTTCGGGAGCCATGTTACGAGAGGGGAAGGGTTTTATGGCACCCCTCTCGCCCAATCCGGAGATCGGTCTCTACTCGGGCATTTTATAAAACGTTTGCATTTTTTTTTTCTCTCATTTGATCATTTTTAGCCAGTTAGGGCGGGGGAACAGTTAATGGGGGTTAAAACTTTAACAAGTTGTGATTATGTGACAAAATGTTTATGAATGGCTTGATTGCAATGCTAAATATAGATTGAGAACAAGCACTGAGCAAACTGGACAAATTGCAGTACGCTGCCCCGCAGGGGCGTGAGCAAATTCTACCAGCATGCACTGGCCGAGCCACAGCATGTTGATTTGACTTGCGCACGCCATAGGGAGACTGGCGTACTCCACTCATCTAGTTTCACAGTCCTTATTTGCAACCCTCTGGGCTCTGGAAAAGGACCAGCGCACACCCAGGACAAACCATGCAGTTAAATAAACAGGATATATGTATTTACAAACAGATGAGACGGCTTGAAGCCATGAAAAATAGAAAAGAAACCCCCTAAACAGAGTGGGGACAGGAAGGAGGCCAAGATTAAGCTAAGATGCAATGGCCAGCCACTGGATCCTAGCTTTACTGTCGTACGCCAGTCATGGACTGCCGTACGCCCATTTGACCCTAATCCAGTGCTTGGTTTTTGCATCATCTGGGCTCCGGAACATGACCAAAAGGATCCCAGAGGCCTTTTGAATAAACAAAGAGCAGGCAATAACCTTTACGTCTAAACAGTTCTAAGCATACAGAAAGCAACAAACCGGTTGTTTAGCATGCAAGGGTGATTGACAGAAAGATAAAACAAAAGAAATGACGATCCATGATCCCCACGCCAGTTGTGCTCATACTGCCATGACTGGCGTACGGCATGTAGAAACTGGCGTGCCCCAAGTATCGTCGCATACGATTGTTATATTTTTACCAGTTCAAGGCCAGGACTGGTATTGTTTACCAGCCTGGGCCTTGCTGGTTTCCCTCAGGAGATCAGAACAGGAAAACAGTTCAAAGGTGTATACCTTTTGCTTTTGAGTTTGATGGTGTGTTTTGAGCTTGAGCTTGAGGTTTGAGGGATGGATGATGAATGTTTGGGCTTGGATGATGTATGAAAGGGGCTGCTTGCTTACTCTTTCAAGTGGTGGAAGAAGAGAGAGCAAGAAACCAAAGGAGAGAGATAGAGAAAGAGACTTAGGAACTCTTTTTTTTTTTGTAATCCCTTACAAGGATGAAGAGATGGGGTTTATATAGGAGGAGAGGGAGAGAGAGGGGCTAAGGCCAGTTAAAGGGACTGGTGCCTTAGCCCTTAAGGTTTGCTTCTCATTGGATGAGAGGAAAAGGTGATGGGATGGGAGTGTAAGAAATGTCCCCCGGCGGAGAATGCTTTTTCAATGAATTGGAAGGTTCCCAAGTGCTGTAGACCCCTACCCATCGCTTCTGCATGCTTAAAAACACAAGTTTGACCGGAAGTTTGACTAGCGTACTCCAGTTAATAACTGGCGTACTCCAGTTCGGGCTTGGTCAACGGTCAAAGTTGACCGATGACTGACACGTGGTAAAGGATTGGCGCACGCCAATTGATTACCGGCGTATGCAAGTTGGGTTTTGTTGAGGCCATTTGGCTCTAGTTTAGAGAATTTGAAAGGATCTGAAAGGGTTTTGGAATGCTCAAAGCTTAAACATACTAACATTTTCGGAGTGTTCTTGATCCATTTCATCATCGGGGAATCAAATACCGTAAGTAAACTAATTTGGAAAGTCCAAAATAGGGTGTCTACACTACTAACGCCCAAAATTCCCGTATCCTCCGCGTGTCTAGGATATATGTCGTATCCTAGGGTTTCTCTGTCCCTCTTTCTTCGAGCTAAGTCAATTGTGTACGTATGCAAGTGTCTTTTGTCGATTCAGAACATTCATTAATGCATGTGAGATATTAGTGGATGGTTTGTTCTTTTCCTTTACCAAATCTCATCAAAGCAAGGGAAATTGATAAACAGAAAATGCAGAAATTATATACTACTATATTCAAAAAGCAAAGGCAGAAATGTATCAAAGCGGCACAATGGCCCAAGCAGAAATAAAAAGTACCAAGGCACACTCGCCCAAAAGTCAAAAGGCACACAGGCCCTATACCCAAAGTCAAGTATCTACTATCTCAAAATGTCAAAAGGACAGCAAAGTAAACCAATGCTTGGTGATAGCACTCCATCATCAAAAGGTCCTCATCGCCGTCGTCCTTCTCGCTCTCCTCCATCTCTCGCGGGTCCATCTGGAACCTAGGATCGTCCGCGGAGTCAGAGCCGCTGCTAAGGGATGTTTGCTCCTCTTCTTCTTCTTCTTCCTCCTCTTTTCTCCTCTTTTATGAAGGTCCCTCGACAGGCCTTTTCTTCGCGGGCCTTTTCCTCAGTTCTCGGTAGAACTGGAGCTCTTCGTTAGCTGGAGTGATCTGCACTCGCCTTCGTACGCTCGCCGCTGGCCGAGAGGAGCTCGATGCTATCTTCTTTTGTGGAGAAGGCCACATGCTCTTCCTCCTAGGAGCCGCCCTAGCGCGTCCCTGCATGATCATTCAAATCATTTAGCATACGTTGTGCATATTGTATATTGAAATGCTAAGTGTAGGAAATTTTAAAAGTAATCCTATCTAAGGGCAGAATAGGAAATTACCTAAGGCTGCACAGCAAGAGCTAGAGCTAGAGCTAGAGCTGGCGGTGGGTAGTGTAACTGCAAAGAGGCACCACCGGCTATCTTGTGAAACTCTTTCTCCATAGCCTTCATCAAGCGCACCGCCTCTCGCACCCACTCCATCAGGGCTTGTGTTATAATTTTGGCAAAATCCGAGCGCAAGCCAGATATATATGCCAAAAGTGAGGTAAGGAAAGTACAAGGGATGAAGAGTATTGTACCAGTCCTGTGATCTTTGCTGGCTCTGTCCTAGCAAGCTTAAACCGAACTATGGCCTCCTCTCCTTGCGCGTCCCGTACTGCTAGGGTCCAAGAAAGCCGAGGTAGCCCCGTCGCTGTGGCGTAGTCGCTCCTCTCTCTCGAGCGAGCTGCCTTGCTCTCCCGGCTCCGCCTCTCCTCGCCGGCCTCCAGCGCCTCACCCTGCATGGCAATGTGCTCTAAAACCCCAAGTGGCCTCGCCAAGCGTTGTCGCCGGTAAGCGACATAGTCACGCTCAGGCCTCAAGAAAGCAGTAAGGCCAGCCGGCACAGTGAAGCGTCGCAGCTCAGCCAAAGTGTACCTATCCGTATGTGAGGCGTGAGGTGGAAGTGGCCCAGGAACCTGGTACTCAAGAAAGCCCAGTGACTGTCGTGTCACCTGGTCACCCAAGTACCACCGCCACCCAAAGGCCGACTCCAATAGCACCCGACTCGCTGTCACCACTCTGCTCCTCGCCAAGTACTCAGGCTCAGGCTCTGCATTACTCCATGGGTCCCACTCCACCTGCAAGGCAAGCGCAAGGATTCAGAGTCAGATGGGCATCAGCGACGGCATTAAAGCAAATCTAAGGGCAGAATGGTCAAGTTGACGTGTTGCTTACCTGAGTACCTAACAGCTCGTCAAGGTATGACCTGAAGGCTAGGAAGCTCCTTCTACATTTCTTCTTACCGTTGTACAAAGGCCCTCAGATCATAGCACGTGGGAGCATCCTCAAGTTTTGACACTTATTTTCCCGTGGGTACATCTTCAGCACTTCGTAAGCCCACAGGTGCAAATGTTCAGACAATCAAAGCATCAAGGTACAGTTCATATGCAAATCAAAGACAAGTGCAAGAAAGGAAAATAGGAAATGAATTGCAAGCTTCGTTTCTTACCTCCCACACTCTCCAATAACCGGCAGTCGCCTTCTTCCCCCGCGAGAACTCCCCCATGAAACCATAGCACATTCCCAGAGCTGCTCCTCCCCAGTCAAAGTGCGAAGCTGTCCGTAAGTCGTGGAGGGCCAGCAAGTAAGTCAGGTGCACTGTAGCTCACTTGTTCGGGTATAGTGTAGCCCCGAACAAATACAACAAGTAGGCCCTCGTCATCTGCTCCGCCTCCTGCTCTGATTCTGGCGCCCTCCCCTGCAAATACCGCTTGAACTGGTCGTAATGGATGGTCTCTGCTTCGCCTGCCGGTGCCTGCCTTAAGAACCACTCCAGTGCCCTGGTATCTCTGTAAATTTATGAGTCAAACGGGATAGGCTCTCCTCCTACCCTCAAGCCAGTGAGAGCTGCAAAGTCTGATGGAGTCACTATCATCTCCCCGATCGGAAAGTGGAAGGTATTCGAGAAATCCCACCACCTCTCAGCCAGTGCCGTAAGTAGGGCATGGTCACTCTTCACTGCTGTTAACGTGAGAATGAACGGCCGGAACCCTGCAGCGTCTACCAAAGCCCTGACTCGCTCTGGCAGCCCTCCGTACAACTCAAGCGAGCTCGTAGGACCGCCGTGACCCCTGAGTGCTGGCTGCTCCTCTCTACATACAAAGACAAACAACAAAAAGAGGTTCATCAGCAATCCCAATTCAAATAGTCAGTCGAATTCAGAATTTCAAGAGTAACTCTACGTTCAAAACAAGCATTATAAAGGTCGATCAAAGCTACTCGTTGCTAGTGTTACTTTATCCAATTCTGCTATCGGTCGAATCAAATCAAAGGCATCTCTCAGATAGGTTCCGAACCACAAGGCATTATTTCCCCCGAGGTACACTTCTCAGTCGATTTCAAAGGCATTCTGTTTATCATCCGGTCGATTCAAACTATTGGGCACGCCATCCTGGCACTTATCATGTCATGGCAACCTACCTAGTTGAATTCAAGTTCAAAGGACTATGTTATCAATCGAGACAGCTTATGATTGATTCAAGCTTGGCCTTAACAGTTTTCGTCAAAGTTATTGGTGCTCTACAAGTCAATTCAGCTATTTCAAGTATTTTATCAGTCAAATTAAGTTTCAAAGTTGAGGCATACTATCCAAATTCTACTTTCTCAGTCAAGCTACAGTTCAAGGTTTTGACCTACGTACATTGCAAGCTATGCTACGCCAGTTCAAGCTACGTACTGTTACAATAATTAAACATGAATGTCGAAGTAAGTCTAAACATATACTTGCGCCCAATCCACAGATAGGTGTCTCTGTGGGTCTCTCAGTATGAACTCTGCGTCGTAGCTATCCCATAGAGGTGCGAGGCTCTCAACCCCGGACGGTATGAACAAGTGTGGCTCTGGCAAGACATACGTGTCCGCGACGAACCTAGCATGGGGTGCCTGCCGTAAAGACTCAGAAAGTGTTACTACGTGCTCAAAGGACCATACCTCCCCCTGAGCCTCCTCGGCCGACTCAGTCTCACGCACAAAGGCCTCTTCCTCGGCCCTGGCTCCCTCGGTCTCCACCCTCAAACGCTCCTCCTCCTGAGCTCTCTTAACCTGCCAGAGCCGATCGTCTCGCGCTGCTAGCACTGCAGCCACCACCCCCGAGTTCTGTCGGAGCAAACGGCCAAGCTCCTCCTCTGTCACAAACTCAGCAAAGTCCCTGCACGTAATAGGAATGTGTGCTGAAGACCTTACTACTAGCCGAAATTTGACCTCCTCCGTAGGTACCCTATGGGCAGTCTCCTCCTCGACCATTGGGTCCTTGCCCCTTGCCGGGTCTCTCGGTGGTGTCTCTGGTCGATCATCACCACCACCACTACCGCTGCCGCTGCCACCGGCTCCAACCGAGCCCAAACCGGTGATCACCAAACCCTCTACATCACTCCTTGAATCCAATCGTCAAACCCATGGACCCCCCGTACCAACAACAGCTGGCGTACGCCCCTCTTCTCTTGTCGTACGCTTATCAACACCGCCACCCACCTCTGCTGCATGGCCATCGCCGTCGCTATCCCTGCCTGTAGCCTCTGCACTGATACCTGAAACAACCTCCTCCACTGGTTGATCGTCGATTTGTGGCCCCGGAGTCCCGATTTTAACCCTTGTTTGCCTCTCCTCTTCTCCAGCGCCGCCATTGCCGCCACCTTCACTGAACTCAGCCATGGATGCACTGATTTGAGCAAATAATGGTAGAGAAGGAAGGATTGAGAGAGATTGAGAAGTTTAGAGAGTTTGGGAGTATTGGGAGTTCAAAAATCGAAAGAATGGCGGTTTCCCGTCTTCTGCAGAAGTTTATAGACATAGAGAGTGATTGGGTCGGATCTGGGCTGGGTCTGGGCTCGGATCTTTGCAAAATGTGGTACACGCCAGTCTCATAGTGTCGTACGCCAGTAACTTTTGGGCCTAAGGCCCAATTCATGCCATGTGTCGAAATTCATTCTCAAATGGAAGCTCGACTTGTTCTGGAACGTTTTGGGACCCGTGGAAAATGTTTCCCAAATAGAATCCGTCCAATTTCAAATTAACGACGATCCAGCCGTCCAAATTTCAAATCAACGACGATCCATCCGTCCAATTTCAAATCAACGACGATCCATCCGTCCAATTTCAAATCAACGACGATCCATCCATCCGTCCAATTTCAAATCAACGAGGATCCATCCGTCCAATTTCAAATCAACGACGATCCAAATTTCAAATCAACGACGATCCATCCGTCCAATTTCAAATCAACGAGGATCCATCCGTCCAATTTCAAATCAACGACGATCCATCCGTCCAATTTCAAATCAACAACGATCCATCCGTCCAATTTCTGATCAACGACGATCCATTCGTCCAATTTCTAATCAACAACGATCTATCCGTCCAATTTCAAATCAACGACGATCTATCCGTCCAATTATCTTCTTTCCCCAACGGAGTCGATGCTCTTACAGAGGGTTATTCTCCAGGAAGGTCCGTCTTTTACGGAGCCCTGTGCAGCCTTTCCAAAACAATTAAGCGGCAGTCCACCCGTCCATATTATCCCCAGCAGTGGCAATTTTCCTCAAAGATCCGCTCATTCCAAATTCAACCAAGCAGGTTCTTTAAAGTTCATGTATGTCTTGTTCTGGATAGCTTAGAAGAGGGTGCCTAGAAAACTTTTGACGTTACTTGTACCAAGTCAATGGTGCTTCAAGTGCCGTCAAAGGGGGGCTACTGTAGATACCCTATATTGGACTGTCCAGACCAGCTTGCTTACGGTCTTTTTGTTACCCCAATGATGATTAAAGATCGAGAACGTTCCAAGGTCGATGGCAAGTCTTGAGCTTTGAGCTTTGGACATTTCTCATTTAAACCCTTTCGAATTCCATCCTCAAACCCTTTGAGCCAGATGGCCCAAGCTAAACCCTACTTGCTTACGCCAGTGTTCTCTTGGCGTGCGCCAGTCAACTGCCACGTGTCGGTCATCGACCGTTGACTCAGTTATCACTGCGCACGCACGCCCAAGAATGACACACGCCAGTCAAGCCCAGTCAAATCAACTTTATTCAGCCACATGGATGAGACTTTTGTGCCACCCTGACGTGGGCTACAGTCCCCCTGATGATTACACTCGGTAGGGACATTCCCCCTCTCTCCTACACCTTCCATCAAGCCAAGTCCCATGCATTTAATGCATGGGAGGCTCTCTCCTAACCTAACCCAACTGATCAGCCCCTCCTCCTCAGTCTATTCCCTCTATAAATACCCCCCTTGCATTCATTTACAAGGGGTTATCAACATTTAAGAGCCCAAAGCCCTTTTCCTCCTTTTGCTCTCTCTTCTCCTCCATTGAAAGAGAAAGGAAAGGAGTTTTCACTCACACACTCCACTGCTATACACCCCACATTGTCATCATCCAATCTCTACCTCCCCAAACCAAAGCTCAAATCATCCATTCATCCCAACCAAAGGTATACCACCTTTGTGGTTCTTTCTGTTTTCGGCCCCTGAGGGGAACCAGTAAGGTCCAGGCTAGTAATCAATACTAGTCCTGGCCCTAAACTGGTAAAATATAACAATCGTGTATGGTGAGTAATGGCGCATGTCAATATGGCAAGCCGTACGCCAGTAATGGCAGTGCGTGCACTACTAGCGTGGGGATCGTTGATCACCTGTTTCTTGCTTGTGCTTACCTTTCATCACCTTGTTCCATGCTAAGAAAACAGTCTACTGCTTTCTGTATTTAGAACTGTTTAGCTGTAATAGTTAATGCTTTCTCCTTATCTGTTTTAGATGGCCTCTGGGACCCTTCTGGTCGTGTTCCAAAACCCAGATGATGCAAAGCAAGCACTGGAAAAAGAGGCATAACTGGCGTGCGACCACCCTATACTAGCGTACGGCAGTAATGTCTAAATCCAGTGGCTGCCCCTTGCACGGCAGCCATGCCTTGGCCTCTATTTGTTTCCCCACACTGTTTATGGGGTATTCCATTTGTTTTGATGGCTTAAAGCCATTTCATTTGTCTGTAACTGTATATAAGTTGCTCTATAAACTGCGTGATTTGTCCTGGGTGTACACTGGTCCATTTTAGAGCCCAGAGGGTTGAGAGCAAGAACAGTGGCTTTAACCTACTAAAGTATGCCAGGTTGTGATGGCATGTAGTGGCCTGGCCAGTGCATGCTGCCATGTTCTGCGTGTACGCCACCTTCAAGCAACGTACTCCAGTTTGTTTAAATGCTCACAGGTGCTTATTCTCAATATATATTCATTAGCTTAATCAATCATCCATAAAATATTTTGTCACATAACTGGAACTTGTCACAATTTTAATCTCCATTAACTGTTCCCCCGCCCTAATTGGCTGAAAAATGATCAATGAGAGAAAAATGCAAAAGTTTTATAAAATGCCTGAGTAGAGACCGATCTTCGGATTGGGCGAGAGGGGTGTCATAAAACCTTTCCCCTCTCGTAACCTGGCTCCCGAACCTCAAATATCGAAGGTGACGACGGACTGGTCTATGCCTTTTCAAAATCAAACAACGTAGCAAAATGTTTCAAGTTCGGTTCCTTGGGTATTTCACCGCTAAAACCCGAGTGGCGACTCTGAATCGAAGCATTTCGCCGCACTTTTCAAAGAGAGCCGCACCCGATCTTTTAAAGAACAAAAATCGAAAATTTTGGGGCGCGTGCCCATAGGTTGCATGTCAACCGGTTAGGGTTTGTTTTGGACTTCTTGGGTTGGGCCTAGCCCTCTGGGCTAACTGCTCTTTTTTGTGCTTAATTGTTTGATTCGGGTTTTTTAGGCCTTTTAGGGTGTTGAGCTTTATTTGTATTATTTGGGCTTTGCCTTTTGAATATATTTTTCAACCTTTAGTTGGATGTATCTTCCCCCCTTCCCCCTAATAAAATTGTTGCTTTTGCCGTTAAAAAAAAATTGAAAGTGACTGTTATCTTCCTACTCCCTAAGCCAATAATTATGAAACACATGAAAGTATACAAGTAGTTGGACTTTTAAAGTGATCTATTGAAATATAAGGCCATACGCTTCACTACCATTAACCTTTGTCTAAATGTGGCTCAATTGATCTGGTTGTACCTTTTATCTTGCAAGAGGAGGTATGGGGTTTGAATCTATGGGGAGAATATATTCAAACCCCCTTTTGTTGTTAACAATTAATTTTTCGCTAACCCTCCACTAATGTATGTCCTCTTTTAGTCTTTTTTGTTTGGAAAGGTTCAACCACATGGATCACTCTGCAATATTCCAAAGGTGAAGGCATCAAAATTGAAAGCGACCATTATCTTCCTAGGACTTGGGAGTGTTGTAGTGCACCCCTCCACACTACACGTGTAGTGGAGCCAATCAGGCAGTCCATCTCGGCAATGGAGGGCTCGGTTTGGGAGGTGATGTAGTGCGCCTAGCGCACTATGTAGTGTGCCCGATCCGACCATCCATCTCAACACTGACGCTTGGATTTAATCCAAGCTCCTATCAATCCTAGTCATCCATTGTTTGGATGAAAATTCGAGCCATCCATTGCCGATATGGACGGCCAGATTGACCGCACTACACGTGTAGTTCGGGGGTGCTGTAGCTTCCTAGGTCAATTATGAAACATGCAAATGGAGTGTAGTACAGTTGGTGTCTTCCTTATATTCACATACATGTGGGTAGGGTTTTATTTTCGTACGTACTCATCCACTAGGATAGAGTAGATTAGATTTAACGAATGATAAAAAAAATTTACGAAACACATGAAAGTATCCAAGTAGTTGGACTTTTAGAGTGGTATATTGAAATATAAGGGCCATCGTTTCACTACCATTAACCTTTGTTTAGATATGGCTCTTAACCCGTTTGGTTGTACCTCTTGTCTTGTAAGGGGAGGTCTGAGTTTCAAGTCTATAAAGAGACTTCGAACTCTCTTTTGTGGTTGTTAACATATTAATTTTTCGCTAAACCCCCACAGATGTATAATATATTGGGAAAAACAAAAACCCTTCGTCTCAGAATTCAGCAATGCATAACTAAAAAGTGGATCATTCAGTATCGGCCCGTAAAACTTCCACTGGGCCATTGGCCTGCCGTCCTGTATGGGTTGTTAGGCTGGAAAGCCCAAATTGAACTTGAAACGAGTCAGTGAAAAACTCTGGCCCTTAAACTGAGCCCAGATATACAATGTTGTGCAGTCGCTATTCATTTTCTTATGAAAGGGCCGTCAGATGTCTGATCAAAAAAAAAAAACCTTCAAATGATGAATATTTTGTAGGCAATATTTTTCATGAGTGGGTTTTTCTAAAACATCGTGATCTCTTCTTCGAAACTCGTCTTAGGCCCGGCAATGTCAGGCCAGCCGTGCCCAAACATTGGATGAGATAACAAAAAGAATTAAACTCAATCCAATATATACATTTTACACTTCGGGATATATGCTAATCGAAAAAGTTCAATGGGCCTTTATAGGCCGAACAAAATGACAAGAAAAACACGCTACTTTTTATAGTTTTCAATACACTTTCACACGCTACTTTTCGCGTTTTTACACTAAGACCGAACAAAATCCCAGTGGGTTGCTTTTACATTTTCCTTCTAGCTAATACCATAGGAAAGCTGCCAAAAGTAAGAATGGAACTCACAGGATGTATAAGAAAAAGTACCAAACCAGTGAAACCATCACATCTTGAAAGTATAATTAATTACTGTTAGCAATCCTCAATTTGAAACTTTGCTTTTTCCTTTTGTCTAGTTTCTCTTTTGGTTTTCGATTTTGGGATACGTCACTCCTATAACTATTTTAGAGTACAATGATAGGAGCTCCTAGTCTAACATATGAATTGGCAAAAAGTATTGCTTAATTTCATTGATGTGTGTTTAAAACATAATCCTAGTCTGTCTTTATATAGGCTACGTACAAGAGTTGTTGACCAAGAAACCTAAGAAAATTAGAAAAACATGCAAAACAAGGAAACATAAAATTACTAGGATGAATGATAAAGCCTAGTTTGAACAAGGAACACAACAATAAATCTTAGAGCATGGTAACATTATATCTCCTAACATTTTTCTAACAGATAGTGAGGAAGTTGAGTGATTAAGTAATTAGGTTAGGATCGGTGGCCTGAATGCAATGGTGGTCGTATATAGAGACTTCAGTGATACTGTTTTTTCAGCGAGTTTTCAACTTCTCATTCGGTTCGGGACTTGGGGTGAGTTTACTTCTGCTACGATTGGTTTCTCTTGATTATGCAAATATTTGGCACTGTGATGTGCAATGGAAATGATGTACGCGACTGACTGGGGTCCACATCCATGCGAGAAATAATAAGTACAAGTAAACGGAGCTAAATTACAGCACCCAACTCCCTGTAGACGAACTCTCTCACCACCCAAAGAACAACTTACAATAGGATAAAAGGCCATACGCTTCAGTATGCATACAGGCTTACACATGTATAGATGCAGAGATTGATTGATTGCATGCCTCCAGTATTAGCCAAGCTGTGAGTCTTTAATATTGAAGGCCCAACGATAATGACATCCAGCCATATTTTGCATCCCAAGCTTCGAGCATTCACATCCCAGCATATTGAATATGCTTACTTACGTACCCATGTTGACCAAGACCCTCTACAGCTCCACTTCAATCATATGAGCTAACAAAAATTGAACCCACTCAAGTTTATGAAAATCAATTACCGCTCTAAAATGCTAGGGAATTTTGTCCCTTGGGGATTTTGCATTTAGTATTTTTTTGTAGGCTTTCTTTGTAAAGTTTGATAGTAATGGGGTTTTCCTCCCGAGTTTTTGCTTGGTTGGCTATAAATGCATCATTTACCAAAAAAATATCCTGCTTTGTCACTTTTCTAACAAATTTTTGTTGTGCACCCTTGGCCACGCAATCTCGAAGCTCTCTTTTTGCAGGATTTAACAAGTTAGTTTCAGCTGGCCTTGTGAGACCCAATAGAAACTAGAAGGACGACAGTTTGTAAGTTTAATTTGCAATTTCAATTGTGCTAAAAAACATATATAATTTCTCCAACCAAGGTTTTAAGCTCAAGCAATTGCTCCAAAATCTTTCCTAGGTCCACGATCATATGTTCAAGAAAATCCAAATCAATTAATATATCAAGCGGCTGCGACAGATTGGACAAATTTGGAAATTATGTACCCTATAAGACTGGTTGGTTGCATTTCACAAGACTAATTTTCAGATAGATCCATTTTGTTATTTTGATTCATGTCAGCATTTGAGAATTCTTTATTTGACTATTTCCCGTTCCTTTAGACAACGGATCTATAAGAATTCACCTATCCCAGTAACAATTTGCGAGGACGTTAATGGAAAGGAGAAAATAATAGTATCATTAGGCTACAAAGATAGATGTTTCAAGGAGACGGGAAAGCTTATTACTTTATTACAGCAATTTATTCATAAAACTCTTACAATTCAAGTTGAAACATAATACAAACTTCTTGATCATCGGCGTTTATTGAAAGAAACTGAAGACAAATTGAGTAACCGACATGCCAAAAACGATGAAGGCCAAACAGAAACCTATGAATGCCCACGGAGAGGCAAAATACGTACGTTTGAGGTATGCCAAAATCTTCGGCCAGCCATACTCGCTATACTTGAACGCTCTGCTGCAAGTGTCGGCAAAATAAAAGTCTTCTACTACAACATCCTTGCACAGCTTGTTGAACAGATTTGAGATGTCCTCGTCTGCGCCCAAGTAGCAATACATAACCTTGGCATCTTTAAGCACTTGGACGTCTTTCTCAGAGTTGATTAACATGTCCATGAGGAATGCGTAGGATGTGAAGTGGTGCGAAACGCCAGGGACACACTGTTCAAAAGCAATGAGGTTTCTGAGGAATGGCTCTGTGGTGTCGTGTATACGGAGAGCTGGAATCACAAAACTGGCCCTACGGCACCACCAGGATAGGCCTTCGTCTTCATCGAATTTGACGTCGAATTGGTTGTTTCCCGAGAGGGGTTTAAACTGGACTCCTGCGTATTCAAGGTTTGATGCAGACAGAGTGAATTCACTGAATTTTGTTTTCTGTTTTGTTTTCTGGGCAGTCGAGGTGGCAAGAGGAAGGTAATTCTCGTGTAGCAAATGCAGAATATGATAGTAGTGTTTTGCTTTTCCAGCTGGCTGTTCTCCTTCGCCAGAAACGTGAAGGACACAGTCATTAGGTGAAGAACTAGTTGTCGTCGCGCCAGCACTATTTGTGGAATTGCCTTCTCGACTCATCACGTCGCGAAAGTAAAAAAGGACATAATCAGTGAGTGAACACTTATGGGGACAGTTCGGGATCTTTTCCACAGTGAGTTTGAACAATTTCTCAAGCACAAAGAAAGGAATTTGGTTCTCGAGTAGTAGAAAATCGTGTTTGATGATGTTTTCTGTCAAAATGCTATCAAAAATTGGATCTGCCATTTCTTGTTCGCTGCTTTTGCTGGTATGTTCCCCTTCATCAGGCTGCTGAATGCTACTCGAGGCCTAAGACCAAAAAAGTTTTAGTGAGGCCGTAATTAATCTGCCATTTAAATTTTTATATCCAGCTTTACCTGACAAGTTCTTTAGACTTAGATATTATGACTGGTTCATTGAATTCACTACATAATGGTCGGAGAATAAATTTTTTACACCGTCGGTGTAAACATTTATTTCCTCTAAATCAATTGCATTGCGGCACGTTGTAAAACAGTGGTCTCAATCAATAAAACATGGCGACGTGGCGTAATATAATTGATTCGGGAGGAAATAAATGTTTACACCGGCGGTGTAAAAAATTTAATCTCTAATGATAAACATTGATTCTAATAGAGATGTTTTCTAGGAAAAAAAAATAAGTTCTACGAGGGCCTGAGGCATCAAAATACGGCATGAGATCCCCTGTCCGGCCCCCTTCCCGACAGGGGCTAGCTGTCTGACCCCCTCTCGGCTGTTGATTTCGCAAATCAACAGCTGAGATTGGCCAAACACTTTTTGCTCCAAAACGACGTTGTTTTGAGAAAAAAGTGCTCGGCCCTCTCAGCTATTGATTTGCGAGATCAACGGCCGAGAGGGGTGGACAAGCCCCTATCCGGAAGGGGATCGGACAAGGGATCCGGACTCTCAAAATACGAGAAGAATGTATGAAATTTGTATACTACTATTTATTTTTTTATTTTTGACCGAGGACAACATAAAAAGATTTTAACCCTCTCAAGTTTTTGTTTGAATATCGCAATTCGTGGGTTATATTCATGTACTATATGTATAGATAGTTTTTTTACCTTTGAGTTGCCACCATCTCCTCCATCGATAGTTTTTTTTCCGTCAGCTTTCATAAGGCCATAGTATTTGTAGAGAAGCTCAAGAATGAAGCAACCGTCGACTACCATCATTTCCTCGTTCAGCGTAACATCATCTGGGTAGCTTTTCACGGCATCATCTACCAACCTCTTCGTTTCTTTCACACATTCTTTTAGCACCTCGAATTCTTTTTTTTCGGATTCTTTCCGATCCAGTAGTAATGTTCCTTGGGTCAGTCGAAGAAATAGGTTGTTGGCGTAGTACAACTTGATGTGTTGCATAGGTGTTTCTATGTGCTGGTGATAGGGGCCGATAGAGATGAGATGAGGAGTGTAGGCGCTAGAGTTCTGATTACGAAGATTTTCGGGCACCCTGCGCATGCAAGCAGACGAGAACAACGATATGGTTTTCTGGGCCCCTAGAGTGATAGTATTATGGATGCCGGATGCATGACTCTTAAGAGCATTCTCGCTGTCCTCGTCCCCTCGACTCATTTCAGTTGAGTCATCGAGTGAGGGAAGGAATTGGTATGGATTTAGTTTTCTTGTACGCCCGGGTTCCTGCAATACTGCTCTACGCCAAAGTCTGGGGAATCCTTCGGGTCTTGCTGGTGCGTGCTCGCAGGCCTCCAAATCGGGGTCACTAAGGCTCTGAGAAAGCTGATCATCGTCATTCTCCTCCTTCATTCATGTCAGTTGAGGGAAAACTGTTAAATAAAAAAATTTAAAAAAAAACTGTTCATCGCCGTTGCTTTGATCAATGAAATCAAGAAGAAATCGACTTTGTGTTGGGGTACTGTTTTGGGTGAAAATGGCTTGGAGGACCGGCCCCGACTTGGAAGAGCCATGATCTCAATAGTCCGTTTGGGCATTGGACGGTTCGGATTTTAGAAACATTATTCGCGTGAAGAGTTAAACTCTTCGCGTGAATAATGTTCTAAAATCCGGACTGTCCAATACACTTTGGACACATGCAATTGAGCTCCATAAATAATTATTCACAGAAAGCTCCGTAATAATTAAAGATTTTTTGTATATCGGGCGGGGGGGGGGGGGGGGGGGGGGTTGTGTGTTCATCCATTTTCATCGGTGTATTATTATTGTTGGGGGGGGGGGGGGGAGGGGGGGGCGGTCATCCATTTTCATCGGTCTATTATTATTGTTGTTGTTGTTGATGACAGTAATCAAAATGTGAAATCTGATGTTAAATTTCGAGTTAAATGTTGTGGGACCCTTTTTAAAATAAATTTTATATAACATACTATAGTTTAAAATAAATTTTCTGGATATTTTCCTTAACATTTTTGTTGAGTTTTTCGTCATAATTTTTGGAATTAATCAATTTATCTCAATCGGAGAAATCAGAAAAGTATAATAATACGGGCAGATGTTGAAAAAAGTTCATATTAGATGGCATTTTAGACAAAAAAAACACAGTTGTTTCATTTTTATTTTTTGTCTTTAGTGAATTTTCTTTTTGCTTTTTGTTCATAATTTTGTGTTTTTTAGATTCCTTTCGTCGAGACAAGTGATAAATCCAAAAAATATCCCGTGAATTTTACAAAATTTCAAAAAAGATGAATAAAACACACAAAATGATAAATAAAAAAAGGTTTACAAGAATTAAATGACATCTATTTGGTCCTATTTAGTTCTTTTTAGTTTTTTTGTTTAGTAGTTCTTTTTAGTTAGAGCAGCGGGGATATACTGTTATGATTTTTTTATTGTTATCTTAGAGCATCTAGATCAGCATACAAACACCATCACTTATCTCTGAGAGAGCAATCTCACCATCTATTAGTGGAAAGCCTATCCAAAGTCTGAGCAAAGTCTCGTATAGACTGACCTTGTCTTAGTGAATGTTATGAACTATATTTTTGATAAGATAACGACACGATCTAGTGAGAAATTAGTATTTTTTTCATGTGATCTTTATAAATGAATAAATTCCATATCAAGAATCTTAAAAGTGGAAGTTTGGATCATGAAAACGAAATCTTTAGAGACCCCATTCTCCTACATAACAAACTTATGAGAGAGAAAATAAGCATAAGAAATTTGATTTACTAACTAGATAAGAGAACAATAGAGGGGATAGAAGGTGACCTTGGGCGCCACAAATATACCAAAAGCATCAAGGAAGCTTCCACCACGTCCATGGAATCCAGCTATGAGTCGACCTTCTATTGGAATGGACACATAAGAAGCACCCGATTCTGAACCAAAAGGCCCATATTTGTTCCCAATATTTGTTTCAAAACAGAGAGATTTGATTACCACACGTCCATAGTAGTCTTTGTACGTCAGGCTTATGGACGAGAGTTGCTCTACTGCAATGTCGATGCAGAACTAAACAAGTGCAAGTATATATTAGGATTTTGTTTGGGGCGCATAAAAAAATAAAAATAAAAGTCGTATGAAATTATTGTAGTTTGTGGTTAATAACTTAATTACTAGCTAGTTCCCTTGCCTACTCGTCTTGACAATGAAGATCGCAGAATATTTTTAAAAAATGCTATTGACAAAAACGAAAATGCACAAATTTGAACACTAAGGTGTCGGGAACCGTCCGATGTTTATGGGAACCACTTGCATCGGATGGATTCGGTACATCTATCTCTGGACATGCTAAAGAGGGCTACACCTTTGCAAGCGCACCGCCACCAGTACCGCCAATTTTCACTGAGCTTCCTATAACAGCGTCATTGTAGCTTTTGCTTTCGAATAAAATTGAGTCAATAACATCTCCGTAACGAATAGTCATCTGTATTATAGGCCCCTCAACCTTGTAAGTCGAATATACACCACATTTCCCTCCCCATGGCCCTAAAGATATCCATCCTTCTTCACCGCTAATCATGCCCTGCACTTTCACGCAATATTCTATTACAACCTTGTTTTCGTTTTCCAAAAGAGATTAAAAAAAATCTATTACAACCTTCATCGGCACATGTTACATATCTCATATATGCATATGTATGAGAGAGAGAGAGAGAGAGAGAGAGAGAGAGTTGTTCACCGTTGGAAATCTTAGACTCTCTTGGTGCCAATGAAGAGTCTGATCGAAGGGTTGGATTCTGGTGTCTTGTGGAGTATGTAAGTATTTATAGGGGAAGGCTTCCCGGCAGTTCAAAATCGCCCAGAGTTCCTAGTGGACTTTGTTGCTGAAACAAACGACCAAGCCAAGAACACAAACACACACATAAAAACAGAGACAAATAATTTACATGGTTCTCCAAAATCGGATACGTCCATGAGAGGAGGCAACCGGATTTCTATTATAGAGGAGAAGGAGGATTACAAAATCACTCGAACTCACACTCACTCACAGACTAATACAAACAGATACATATGTTGCTCTCAAACTCTCTCTGATTTTCAGATGCTCTCTCATTCTGTTTTTGACAGAGTCTCATAGGAGGAGCTTGGCTCCCTCCCTCCAAAAGGAGGAGCCCTCACACTACTCTACTCTCTCTACACTGCGTTACTCTCTCTGGTCTCTCACTCAAGAGAGATACATGTCTCTCACCCAAGAGTGATAGCAATACAAAAGCCTGGGGTCTCCTTTTACAGCCAGAGGAGAACCAGTTCATTACCCACGATTTGCCACAAAGTCTTTAATGCAATTACTCCATGTCTATCAAAAATCTCGGCTTAGATCCAAAGAGAGATTTTGGGCTGGCTTCCTCCAGATGAGCCAAAACTCATTTACTTCTTTGGCTGGCTGAAGAAGACTGGGAACAGGGAAGTGCAGGCTTTGCACCCAAAGTCTCTTCTGGTGTGCTAGTAACAGAAGGGTGGAGCCATCCCAAGTCAATATATCGACTTTGTTTCGGTTTAATGGGGTTTTGCGTTAGTGGACGGCGGGATTCAACCCCGTAAATTATTAGAGGTGCGCGCCTTGCGCATGTAATTTGGGCCGGGCAACTAATTTAAAAGTCGTAGAAAATAGCTTTTTTGTTTTATCCAAAGTTCTGAATACCGTTTCGGACAGAGTACCGATTTTTTTATTAGTACGATACGTACAGGTACCAGTCAGGTACCGGGTACCGTTTCGAATTTATCGCAATTATAATTATATATAATTATAACTCAAATTTTTTTTTCGATACCATGCAATTTCTTCTATAATAAATCAATAAATTTCAAGTAATTGACTTTTCCTCTTCCAAACAAACCCATTTCTGC
The DNA here is from genome assembly GCF_030253575.1 of Rhododendron vialii. Classification (NCBI taxonomy): domain Eukaryota; kingdom Viridiplantae; phylum Streptophyta; class Magnoliopsida; order Ericales; family Ericaceae; genus Rhododendron; species Rhododendron vialii. Next base: position 39,690,645 of record NC_080561.1, on the reverse strand, counting down.
TCTTCCTTTTTTTTAAATCGGAAAATTACTGCATTTGGACCACTTCCATTCCCAAACCATGTGCTAAAACCACTGGTTTTGTACACATAAAAAAATCCACAGCTTTTTTAACTTTCCCCAATCCAACTAAACACTCACTCTCTCTTCTCTCTCTCCTCAGACAAACGGAAAACCAGATGAAGACCCGCTTGAGTCTTCCTCTCTTTTTTCTCTCTCTCATATTTACAGTCTTACACGGTTACACCACTCCATTTTCCTTAACCAGTGGGAAGATCTAATTTCATCACCCTTCTCTTTTATTCTAATTTCTCTAAGTGGATTGTATTATGTATTGTTGAGAGGGATTCCAATGGAAAGATCTATGTAAGTAATCGCTTCCAGCCACGGTCGGATAAGCTGGAGAAGACCACGGGGAGCCACTTTTTTTTCCTCTTTCCTCTTTTTTTTGTTCCTTCTATTTCTCCATTTTCTCCCTGCCTGGAGTGAAATGGCCTTGTTTTGCAAAATTCCGGCCGGAATCTCCGGTACCTCCATCTCGTCCGAGATCGTCCGGAATCACCGGTACTCGCCGGTAATATCCGAGATTAGAGCTGGAATGGTATTTGAGGTATAAGTTACCGGTTTTACGCAAATCCGGTACGTACCGGCCGGTACGGTACGGGATTAACAACATTGGTTTTATCCTTATTCAAATTTTTTTCGTGTTAGCTAGTTTTGCGTCAAAATTTTACGGATTATTGGAATTCGTCTCAACGATAGGAATCGAAAAAGTGAAAATTATGACGTGTGCAAAAGTGTTTTTGAAAGTATCTAATAGAAAGTCCAAAAAGTCAGCTTAGGCCTTTTCTTGAATTTTCCCACATACTTTTTTTAATATTTTGGGTAAAACTTTTGACAAATATGAAAGGAGAAAATACTTTCATATTAAGGGATTGGCCCGATGGTCAAGGCACTGGAGTTAGCGGTTTGTTTTCCCTAAGGTCTCATGTTCGTAACCTTCCAGGTATTATCACCTAATTTGGGAGCAGTTCATATGTAACGCTCTAATTTTCTAAGGAAATTCGGAAGAATTACTCTAAAAATACCCTGAATTTTACAAACTTCTAAGCCCCTATTTGTCTTTATACAAAATTTACATTTTCAAAATAATACAAAAATCTAACATTTTATTTAAACATCTGCAGAGTGACTCTAGTCTCAATACAGATCCCAAACATACTCGGTCTCTACCCTTGGTATACCTCTTGTGTCAAACTGTTCCACCATTGAAACATGCACCCTTTGACAAATTGATCGCCGAAACAACTGATTTACTAGGATACAAATGTATCTGTGAGTTATAATTCACCCAGTAGATATCCCTAAACCCATTAACCCATAACATACAAGTAATAACATGTCAAAATACGAAAAATGAGCATTTAATAAAATTGTAGTAACAAGTAGCCTTTTATGAATTTTTTTTGTCTTTAAACAGTTTATACGATTCTCCTCCTTCAATAATCTTTTCCTCCCGATATGTCCAACTATGTCTGTCCCATGATCAAATTCTCTCTTGTTTTCTTGCAACAGGGTCCTAAGTGAGTACATCTAAGTTATTTAATTACCTAGCAAATTCACTTATTTCCATGGCAATAGGTAAAGGTCCCAACGAAGTTAATTGTGACTGTCATAACCAGAATCCCAATCCCAATCTCAAAACCGAATCATCTCGTGTACTATCTCATCTACCATCTCTTGTATCAACTCATTCTCCCCCTTAGGATATTGCACGTACAACACAATTCCTTCGGATGCACATACAACGCATGACGGCATGAGGATGCACATACAGCAACACTCTTCGGGATGCACATATAGCAACACTCCTAGAGAATTTGTATCAACACACAAGGATACACATACAACACAATCCTCCCAAAAATCTCGCATACAGCGCACAATCTCCAATCACTTGGTGACACTTGCTCTATTAACGCCTATTCAATTTAAATTCGGCTACGAATACGTACCCCCAGTGTACCTACTATCCAATTCTAAGTTCACGTAGCATTACACGTAACTATAACAATCGAGTCACAGTCCATAGCATTCATGATACATTAATAGCAATTGAACAGAAGTAACATGTAGAATCGAAATGAATGTGAGATTTTCCGATCATGCAATCAAGTAAGTTCATTAGTAATTTCCTAAGGCTCCGTTTGTTTCGACGTAAAATGTTTTACGCCTGAAAACATTTTTCATGTAAAATAATATTTCCAAAAATAAAGTCTTTATTTTTGCTTTCCGATGTTTGGCTGGTAATTGTAAAATACTTTTCCAATGCAATTATTTTTACCCCAATCGATTAATAAGAGGATTTGGAGTTTTTTTTTTTCGTACTCCCTAGACAAGGATATATATGGGTGTATATAAGAATATGTACATTGTACACGTCAGAGAGAGAGTCATGATGGGCCACACAAAGAAGACAAATGCAGTAATTTATTATCTAAAATTGGCTTCAGGTGAAGAAAGTGCATGTGGATGGGAGAGAGCCAGAGTGGAATTCATGTAACGGAGGGGAACGAATTTGGTTGGGTTTCGAGGCCAAGGGCAGATCATCGAAACGGTAAATTAACTTACGGAATTTTTGCTAGTAAGTTATTTTATTTTAATTGAGGGAAAATATTTTATTAGTAAAACATTTTACTCATATTTTGTGCAACCAAATAGTAAAAAATGGGTAAAACATTTTACGGTCAAACAAACGGAGCCTAAGTATCATGATCAATATATGGTGCACGGTTTTTTTCATAAATTTCATGCTTCCAAGTAATTTTAACCTAGAAATCTCAAAATTGTTCATATCTGCCATGTTTTAGTAGAAAATTCATAACTAATTCATTATAACTCCAAAAAATGTTCAAACCAGCGCTCAAAGTTTCGCAACGTCAATAGGTCTCTACTGTAAAAAGAAGAGGTTCAACAGTTAGATACATTTTCTCCAGATTTAAAAAGAAGCAACCTGTTCCACAGGAAAAACAGAGCTTCCTGGCGGACAATCTTTAACAATTTATTAAAACAGCGTGTTCATCCGTTTTACTACAGGATTTTTACCACAAACCTTAGACACTAATGGGAGCTTCGTATTAAAGTTTCATAATTTTCTGATCATGGTAAGTATTTTTTTTTAAATAGATAACAAACATACCAAAAACTTGCAGTCGATACAAGAAACAGATTATTGGCCTACTTCAAACTGAAATATGTTATTGCTCAGATCTAATTAGGGCATGTGGCTCATATATTTTTGAAGCTCTATGTGTCTAGTTTCTAACCCAACAAGCGGAAAGTGTTTTCGAGTTTCCTAGGCCGAGTTATGGTCGTTTTCGTAACGTGTAATGGTGTCGTCAGCTCTGTGTAACAATTCAGAGCAGCTTAGTAAAACATTTTTAGTAATTTCTGTAGTTCGAATAAAATTACGAGATTTTAACACAGGTTCTAAGACACATACTCTCAGTTAAAATCCCATAAAATTGCAAGTTCGGGAACTATGTGCAAAAATTCGTCAAAGTCACTGCAACATCAAATTCCTTAGAAAACTGCTACCTACACAATCTACATTTTTACGAACTTTATGTAAATTCTCCATTAATAGACTACATAACATACAAATAATATACTTAGGGAGAGTGGAATAAGAGATACTCCCTCCGTCCCAAATTGGATGTCAATTTTTTATATTCGTGTCAATTTCAACTCCATATATCTTTCAATATGGATCTCCAAAAATATGCAATATGAATCTTGTTTGATAGTTCTCAATTAATTCTATTATACAAAGTTTTCAAACTCATGAAAAACATTATAGATTAAAAAATATGAGCGATGAAAAATGACATGAATTTCAAAAATTATCATTCTTTTTGAGACGAAGGGAGTATCCTCCTTGGAATTTGGATTTGGAGTGAAAAATAAGATAGGTGGCAAGAATGGAGTGAAATGGAGCTTGAGGAGGAAGATGACCATAGAGGGGACATTTTCGCCGTATGTACTCCAGGAGTTTTTTTTTTTTGAAAGGATCACGATATTATAGAAACTCATGAACGATTTACATCTTTGGAAACCAAAACTTCCACAGCAGGCGGTAAACATCCTACTTGGAAAACAAAAAACCTATCAGCACAAAATGCTGCCAAACCATGAGCAACTGTATTAATGTCCCTACTACACCAAACGAAAGACCATTTCCTAGTTTTTGCCCAAGATCTGATGTCATCCACAATTGTTCTGATTTCCCACGGACATGGAGGCTTTCCATCCTTAAAGCAGTTTATAAGTGCTAGACAGCCTGATTCAAAAATTACTTCGTTATAATCCATCTCCACTGCTGTACTACAAGCTATGCGAAGGGCCCAAGCTTCAATAACAATTGCTGAATGGGCAACAATTTTACCCATACGTCAAACAAGAGCGGATTCACCACAGTCTCTGGCGATAATGCCAAATGCAGCCAAGCTGCGGGAGGATTTAAAAGCTCCATCAAAATTAAATTTAACCACATCAGGTGGGGGGACCGACCAATGAGAAGCTCTGCTAGCTTTTGGAGGATTGATGATATTGGGGCCTTTGAATAGCGCTGCAAGATAGTCTCTGCATGCAGCTTTTGCTTTCTCAATCACATCACTTGGGTTTCGAAGCTTGGGATGCAAAATATGGCTGGATTTCATTATCGTTGGGCCTTTAATATTAAAGACTCACAGCTTGGCTTAATACTGGAGGCAATCAATCAATCAATCTCTGCTTCTATACACGTAAGTCATGTATGCATACCGAAGTGTACAGAGAGAAGTAATAAGGGTGGCCTTTGATCCTTATCACAAGTTGTTCTTTGGGTGGTGAGAGTTGGCCTACAAGGAGTCGGGTTCTGTAATTTAGCTTTATTTACTTATTATTTCTCACAAAAATGAGGTTAAAGCATCCACTTCAAAACAAACTTGCAATGAGTCGAGAGGCCATCCAAGCTCATATAGGGTCGGCTCATAAGTTTTGAAGGCTGGAATCGAACCTCTTAAATGAGTCATCCCTATATTTTTTTATACAAAAATAGTTTACAAGAAGTCTCATAAAAAAAAACCATTACAAAATAGTAATTCCACCATTATAAAAAAAAAAAAATTACAAAACCATTACTCAGGTGTTTCTTTTCTTCTTCTTCTTTTTTTTTATCGTCCTAGTGTTTCTAATGAGTAACTCCACTGTTTGAGCCTATTTTGTGGCTCTTAAATTTCAATTGGGCATTTGTGTAAAGGAGGCTTAGTGTAAAAAAAATTTGGGCCATATATACATACATATATATAAGGATCCTAGGATTTTTAGGGCCCTCGTTTGAAACAATTTTGAGAAAATGACGGCCCAGGACGTGTTTTGATAATTAATACCCGCCAATGACAAGCTAAAAATATTTGTTAATGCTGAAAATATCCTTGGCAGATATTAATTATCAAAACACGTCATTGGCCGTCATTTTCCCAACAATTTTTTGGGGACTCGAAGCATGTGCTTCGGCCTTTTCGGCTAAATAAGCCAACTGACTTATTTTTTTGTCTTTATTCAAAAAAAATTTGTATTTTGTTAGTTTTTTGTCAATGTTTTGGGGATTATTATATCATCATAACAAGAAGAATCTAAAAAGTAAAAAAATTACAATCGAACCCTAATTTTTTTGAATAAAGACAAAAATCAGTCAATAAGCCAATTTTTTCGTCCTTATTAAAAAAATTGGATTTCGATCATATTTTTTTACTTTTTAGATTTCCCTCGTCATGACGATGCATTAATCTCCAAAAAATTAACAAAAAACTAAAAAATACGAAAAAAAATTTGAATAAAGACAAAAAATAAGCCAATTGGCCTATTCAGCCGAATGAGGCCTTCCTTGGCCTCTCCCTTTAGCCGGCCCTGAGCTCATGTATTAGTTTTTGGAGGAGATAATTAACCGACGTGAGACAATTTCAACACTCACCCTCACATGCAACTCCCGACTTACATGTGGAGAGGTTAACAAATGATCCGGAACACTTTGCTCACAACAAAATAAAATGCAACTATAACACAAATAAATGAGAAGAGCCGTTTAAAATCTAGCTCTCATACCATATTGGTACTTTTTCTACATCCAGTGAGTTCTGTTCTTACTTTTGGCAGCTTTCATATGGTATTAGGTAGAAGGAAAATGTAAAAGCAACCCCCTGGGATTTTGATCGGTTGTAAAAATACATACAAAAGCGTGTGAAAGTGTATTGAAAATTATAAAAAGTATATATAATATTTTCTTTGTCATTTTCTTCGGCTTTTTTGACATTTTCTTCGACCTATTAACAGCCCATTGGACCTTTTCGATTACCATGTCTATATTACTTCTTTTAAAATATACGAAGATGTTTCCTCCATTTTTACTTTTCACAAATGCCTCAAGCACTTACAGTTAATACCAATCATATCCTACACCGGTTTCCAACGGATACAGTACAACAGGTACAACCAAAACGATACAACGGGCACCATTTTCTTGACAACAGTAACAAGCGACTAACGCCTCCCAAGAAGCACCCCTTCAATCCTTCTTTGCAATGGTTCGCCTATATATATAAACGGTAAAATGCCAATCCTTCCTGCACGTGCACTTCTTTGCAATCCTTCCTTGTTTTCACCATTATCCTGTAGCGGCGGCCAGTAAAGCCGCCTTGACCTCTGTGTTTGCCATTGTGTGTCGCCTAGAATGGCTTTCAAACGGAATCTTACTACTCCACACGGTAAGCATCCCAAAGGTATTAATCCGGCGTCGAGTTCCAGTCTTCCAGATCATAATGTGAATGGTTAAGGAGAAAATTGTCGCACTTAAGATGTTTGATGAATTGCTTCTGTCGGCATCGCACTCTCCACCTTATGCAAACACGTTTCGCATATTACGTATTTTTCCTTTCCCATTCTCTGATGGTATATGCACATTCAACATCTCATTGCCATGGGAAACCAATGAAAGACAAAGAAGACCCGACAGTAGATAGATCATTGAAAAGTTAACACACTTTTTTCAAAAGGGTTAGCAAGTTAATGCTACTACCAAGTACTTTACGTTCCTCCACTATCTCTGAAGTACTTTTGACCTTTATTTCCCATGACATATGTGAAGTCGTCCTTATGTAGCTTATGTAGGTTGTATGTTTACAGGTTTTACACGAATTAATATTTCCTCCTATGTATTTGACACCTACATATGTTTTAGGGCGGGTCCCTAGCCTGCCTGACATGGGTACGACAATCTCCTAAGAGTATCAGTGCTTCATAGGTTTATTAATACACTCCTCAGATATCGTTAATTGCAAATAAGCTAGGAAGAGTTACAACTTCCTTTGACATTGCCTATGAATGCTACTTTTGTTCCAGGAATGCTACTTGTGTACATATGCTTATACTTCAAACAAATACAATATTTATGATGTTCTGAAGTTTCTAAATCATCAATCCACAAAAGAGGTGTAAGTTGTAGTGTTGTTAAGTATCGAAGGGTATGAGATATAAACTGAGTTCAGAAAAAAAAGAAAACTGAAGAAGAGAACTTTGAGAAACGGAAAGAAATTCAGCTATGCATAACAATTTTCAAGATAAACAACCCAAAATATAAAGCTACAATGATTAGGGAGGAGCAGCACTAACACTATTACAAAATGGGTTAATTCGTGTAACTGTGTGGTATTATTGCCCTCCTAACAAGACAATGGGCTTGATAAACATCCTTTCGCTCTGCCTTTGTAATCCTGCAAAAAGAGAACTTTGAGATCACGTTGCCGAGAGTGCTAACAAAAATTTGTCAGAAAAGTAACATAAAATGGGATATTGTTAAAGTCCAAGGATTTAGTTAATGTCACTGTCAGGGTAATTTTGACTGTACTAGTAAGGCACAAATGGTCACCTTCAATTTCATAGGTAAAGATATACAAAGGTTTTGCTGACGATCGTCCAAGTGATGGATAATATGCATGTACTGTATATATTGTTACATAAGTTGGAATCACTGTAACATCTCGCCAACTACATTACTTTCATGAATATTAAGATATTTTTTGAATATCAATATTTTATTATCCATCGCCCTATGAATTGTGTTTAACATTTTTCAGCACCCAAAGGACAAACAAAGATAAAAAGTTCTTCTAGCTGCTTACCAAGTGTGTTAAGCCAATCATAAAGGTGATGAATCTTGACATACTATATCAATAGTATGGAATATTGTTCATATTAGTACAATAGATCACTCAACTAGACGAACTTTTTTCTTTTTTGATAACTAAGAAGTTAGGGACAAATAATTAAGCGCACCTCGACTTATTTTTGAGGACCAATTGGCCGTTCACTGATGAATGCCTCATTAAAACTGGTGAAAATTTCCCAAATGGATTTACTACCAAACAATTGAAAGCACAAGCCTAAGGACTTAATTGAGTGTCATTGAAATCCAAAAAAGAACTTCCTAGCCCTAGCCACCTCCCTCCTTCCCTCCCTCCCCCCTAGGGTTTTCTTTCGCCTCCCTTTTTATACATTTCCGTCGGCCTCCTCTGTCGTCCTATTTCCACCGCCTCCTTTTGGTCGCCGCCATCAAACAGATCCTCATGTGCGACTTCTTCCCTGATATCCCGAAGCTTTGAGATCATCTCGACTGGCTCGAAGCCGTTCGCAGCCAGGACCCCATCCAGTTCCAGCTGTACGCCTTGCTATATTTGTTCCAGTGACCAGAGGGGGCAGGTTGCAGAGTCCAGAGTCATGAGGTTGTAGAACATGGTCTGCTCTGGAGTTGATATGGAGAAGGGACGGTTGGGTTGTCTGATCTGGCACCGCCAATGGATTTCTTTTCTCTTTCTAGTTTTCTGTTATGATGTCCCGCTTGCGGGTGCTTCTCTCCTTTTAGGTGTAGTGTGTTTTTTTTTTTTGATATTGGTGTGTGAGTTTTGTGTGAGGTATTGTATCTCGGTGGCCTTTGTAAGGAGTTTTGGGTGTAGGTTTTTTCTCGCCGGAGCTTATTCGCCTAGTTGGCTATTCTCTCCTCTTTTTTTGCCACTCAGTAAGAGAGATCATTACATTATGTATGAAGTACAAAGTACAAATCACGCGACACTACATCTATTGTGTGAGAGTCCACGAGGTAACTCAACCTAATAAGTGAACCAGCAGGATAAATAAGCCCATCAAATGGACAATAATCACTATAAGTCAAACTCAAGTATAATTCTCATTAAGGAAAGAAATAACCCTAATAAATACATGGAAAAAAATACCCACACATAGGTGAAAAAACTCGAACTCCTAACCTCAATTGGTTGGCTATTCTTTCATTGTCCAAAGAACAATATACCTTTTAATGGAGTAGTGCTATAGGTACCGACATCCGGCGTAGGGAAATCGTACAGACGGCCATGCCAGGCTGTCTCTGGCCACTGGGCGACCGATCCAATATACACGAAAATAGGGTGTTTAGATCCAGTATCCTAGACACATCAGATGCCATTGATTCCCGCGTAAGTCCTCTTATTTTTTTTTTAATCGAATTTTTGGACGGCTCGGATCGGCCGTCCGGTAACCAGAGACGGCCCAGCGTGGTAGTCGATACGATTTCCTTACGGAGGCGTCGGTACTCATATCATTTTCGCCTTTTAATGTACTCTCTTGGTTATTAATGAAATTTTAAACTTTTAAAAATAATACTATAATGATTGTCAATTGACAATTATTGATCATGATAGGTACAAATGTTCACCTCTAATTAATTTTGATGCCTATCCGTTTGGTACGTTGTGAAGTGATTGACATTGATAGACCCATCCGGGAAAAATACGTCGCCGGTTAGAAATTAAAGAAGAACGCTGCTACTTGCACAGCAAAAGCTGCACAGCAGCCGTGCACATATCTGTTTTGCGTCCGTCTCGGGTCTCGTAAAGATGATCGGACCCGCTCATTTTGTTCAAAATACTTCGATTATAGTCCCTGTAAAAACTCACCTCAATTCGATATCGGGAAGGGTGTTTACGAATCATCTAATTTTGCTTCAAAAATTAAGCTAAATTTTAAAGCAAAATTAGATGATTCGTAAACACCCTTTCCGATATCGGATTGAGATGATTTTTTACAGGGACCATAAACGAAGTATTTTGAACAAAATGATCAGCTCCGATTATCTTTACGAGACTCGAGACGGATGCAAAACGGTTCTGTGCACGGCTGCTGTGGAGCCTTTGCTGTGCAACCAGATTTTCTGATTAAAGAAAGGGTGACATCATGCAAAAGACTACTGAAAAAGTCAATGAAGCTGAAGCCATGCCCCTCTCGGACTCTCGTACACCGTAGATTTTGTCTAAAAAGATTGTTTGGCTAAATAAGTTAAGTGGTTTAATTATTTTTTTTATTTTTATTTAAAAAAATTTGTATTTTTTATTATTTTGTCAATTTTTTAAAAATTATTGTTTCATCATGATTAAAGGAATCTAAAAAGTAAAAAATTATAATCGAAATTTAATTTTTTTTAAATAAAGACGAAAAAATTAGCTTATTAATTTATTTTTGTCTTTACTCAAAAATCTTCCTTTTATATACAGAGACCTCATCGTAAGGAGTAAAAAAAATTTCGACAACAGTATGAATTGTTTCTGAAGAACCTATATTCTTAATTCTTTACATATTTCCAGACCACCATTGATCAAATAAAGATGGATCCCCAGGGAGGCAATACTGATCAGGTAAAATTTTGCATAATCCATTCTTGTACATTAAAATTACTAGAAAGGAATATTCAAAAGGAAATATGTGACTATCCGGGTGTTCGCAAAAAATTATTTTGAATTTTTTTAGATTCTAACTTTTAAAAATCAGTTTAAAATATTTGTCAAAATTCTACGTAACTGATTTTTAAAATCTAAAGATTTTGAGATACTGTGTAAAAGGGAAGAAATTCTAAAAATTTCAAAGCCAGATTTTGCTAGCCTTTTAGATTTTGCGGCACAAATTCTAAAAAACTAAATGAAATTCTCATAATATCGCAGCTTCAACAACTATGTTCCTCAACTTTTATTAAAATCTAACATCTATAGGAGAATCTGAAACTAAAAGCTAAAATCTGTATCCACATCTCTATTGCAAACAACTCTATGTCCAACGTCCAGTCCCATTAAGCGACAAATAAGAACATGTTTTATTTTTGGTAAGGAATGTGATTTTGGTACTTCAAAAATTGATGGAGGGGCTCCAAAATTGAACTGCGTTAATACATAAAACGACGTTGTTTTAGAGCCCCTTTATCAATTTTTAAAATGCTAAAATCAATTTACTTTTGGTGAATTACAGATATGGGATAGATTAAGTGCAACTCAACTAATTTTAGAATTTTGGCCAGTGTTTAATAACAGGGGACTCATTAAAGACGGAGAAAATGTCCGGTACCAGACAACAAAGCAGTTGATGATGGGTTCCCTTCAATTTTGATGCTGCCCCTTTGATATGCTGTGTGATGCTATCGTATTGATTGCCCAGGAACCAGCTTGAATAACTTTCTTTGTCTTCGTTTATACTCCTAAATCCACGTGAATCACTCCTGGAGTATGTCCAAACCCAAGTGATGTGGCAAACAAATGATGCGGCGAACATCTTTCAGATCTGCTGGACGATATGGAAAGCCAGGAACTCTTTTGTTTTCTCCGGAAAATATCCCAGCTGCCTATTGAATGCTTACTTACCAGTGTTGACCAAGACCTCCGCAGCTCCACTTCAATCATATGAGCCCAAAAAAACCTAACAAAAATTGAGAAAATCAATTACTAAATCCTCGGACTTGAATACCCGTTTGATGTCACTTTTCTGACAAATTTTGTTGCGCACTCTTTTGGCCACTCGATCTTGAAGCTCTCTTTTGCAGGATTATCAAGGTAGAGTGCAAGGATGTACATCAAGCCCATTATTTTACTAGACGGGTGCTAACAAGCTTTGTGCACCACACCATAGTTACAAGAATTAACCTGCTTTGTAATAGAGCTAGTAATCCATTTTGTAATAGAGAGCTAGTGCGGTTGTTCCTCCCTAAGCATTGTAGCTTTATATTTTGGGTTGTTTATCTTTTAAATTGTTAAGCTCATGGGAATTTCTTTCTATTTCTCCACGTACCAAAAAAAAATAAAAAATTATTTCATGTTTATAAAAACTTCTCTTCACAAATTTGGACCTTCTCGAGTTCAATGCTTGTCTTTGTCCCTGAATTAATTAGTGTGTTGCAAAGTTGCCTTCGTGAGGGACCAGACTACTTTATCTATAGTGGTCTCAAATTAACATGTGCAGTTTGGAGTTTTTTCCAAAAACGAATGACCAAAAGCAGTTCATTGCCTTATAGTAGCATGTTTGAGCCTTCTACTTTTGTAAGCATCTACAAGACTACAACAACTACGTTCATTTTCATCCCTTGTTTTCAAACAAATTGAAGGTGACCCATCATGACTTATTGGACTCCGAAAAACAGTTTCACTTGTTTTCCAGCTGTTCTAAGTTGTTGAGAAACTGGCCAAAACAATACACAGATGATGCGCGATCATAAGCAATCAAGTAAAAAATGAAATAAGCAAATGCATGCTAATTTAATTTTTACATGGTTTTCCAAATCTAAAGTTGAGTACATCTACAGGTCATTCTAATTTTCATTCACTACAAGAAATTGTTCGTTTACTGACGTACCCATGCATGGGATGTTATACTAGGTGTGCTTGACATGCTACTGAGACTAAAGATGGTGGTTGTTACAGACTGTTATGGTTGTAAAGCCATTAGTACTCATAATTTTGGATGCCTTATTTAAGTTTTACATTGAACGATAGATGAGGTCTTCATAGGTTGTCACGTACACTCATGCATTACTTTAAAAAATAATACCTTAAAAGAAACTTTGTGACAGAAGATGATGTTGTCACTAAAATATTGTAGAATTAGTGGCAAGGTGGTGGTTTTGTCACAATTGGTGACATTGTGTGAAACTTTCTTGTATTGCCACAAAATTCTTGTAACTAATTGATTGTGGCACCCAATTTTTTTCCCAACTAATTTTTAGTGACCGCTTTCTTTGTGACAACATGACAAGATTGTCACTAAATACTTAATTTTAGTGACAACATCTGAAATTGTCTCAAAATACAGAAAATCTTCTTTACGGTTGTTTCCGTAAAGAATAAGTTACGGAGCCCAATCGCGACCGTCCAAAGTGTTTAATTTGGATGATCCGGATTGAAAATCAATTATGACCGATAATAATTAATTGTGACCGGTCATAATTGAAAACGAATTTCAACCATTAATTGCGTGAATGGACGGCTGAGATTGCGCCGCTCCATAAACAGGTTGTTCGCGGAGCCTCCGTGAAAAAGTATATCTCCTCAAAATAACCAGCTTCTATGACAACTTGCAATATTGTCATTATATAGCTATCTTTAATGACAATTTCAAATTTTGCCACAACATTTTTGTTACCAAAGCTCCTCTTTTTTTTCTTTTTTTTTTTTGTAGTGGTAACTTATTTCAAAGATTAGTACCAGTAAATTTCTTCTTTTTCTGTAAAAAAAAAAAGGTATCCTTTAACCTTCGCTTTGTGGGTTTGTAGTTGTTGGAACATCGATCTTAGGTATTTAAGTCCCTCCCTAATTAATGAGCTTAAGTGATACATGTGGATTGATATACTACATGGAAAATTGGATTTGAGTAGCTAGAGAGAGAGAGAGAGAGAGAGAGAGAGAGAGAGAGATTTCTTCACTTGAGAAGGTAGTACATGTTTGTGATTTGAAGTACAAAACACTATTTGGGAAATTTTAAACATTGGGCTTTGTACACGTTTGTGAATTCAAGATCGTGATTGTGGATGAACAATTAGCAGATTGGATCAAGAATTTATAGTCAACCAATTAATTAACTACTCTTAATTAGCTAGCATCACTGATAAGTCTAGTTCCTTCCGAGGATATATGGATTATGCGTTTAGAAATGCAGGCAATTCTCACAGCAAATTCTAGTTGAAACATAAACAACATTTTTATTTGCTCAGCACGAAAATAAGGATTTTATTAGGCTCGATAAGATACATCGAGAAAGGGGAAAGCAGACAAACATGCCAAAGCTAACCCAATAACGGAAAAAACATCCGAAGGAGATGCAATTCAGATTTTAATCCTTCTGATACGCGATGTTTGTAGCAGTTTTAGTTGAAACTGAAACACAGAAAATGCTAATGATCATCGATGAACCCGCGCGCGAATCGCGTAACCAAATTGATAAACCGCTATCGCAAAAGCGCCAATGCCCATGAAGAAAGCAAGGGCCGGCCAGGGAGAAGCAACGAACAGTCGAGTCACGTATCTCACAGCCCTCGTCTGCCAACGCATATTAAACATGGATGCCTCTCGGCAGTCCTCGCCGAAATGGAAGTCCTCCAGTACAACTTCCTTGCACAGCTTGTTGAATAGATCACGGACGTCCTCGTCCGTGCTCAAGTAATTATGTATGACTCTGTCCTTTTTAAGCACTCGGACGTCTTCCTCGGAGTTTATGAACATGTCCATGAGCTTCGCGTAGGACGTGAAGTATCGCGGAACCCTGGTGGAACACTGTTCCAGGGCAATGACGTTTCGGAGGAACGACTCCGTGGTCTTGCCTATATAGATGGTCGGGATTCGAAACTCGAGGGTACGACATTGCCAACAGCCTATGCCTTTGTTGATGAACTTGACCTTGTGTAGATCCGTAGTGGGTACGAACTTGACTCCCGCGTAGCGGAGGTCTGATGCAGAGAGCATTAATTCGCAATGCTTTTTGGAATTTAGTTGGATTCCGAGTTCGGTTTCTTCTCCTTCGCCGCCGGGAATGTAACTACTGTGTATTAAGTGTAGAATGTGATAGTAGTCATTAGCTTTCTCTGACTCTGTCTTTCCCTGTTCAAGTTTTTTTGTAGAATCACAAATCGAGAGGATACAGTGATCGCTAGCCAAACAACAACTAGTTTTTGGCTTGCTACCGCTAGATTGTCCGCCTTCGAGACTCAGAAACTTCGAAAAGTAAGAACGGACATAACCTTCCAGCGACAACTCAGGGAAACACCCCGTGGTCTGATCCACGGTGGGGATCTTAGCCACTGTGAGTTGGAACAAATGCTCGAGCACAAAGAAAGGAATTTGGTTCTCGAGGAGCATCAAGTCGTGTCTGACGATGTTGGCTGTCAAAATGCTATCGCAAATAGGATCTGCCCTTGGCGGTTCGCAGCCCCTGCGGTTGCTTTTCCTGCACCCCTTTCCTCCATTAATAGGCTGCGGAATGCTACTCGAGTCCTTGCGAACCTGAGACAAAAAGTTTGCATTTTACGGAAAAGAATGCTCTCATTTACTTAAGAAATGTATTGTTTCCTGCTTGTCGGAATGCAAAATTTCGAATCAAATTTGGCTGGAGTTGAGTTTGGTCTGTGTATTCTTTAATTAAGAGCATCTCCGCTTCTTACTCTAATATTTACTCAAATCTGAGTAAATATTTGGATAAAAGTTTGATTTGGTATAAGCTCTCCAGTCATAAATGTCTACTTTTTATATTGTATAAGTAGGTAAGAGAGAGAAAAGAGAGCAGAGAGAGACGTGAAATTCCCTGTGAGGGTATAAGCGTGGGTTTTGTTACTATGGCCAGTTCGTGTTACCTGACAATAATTGGTATGGTAGTAGACGTAGAGAAGTTCGAGGATGAAGCAACCATCGACCAACATCATTTCCACCATCTCGTCGTCACTCAGCTCTAATTCTTCTGCGTAGTATTTCTTGGCCATGTCCACCAGGGTGGCTTCTCCTTGTGCGTCATATTTCTTGGCCTTGACTGTGCACTTCTTCATTTCCTCCACACATTCTTGTATCAACTCGTCTTTTTTCTCATCCCTAATTTTCGAGTCAGCTTTTCCTTCGGTCAGTCGGAGAAACAGGCGATTGGCGTAATCCATTTTGAGGTCTTGCATAGGTTTTTGGAGGTGTTTGCCCTTCCGGTGAAGAGGGCCGATAGCAATGAGGCGAGGAACGTAGGCGCATTCATTCAGTTTTCGAAGATCTTCGGGCACCTTGTAAATGCGAGCGAAAGAGTACAAGGATTTGATTTTCCCGGTACCGTCATTGAACTTTTCGCCAATGGTCTTTGTAAGAATCTTGGGACCCTGCTGATCGTCATTACCCCCTTGACTCATTTTGGTTGAGTGGAAATATCGTCTTTTGATCAATGCAATCGAGAAAGCAATTGCCTTGATTTGGGTACGTAGTGTTTTTGTTTTTGTTTTTTTTGGGTGAAACTGACTTACGATTATTCTGGGTTTTAGCATGAAAAGAACCCATACTGGCCTTATCTATACTACGGTTGCAGCACACCCAATGGCGGAATCAGAATTTTAACTCTGGAGCTAGCTTAGTAGACATATATTTTTTATCAGAACATATATTTATTATATCATAAGATTTTTGCTTTTTAATTTATTACATTTATACATTGAAATAATTCTTTAGGCTACATCAACTATTACATTTTTATTTTTTATTTATGAAAAAATTTGAGAAATGAAAATGTAAAATAACATATTTGTTGTTAAATCGAACCAAAATTATTAAGATTATACATAATTATGCATAAAATATTATTAATAATATTTAAAATCAAGTATATACAAAATAAAAATTTTATAAATCAGACGCTCAGAGAGAGCCAAAACAACCCCGGACCCCAATATAGCTCTACCTCTAGGCACACCCTTCCATGTGTGCATGTGGAAGTGAAAATATTGGGGGTGAGAGTGAGGATGGATCCCAAGCAATGTGAAACTATATTTCGTAATTAATATCCCTGCTCATATACAATCGCGTTTAAGATCTGTCACGTATAGTTTCTTTTTGGATATGTTATCGTGTAATTTTTTTACTGGTCTGTTATCGTGGGGTGTGAATTTAAATTTTTTAAATCAGGAGTAAAACGGGCCGGTTCTGATACCAAAATCTATGAAAAATGTAATTCTAGAGACAGAGAAATCTATTGAAGCTTTTCATTATCATCTGTTGAATTGAACACAGAGAAGAGAGACTATCCTACCTACTACAGTACGTCAAGAAATTTATAGCTCACTCACCTCAAGCTCTCATTGGATCACAAGATCCTTACATGGATTGCTGATCTGGCTATCCTACCTACTACAGTACGTCAAGAAACACAACTGAAATACAAGCACAAATGCGCAGGAAATACAACTGAGATGAACACACAAATGAAATGAGAATCATTTACAGCTGTGTGCAATTTGGGCTTGGAGCCTTTTTGCTGTCCTTTGTTACAAGAATCATTTTTGACGTTGCTAACAGGGCTCCTTTACATAGCCGCCAGGGTATGATGCTCTAAGAGCATGTACACCAATAAAATTTTTTAATTATACTCGACAGTTAGTTATCGAAATTGAGATATATTTTCAGCATCCAATTATCGAAATATAATATTTTTTTCAATAGATGTTTACCGAAAATGCATGTTCGGCAGTTGTTTACCGAAAGTTGAACATATTTTCGACATGTAATTACCGAAATATAATCTTGTTTTCAATAGCAATTTACCGAAATATTATTTATGATTTTCAACAACCATTTACCGAAATGTAGTGAGCTACGGGAGAAAATAAAGGGCTGCGAATAGCGTTACCCTATTTCTATTTGATAAAAATAGGGAAATTTTTAAAAATGGCCCCTCTAGTTTGCACGAGTTTTCATTTTCGTCTCTCTACTATTAATTGTATCAATTTTAACCCTATAGTTTTCATTCCATTTCAATTTTTGTCCTTCTCCCTGACGCCGTCCATGAAAAAAACGGAATTGAAGGGCAAAATTGTCATTTTCTCTCATAGAGGGACCAAATTGAAATTTTATGCAAACCAGAGGGATTATTTTAAAATTTTACATTTTACATTTGTTTTTTGCAAATAAAATAAAAAGACCATAAGTAATGTATTTGACAACTGAATTATTTTTTATTGGGTAATCAAACTATATTGAAAAATTTATATTTCATTACACATTACAAAAATATTAGAAAATGCACAAATCAACCCCTTAGCTAATGTCTTTGTATCATGTTCTTATAATCTTCTTAGTTTTTCACCCAATAAAAAAATGTTTAAAATCCTTGTTTATTTGTTATATGAGTGATCTTATGAGTAAGTTCTAAAATAAATACACTTATACCCATATTTTAATGTATTTGATCTCTTAATATTTAATAATGTTTCATTGCTTAATTAAACACCATTACAAGATTTCTAAATACTACTGAACAACTTTTTCTTTTTAATCATGTGACAAAAAAAATAACGATAGTGAAAATTCAATTGAAAAAAAAATACAAAACCAAGACAATTAACATAAGGGTTGTTTTTCGAATTTTCTCATATTTTTTGTGATGTATATAATAAAAACTTTACAAAATTTCAACATATATTTTATTATTCAATATAAAATGAGATGAGAAATATATTATATATGATGTATTTTAAATTTATTTACAAAAACAAAAGTAAAAAACAAAATTATAGAAATAGTCCTTCTAGTTTGCATGAAATCTCAATTTAGTCCCTCTGTGAGGAGAAATGACAATTTTGTCCTCCAATTCCGTTTGTTTCATTAACGCCGTAAGCGAGAGAGACGAAATTGAGACAGAATGCAAATTATAGGACTAAAAGCAACACAATTAATACTAGAGGGACGAAAATAAAAATTCATGCAAACTAGAGGGACCATTTATAAAAATTTTCCATAAAAATATTACTAAAGAGAGTATTGTGCACTTTTCGAAACTCTCTTAATGCTGTTATCTTTCTAATGTACATTTGTCCTGTTTTAATCTTTATTCGGGTTGAGCAATGGTTGTCTCGAAATATGTGGCGCATGGAATTTTCTTGTAAAATAACTCAAAAAATTGCTCAGTGGTATAAAAAAATTCGATAAGGGTTATCGGTAGAAAATTGTACGTACTGCAAAATGAATTACTGTACAATTTTACGACTTGAAAATATACTTGAGGGATCTGATTTGTAATGAATGATTATGCTGCTGTGTAAGTTTTCACTGCTTAACGGCTTTTGATCGTGAGGTCATGCATAACTCATTTCATGACATCACACCTGTGATGGCAACTTTTTTTTTTTTTTTTTCTTTTTGTGTAATTTTATATTCCCCCTTTTTGCAAACCACAATTTCGTTTTTTGGAAAGATCCAACCACGTGATTCAGGATGTGTTCAGTAATTAAAATATATACTTATTTTTTAAATTAAAATAATTTATTATGAAAAAATAAATTGTCCCACAAAAACTTCAAAAATAAAAAATCTTAGAAGCACAGAGCCTCACTCCCCAAACACTAACATATCAAAAGCGAAGGCACCAAAAGGGTAAGGTGACTATTATCTCTTTAGTTTCTCCTCGACAAAGAAATTTATTAATTGTCACACTCTCCTTTAATTCTTTGACTTTTCTTCTCCCATCTCTCTCTCACGCAAGAACACAATTCCAACACCATATTTCGTAACACTATATATCTATCTCTAATATATAAAGAAAGAGTACTATTTTGGTGTCTCCCTTTTTGAAGATCTTTCATGCTTTTTCATTTTCAAAACTGTACACCCAAGGAAAAAACGATTCAAGCACAATTGAATTCACTGAGGACTTAATTGTCGGGGCATAATAGACAAAACCAATACCAATAACCACCAAAGCCAATAACTACCCATCCCCACGTCAGTTTCCCTCCCACTACAACTTCTACCCCTATCATAAAATCTACGTCTTCTATCATTGTTTCACCACCGAAGAGCACCTGTACCCATCTTCCTCTATACACTCTGCACAAATGGATTTCCTGATGCATCCAGCGTTGGTGTTGGCCATTAATATAGAGATGAGAACAAGCAAGACAAATTGGTTTTGTATTCTCCACCTTTACAAGTGGACTTCATTTGTTTAATCCTTTTACCAAGTCATTTTGTTTTATTTGCGAGAGTAATAAGTTTAATTTGTCTTCACATCATCGGCTCTAATTGCAAAAGAAGAGACCAAGAACCAATGAGGAGGGTTGATGGATTATTTTTCGACTTGCATGCACATGCTTATCATGTTAATTAACTTTGTGCATGTTAAAGCACTTTTAGTTTGTTATTTGAGAGGGATAAATACAAAATAAGAAAAATTATGTGTTAAGCAATTCATTGGTGTGATGCTTATTTAACTGTTGTTTATCCTTAACGATAGGTTAATTAGAGGTCAGGGCACATGCGATGCGCGTGCAAATCAGATTTTGTCAAAATTTGTAAAAATTCGATCAAATAGCGGGCCACACGCGATTGTTCAAATTAGATTTTGTCAAAATTTGTAAAAATTCGATCAAATATCAAACGGGAAGCTATTGTGCAAATTTTGACAAATCCAACTTGCACACGCATCGCATATACCTCTGCCTCTTGTAGAGAATAATAGCAGTTCAAAAGGATGGCGAATAATATTGTTGGAGGGTGAATGTAAAAAGTGGATAGGCGAAATTGAAATTACACTTTTAACCTAGGTATTTTTGTTATTCGTTGGTGTACGTAAATGCTCTAAGTCCTTGGACATGTATCTAATGAATGCTCTATTGCCCGAGGGTCGGGATTTCGAATCGAGCTCGATGACACTAACAAAATGGGCCTTCAGGTTCACTGAGCTTGACTTTGATTAGTGTTTTTTCCGAACCAGGCACAAACTTGACTTCGGCGCAGTCGATGCATATGTGATGTAGAAGTCATGAATTATTCACTACATTCCTTCTACATTATTTGATGTAGAAGAAAGTGATAATTGTGTATATGGAGAATATGCTAGTAGTTAGCTAGCTTTCCTAGGGACTTATTTCTTCTGCTTTAGAATTAGCCAATTTGTTTCCACAAGGCCAAAGTGTACATGGAAGTGACTTCAGGACTCATCGTGTTGACAAAATACTAATGGGACAAACTAAGACGGACAAATTAGGTATCTAATCAACCGTGTGGCGCAATAATTTCTCAATCACAAAGACGGAAATATCTAGTTCTCAAAAAGTAGCAAGTTGTATTCAATACTATCGTTACACCTCGACCGCTATTATTACGTGTCCTATACGTTATTTAAAACATTGGTTGGACAATGTGGGTAGTCAAAATGCCATCGAAGAAAGGGTCCGCTCTTTTCCGCTTGCTGCTGCTTTTGATGCTCCTCTCCTCCCAGTGGCGTCTCAATTCTTCTTTGTGGGCCTTTTCACTAAAGTAATTAGTATTACACTATAGGGTTATAAGGTCCGCTCTGTCTTAAAGTTTTCTGCTTTTTGAAAGGCTTAATTACTCACTAAATTTTGTATCCAAGCATATATATCTTACAAATTGTTTTGAATATTTGCAACATGACTAAGGGGGCGGGATCGATCCCAATAAGAGAAGAATCTACGAATTGAGTAGTACTGTATTGTTCTGACCAAGGGGACCACAGATGAGGTTTTAAATCAAGGTAGTTACATATTGTATTAGTTGTCACGAAACGGGATTTTGAATTTTCGATACCGTTATCTACCTATTTTATAATATTGTCCAATAAATATGGCCATATCGCCGAAACTGCTACGTTTTTTGAAGCTGTGATTTAAAGCAATATTGATTTCTATTAATTGTCTCGTAAATTTTTTGTTGAGGGATTCATTTCTTATAAAAACAATATTGATTTATGCTCCGTTTGTTTCGATATTTTCCATGTTAAATATTTTTTCAGAAAATAAACTTCAAATTTTTATTTTTTGGAGTTTGGTTGACACTTGAAAATATTTTCAGAAATCAATAAAATAGTGTAGAGAGAGATCTAGAGGGGGGCTTAAACAAAATATTTTTAGAAATCAACAAAATATTTTCCATGTACTTTAGTTTTGCTGCAGTTCCTCTCCACCTTTGGAGAGTTCAATGATGTTTTGCACTAACTAAAATAAGTATTTTTCAAATAAGTACTTATTTTTAGAATTACAGGTAATGCATTATAAGAGAATGATCTGTCCCATAAAGTAAGAAATAAATAATTAAAAAATAAAAAAATCTTAATGTAGACTATTAGGCACACAATTTCTCTTCTTTAATTCTCCGATTTTTCTTCTTCTTGTTCTCTCTCTTTCTCCCACTCACCCAATTCCAACCCCATATTTCAGTAGTACTTTAATACAAATTTATAGAATAATAGAAGTTCAAAAAGAAATATGGAGAATAATAGAGGGTTGTTGGAGTGCATGTGAAAGTAAAAAGTGGGTAGCCGAAATAAATTCATGTACACCTATTGCAATCTAAAAATTGTGAAAAGGATGACACTAAATTGATGTTATCCCGTTCCATTAAAGAATTATCATGGTTATACAAAAAATTGAGATAGTTTTGAACTTTTAAATCACGTTTTATTTATATTTGTCATTAAAAGCAGAACAGTAACTTAAGAGGGAGCTCACAAAAATCGGTGGCAGATCCATATAATTTGGATATAATTTTTTTTTTCAATGTAGTGATAGCATTTTTGAAATTGACTTTTTTTTTTCTAAGCAAAAAAATTTGTTAATCTTTATAAAAGATTATAAAGATTCAAAGGATCAAGGGCACACTGGCACTAAGCCACCTGAGACCAAGAAGAAGGCAAGATGCCAACTGAATACAAAAAAACCAACAACAAACAGCCAAAATCTAAAGCGAATCTCAAACTCTACACAAAAACCCCATCATCAACCAACCGGAGAGCCAAACCCCGCCTATCTCTCCCTATAGCATTTTTGAAATTGACATGTCCTTCTGGCTCCATCCTTTTATGATATATCCTACAGATTTTTTTTTTTTTGGCCAACCAAAAAGAACTGTATTAATCTTTGTAAATGAATTACTAGTATTCAAAATATTAATAAGCACAGGCATAAAAATGGAGCAAGAGCATACCTACCAAAGAAGGCACGCCATCACTCCAACAATCGTATGCCGCTAGCCGCTAAGAATCAAAAGCGGAAAAATTAACCTGAGAATGACAAGATGCCAACCAAGACAAAATTTCAAAAGGAAACACCACATCCAAATCTCAACCATGGAAAAACCACTCAAAAGAAACACCACTTTTGAGACGGCAAGGATCAATCATCGTATCATATTGAGAAGCACGACCCTTAGCCCTTTCGTCATCTTAATGCCTGCACAAAAAAAAAAAAAGGAGGCCTACAAAAGCAGATCTGCCATGATCTGTATATTATGGCAGTCGGCAGATATCTATTATAGGTAGGCCATGAAATATGTACCGTAAATGTCATCTTCAGAAAGCTACGGTGAAGAACCTTTCAGTACAAAAGGAGTGGTTATTATGAAAGAAGGGGACAAATAATGCAAAAGACGCGGATCAAAAAAAAAAATAAAAAATAAAAAAAATAATGCAAAAGACAAGCAATGTTGAGGGTGACCATTTGAACCCTAGCCGCCTCTTCCTTCCATCCTCCTTTCCCCTCACCCACCTCCTAGGGTTTACACCCTATTTGGAGTGGCAGGAGGGAGGGTGTCCTTCTCATAAATGGATCTGTTCCGCCGCCGCCGGCCGATTCTTTCTCTCTCTTCCTCCCCGGCTCTATCCTCCCTTTTCCCTCCTCATCCCTCACTCTCCTGTCCGGCTCTTTCTTCTCTGAGCTTCGAGTCTGCAGTTGGAGCTATTATCTGGTTGGGTGGAGTTGATTTCTGATTTTTGTGGTGTTCCCAGCTTGGCGCCCCCCTATCGGCTTCAGATCAGGCATGGTAGGAGTGGCGGTGGGGCTGTTTTGGTTTGAGGTTGGGCAAAGTGTGGCGGCGGCAACCGAAGGATTTTCTTCAACTAGTTTTTCTATTCTTTTTTGTGTGTTTTGTCCGGATTTATGCCTGTTATGTCCGGATTTATTTTGGTTTCATCTGAATTTTGTCCGATTATGGTTGATATCCACAGATTTATCATTATCTTTGTTATGGAGATCCGTCTTCCTGGAGTGTCTGCTGTTTTTACATCTGATCCATGTTTGCCGACCCATATTTTTAACGATGCGGAAGGGGTGGTGGCTTCTCACAGAGGCATGGCTCTGTACCTTGTAATGGATGGCTCCAAATGGGAGTTTCTGTTCTTGTCGTGGAAGTCGACAAAGTCGTCTCAGATTCAAACCGGTGGCTTTTCCCTACTTTGGTCAAAAGTTACCCATGATAATAACTAAGTCTAAGTCTTTGCACTTGTGGAGTGATCTAATAATTGGCATATCGACAATATCTCATAAATTTCCCTCTTAAATTTTTAGAAATGTCGGGAATGATTAGAAGAACGACAATAAATTTTTAAATATAAGTTTTTTTTTTATTGGCAAGAGTAGCATTTTATTAAAAGGATTAGGGGAAGGAAATTCTGACCAAAAGTTAAAAAATATAGCCTATAAAAATTCTCTTCATGATGCAGAACGGAAATATTATATTAATTATTTAAGAAATAGAATATTTAGTATTCATTATTTTGGCTATAAATTCTTGTAGGGGATTGTGACTAAGTGATGTTTGTTTTGGTAAGTTTCTTTTATTCTCTCGTAATCAAATTTGGGAATAACTCCTATAAAAAAATTGGGAATAACACAAATTTTTTGTTTTTGGTAATTAATTAGACAATTTTTAATTTACTAGGATTCAGCTTCCTCTTTTAATGTTTCCTTTTCGGTCCTAGTTTTTTAGTATAATTAAGATGGATTGTAGGGTGACATTAAAAGGGAGTTATTGATTATTATTTCATCCGTCCCAATTTGTTTGTTCTCTTTTTGACTTTGCATTGTCCTAATTTGTTTGTCTTTTTGACTTTTAAATCAAGGATGGCATTCGGGGCAGAAATTGGGTTTTCCGTCCCCGATCCCTAAACCTGAAGTTCCACCCATTTCCGCTCCGATCCCCGAACGAGGAGGGAAGAATGAAACCATTTATGAACCATTCGGTTTTCGGTTAATCCCCGAACCGAATGGAATAGAAAAATATGTTTACCCACTGTTCACCTTCCGAGAGAGAGATAGAGAATGAATTATGAAATATTGGAAGGGCACTTGCTGGATCAAAGATAGCTCCCACAAAAGCTACCACAGCATTAGTTGAATCTCAACTGGCCTAGGG
This sequence comes from Rhododendron vialii, assembly GCF_030253575.1. NCBI lineage: Eukaryota > Viridiplantae > Streptophyta > Magnoliopsida > Ericales > Ericaceae > Rhododendron > Rhododendron vialii. Next base: position 39,665,371 of record NC_080561.1, on the reverse strand, counting down.
AACTTGGGTGCAGAACCAAACCCACCGAACTTGGAATCATAGGATACAGCCAGCTATAACAAAGAGGAAGCAGAAAGGTTAGAAGAGGCGTACAGAAGATAAAAGTATTTACAGATGGAGAGATGAGAAGTGAGAAATGAAAATAGGACTGGAATGGAAAACCCTAACTCTAGTAACTCACGTGTGTGTGTATACATATATATATAGGCAGGGGTAATTTTGTAATTTACTAGTTCGGTTTGGTTCGGGTTCGGGTTTGGGTTCGGGTATCAGCTGAACCAAAATCGAACCAAAACCCGTTCGATTATCTTGTGTGCCAACCATACCCGTACCCACGGAGAAAATTTCAATTATGGTTCGGGAATAATTTCGATTATCAGTTCGGGTACCCTTCGGTTCGGTTCAAATTGTCATCCCTATTTTAAATCGATAAAATTTCCTTTTTACCCTTACTTTTTTGAATCAAAGTAGCTTTTCAAAAAAGGTGAAGGGTAAATATATTGGAAAGTAAACATTTTTTAGGTGTAATCATTACGTTCCCTAAATAAGTTGAATTCCCAATGTTGGACAAACAAATTAGGACAGAGGGAGTATTGAATGAAAAAGAATTTAGAGAGCATTTCTCTAACTTTTATAGTTTGTATCTATCCTTGTTGTGCAATTGTTCCGTAGTTCATAAGGCGCCCTGTCACTTCACAATCTTAGAGCTTCTCGAGTTCAAATCTTGACCCTGTACCCGAATTAGTCTGAGATCCTATGTCATCAAAATTGTCTATGTGGGGAACCTGACTTAACTTGATCAATGGTGATCTCACGGTTCAGGTGCTTTTTTCCGGCTCAAGGTTTGTGGGTGGCAGTAGTTGGTGGCGTCCCGAACTTGATTGGTACCACTGTGGTTGGTAGGCTCAGATCGTTTATGAGAGCCGAATCGACGGTGTCTCGGCGGTTGTTTTTGGGTCTCTGACTGCACATGGGGGCTCTTGGCAGAGGGCTTGCTTGCGGTCGTTTGGTGGTTTCAGTCCAGGGTTGATCTGACGGTGTTGGGGGTGTTTGGCCGGCGATTGGGTTCCGGGAGGGTTGGGGTTTGCTGCTTTGGGCTTAGCCTATGAACCCTATGGGCTTTGCCATTTGGGGAGGGCCTATGTTTTCTATGGGCCTCGCTTCTTGGGTGTTGTTTTGGCGGCACGGGTGGCTGGTGGTGGCAGCTTCTAGCGGTGGGAGTCTGCTGGTTTAGGCGGCGGTTGGTGCTTGTCTGTGTTAGGGTTTAGGTGTGGCTGTGTGCAGGCTAGGTTTTGGGCTTAGTCTGTTTGGGTCAGGCCCGGCCATATGTTGATTTGTGTTTGTGTTTCTTGGGCCTGGCCCATATTGGGAGTGTTTGGATTTTTTCTAAACAGTTTTCTTTTCATCCAATCCTTAGTTGGATTCCTCTTCCCCTTCCCCTATCTTAATGTACCATTTGTTAAGATTTCTGAATAAAATTATTTTGCCTATAAAAAAAAAAATGGTCGTCTCAAAATTTTGAATTTCTTGAATTTGTGTAATATAGCCTTTCTCATTTTACAAGTCGTGTTTTCACATTAGCATGTATGTGCCCCTTAAATCACTGTATATTCATTACATTTTTTTATAGGAATTCATAACGATTTTATCAAATTCGTATTTGAATAAAAATCCATAACAATTATTCAAAACTTGATACCATCACGACAAAAATCCATCATACAAATGTTATGATCAACTTATGTTCAAAATTTTATGAGTCGTTATACACAAGCTACGAATTCAAGACTTGGGCTAAATTCATTTATTTAAGGCTCTTTTCAGGGGGCGCATAAGGTGTACACGTAAATATATGTATATTTCCAATAAACTAGCTAGATCATATTATTAGCATGTCATCAATATTTTTAACCTTAGGATTAGGGGTGCTAATCGAGCAAAACAAGTCAAGTACAGCATTGTTCAAGCTTGGCTCGACTCCTTGTTACACATGCTTGAGGTTGAGAACTTTTTTAGACTAATTGTTCAAACTTGGCTCCAGCTTGAAGTGTATGTTCGTGATAAGCTTGACATAACTCGTAAAATATGCAAGCCAATCTCGAGCTTCCAATCATAAGCTTAAGGTTGTGAAGTTTCGAGCTTTTAAGCATGAGCTCATTAAGTGTTAGAACATGTGTGAACATTAAGTCTTACATCGCATAAATAGAAAAAGTGTTGGAGTATCTTCATATACAAATGAGTGACTCACCACTTGCAAGACTTAGCTTTTAAGTGGATATGAATCATTTAATGTAGTGGACTCAAGTGATGTGGTTGACTCTTTGTTGTTACTCCCATACAGATTAGGCCTTCAACATGCCAATGGTAGTGGTGTTCGGACCGGTCCAAATGGTTCTAGAAAATTAAGAACCAACACCTTACCAATATATGTTTGGAACCTACTGGGGCGAACCTACTTGCAAGATTTAGCCTTTCAGTTTTGCTTCGTAAAACTGTTTCAGGTATGGATTGTTTTTGCATTTGATGAATTCTACCGCTGCTGGTTTCTTTTTATTGAATCTGGTGTTAGCAAACTTTTAACTGCACAAATTTACTTGGAGCAGAACGTACACATTTTTGACATGTCTTCATGCACCTCCGGCTCGAACTGAAATTCTATGATCCTATCCAATGCTAAAGAACAATGAAAATTTGTTTAGGACTAAAACTAGGTTAGTATTACAGGATTATGAGGCTTGCAATAGCAGTCATCTTCGGCATATGGTTTCATCGTTGTCTACCTCATGCAATCACATCAGAAGTAAGCCGCGCTACTTTAACCTGTACCCAGACAACCACCTCTCACCAGGTTGCGGGGAAACTTTATGTCCATTTCAAAATCAATTGGCAATGAGTGGAGAGATCCCAGATGTTATAAAGTGATCACCCATTCCACTCCCAAGCAATGTGGGATTCATTTCCTTAGCAGTTCACCATTGATCGTGGTGTTCAGACCGTTGGCTATCGGTGATGATAGGAAGGACGGATATGATTGGTCGCTCCCCAAATCCATGAAGAGGCAATGACGCTAACTTTACTCGGGAAACAAAGCATGGATTTTATGGGCAGTTTCATTGAAATTCATGCGATTTGAAGGATTCTCCCACTGAACCAATTCATTTATTCCTTTCTCAACCTCTTTTGTTTCCCTCATTAAGCCCCTGATGCAAAACTTTACAGCGCTTTGGCTCTTACTTTTCTCCTCACCTTCTTTAGCCCGAACTTTTCAGTCACTTCGTTTCAAGTGGAAGCGGAAGGAACTTCCAATCTTCTCAATGTCAATAATATTGCACACACCTGCATTTGATGATTTTCCCAGCTCAAGATCATCATATACCTCCTTCTCCTCTCTTTCAAACACGGAAAAGGACTCGATCGAAGTTATCTTTTGAAGGAAGTGTAGAGAAGAACTTGTAGAAACTTTATGTCCATCTCAAAACCAATTGGCAATGAGTGGAGAGGTCCCAGATGTTATTAAGTGATCACCCATTCCACTCCCAAGCAATGTGGGATTCTATTTCCTTAACATCCCCCCTCACGTGCAGCCGCATTTGAGGTCTGTCACGTGTGGCCACTTTTTGGGTCCTATCATCGTACAGCCTTTGTGCTGGTCTGTCATCGTGTGGTGTGGATTGTTAATTTTTAAAATGTGGGGTGGAACGGGCCCCGCTCTGATACCATGTAGAAACTCTATATCCATCTCAAAACCAATTGGCAATGAGTGGAGAGGTCCCAGATGTTATTAAGTGATCACCCATTCCACTCCCAAGCAATGTGGGATTCTATTTCCTTAACAGAACTTACATCTTTCTTGCAAAGATATAGGTCATTGTTGAGCTGTTCTTGGAGCTCTCGCCAAGCAACTCCAAATCTTTGTGATTCTTCTACTAAGGCTCCATTCCAGAAACCTTCTTAAAAAATAAGTAATTTATTTCACATTTTTAAACTCAAAAATAATATAAATAAATAAAAATATTTCAATTTTTTTTGCATCGTATAAAAAATCTCATCGAAATCTTTCAAACAAGATTCATATTGTATATTTTTAGATTTCAATAAATTCATAATTTTTTAGCTTGAAATTGTCTTCTTAAAAAATAAGAATTTTTTTTAGTTGTGGAACGGGGCCTAAGGCCTCCATTTGAATAACAAGGAAATGAAGAAGATCCGCCTTCTTAGATATAGACGCGAGCAACTTACTATAGCATGCAACCTGAAACGGCAAGAACTAGAAATTAGGCTCCAACTCGGATTCTCCAGCAAACTTCTCTAGCTAATTCATTCACGTGAACTTTTAGCTTTTATTGCTTTTCTCTCAATGTGAAAAAGACAATATTCTTGTCTTTCTCGTCGGGCAAATTCCCACTTGGCTGATGAATTCACGGTGTGCCCCCAAGCTCTGAGAGAGTTGCATTTTTGCTACAGTTGCTGCTCTTGTGGGTGGCAAGAGAAGTTCAACTGTGATGAAACAAAACAATCCAATGAAAGCCTCTGCGAGTCTGGTAATAGCGAATTCTGTTGGAGGGCCGTTATTCTTCCTTCCTAGGATCAGTAAGGCTCCTATCACAGTTGAAATCCCACCGGCTTGGCCATGTACTCCACTATGCCGGAGAAAACTTGTGAAAATTATCCAAGGTAGAAGGGCTAAAATTCTTAACTCAGGACATTCGGTGAAGAAATAGCAACCCAGAACACCGTATACTGACCCCAATGCTGTTCCTTGTGCTGTAGCATTCGCTTCTCTGAAGCATCTTTGTGCTGAAAAGCTGATAGCGTCATAGCGATAGTTAGGCCAGACCAGTATCCATTTTCCTTGTTGAATACCGAACCAAAGAGAATGGCAAGGCCTAGAGAAATTAATCGAACACTTGAATGCAAAAAGCAGTGTTCCATTCCTCGTCACGGTCATTTTGAATCTGTTTGTGACTTCTTCTTGTACTGAATTTCTGGATCCTTCAACGTTGGATTTTTCAACGATATGCATACAATTTGCTGTGTAGTGGTTAAGTCATCTAGGAGGAGCTTTACACACATTCACAATCACTCCTATACAAAAGATGAAAAAACTCTGCAGGAACCGACACCAGTTCCACGCCGGGGAGGCCACAACCGGTTCCACGTACAGATAGTCTGTATCCCTCCCTAAAGAGCTAAAGTATGCGTGCGGTTTGATGCAATACATGGAAAATTGGATTTGAGTCTCTAGAGAGAGATATTTCTTTGCTCGAGAAGGTGATACATGTTTGTGATTTGAAGTTCAAAACACTATTTGGATGAGAGAAAAACAAGAAAACAAACATCCAAAGGAGAAGCAATTCGGATTTTAATCCTTCTGACACACGATGTTCATACAAAGCAGTTGTCGTTGAAACTAAAACATGGTTACATGGTCAATGCTAATGATCATGGGCGAAACCGCCCGTCAATTGAGTAACCGAATTTATAAACCGCTATCGCGAAAGTGACAATGCCCATGAAGAAACCAATGACCGGCCAGGGAGAAGCAACGAACAGACGTGTCACGTATTTCACCGTCCTCGTCCGCCAATCATTATTATATCTGGAAGCCTTTCTGCACTCCTCGTCGAAATGGAAGTCCTCTAGCACAACTTCCTTGCACAGCTTGTTAAACAGATCGCAGACGTCCTTGTCCGTGCTCAAGTAGTTATGTATAACTTTTTTATTTATAAGCACTCGGACGTCTTCTTCAGAGTTAATGAACATGTCCATGAGCTTCGCGTAGGACGTGAAGTATCGCGGAACCCCGGGGGAACACTGTTCCAAGGCAATGACGTTTCTCAGGAATGACTCTGTGTTGTTGCGTATATAGATAGCCGGGATTCGAAATTCAAGAGTACTGCACCCGAATATGCCTTTGTTAATGAACTCCACGTCGAATAGATCCTTACTGGGTACAAACTCGACTCCTGCGTAGTGCAGGTCTGATGCAGAAATCGTCAGTTCACTATGCAAAGTGGAATTTCGTTTGTTGCCTCCATGTTCATTATCTTTTCCTTGTTCGCCAGGAATGTAACTGCTGTGTAAGAAATGTAGAATATGGTAGTAGTCGTTAGCTTTCCCTGACTCTGTTTTTCCCTGTTCAATTTCTTTTGTGGAACCACAAACCGAAAGGAGACAGTGATCAATAGGCAAACAACAACTAGTTTTCGGCATGGTACCACTATATGGTCCGCCTTCGAGGCTCAAAAATTTCGAAAAGTACGAACGGACATAATCTGCGAGTGATAACATAGGCGGGGGACACCCCGTGGCCTGATCCACGGGGATCATAGCCACTGTGAGTTTGAACAAATGCTCAAGCACAAAGAAAGGAATTTGGTTCTGGAGGAGTATCAAGTCTTGTTTGACGAGGGTGGCAGTCAAAATGCTATCAAAAATAGGATCCGCCCTTGCTTTTTCACAGCCCGTGCTATTGCTTTTGCCGCCACTCTCTCCTCCATTAATAGGCTGCGAAATGCTACTCGAGGCCTGAGACAAAAAGTTTAAGATGCCTTTTACAAGAAGAAATACACACTTTTTTTTACGAATCAAATTTTGTCGGAGTTGTAAACTCAATTGTGAGTTGGGGCCGCGTTGATATCTACGTGTGTGGTGAGTTTGGTTTGTGTATTCTATGAGTATCTATTCTGTGTATTGTATCATTGTGGGTGATAGAGAAAAAAGAGAGCAGAGAGAAGAGAGAGACTTGGAGAGAGAGAGAGAGAGAGAGAGAGAGAGAGAGAGAGAGAGAGAGAGAGAGAGAGAGAGAGAGAGAGACACTTGGATTCCAATGTCATGACCCTCAATCGTTTGTATGAGCAAAATATTAGAGTTCTTTTCTTTAGATTTGCAAAAATGAGGCCCCGATTCTTCCGATTCAAAAAGTTCTAATTCTGTTCAACTTTGTACCAAAGCAACTACTAATTTTAGCCAAATATTGATGCAAATATCTCATTATCAGTTTTTGAGGGTTTTGGAAAGAGAAGCAAGAAAGGAGGTGTAATGAGCAAACTATTAGAGTTCTCTTTTTTTTATTAGCAAAAGAAGAAATGAGGTGTAATTAATGTCAAGAGCTTCTCCGTTTTCCCTCAGTTTGGGGTTTGGCTTTCTAATCGGCGTCATTTTGTTGTAAGAAAAGGAGTGTTATGCTAACCACCGTTGGATCCATCCATTAATGAGGTAGCATCGTAGCAGTACTTCCCCATGAAAAGACCCTCACAAGATCCTCATAGGGAAATTCTCGCAGAAGATCAGGATCCCAAATGGTTGTGTATATATATCCCGATTTACTTGAAAAATTGCAGGGTTTTGTTATTATGACCAGTTCATAAATACCTGACAATAATTCGTATGGTAGTAGACGTAGAGAAGTTCAAGGATGAAGCAACCATCGACCAACATCATTTCCATCATCTCGTCGTCACTCAGATCTAATTCTTCTGCGTAGCATTTCTTGGCCATGTCCACCAGTGTGACTTCTTCTTCCGTGTCATATTTCTTGGCCTTGACTGTGAACTTCTTCATTTTTTCCACACATTCTTGTAACAACTTGTCTTTTTCATCCCTAATCTTTGGATCCGCTATTCCTTTGGTCAGCCGGAGAAATAGGCGATTGGCGTAATCCATTTTGACATCTTGCATAGGTTTTTGGAGGTGTTCGCCCTTCCAGTGAAGAGGGCCGATAGCAATGAGGCGAGGGACGTAGGCGCATTCGTTCAGCTTCCGAAGATCTTCAGGCACCTTGTAAATGCGAGCGAAAGAGTACAAGGATTTGATTTTCCCGGTACCATCGTTGAACTTTTCGCCAAGGGTCTTTGTAAGAATCTTGGGAGCCTGCTTATCGTCATTACCCCCTTGACTCATTTTAGTTGAGTGGAAATATCGTTTTTGATCAATGCAATCGAGAAAGCAATTGCCTTGCTTTGGGTAGGTTTTTCTTTTTTTTTTGGGTGAACCGGACTTAGGATTGTTCTGGGTTTTAGCATGCAAAGAACCCATGCTGGCCTTATCTATCTATATATAGAGGGGGATCCGGGGACCTGTAGTGAGCAAAGTCACTATAGGGTTGTTTTTTAATCCGAATTGTTGAAAATACTTTTAGACGGTAGGAATCGCTCACTACAGGGTCTCTGGATTTGAGGGCTCATCCATTTTCATCCGCGTATGATTATTATTATTAGGAAAAGACTATAATACACACCCCAAAGGGTACAATAGATCACAACTAGCCAAAACTTAGAGACCATTACACCACAAGCGGCATCCAATATCATCAGAAATCAATCCAGATCGAGCAGCATCAAATGAAACATAACAGGCAGCTTCTTCAGAGAGCAACACATCATGGAAAGCATCAGCATCAGAATCAGGGCGCCTCCTGTTCCAATACCAGAAAAGAAGCATCAAACAAACCAAAGCAGCACCATATGATCTAGCTTTAAACTTTTATCATCTTCAGAGAGCAGAAATGAGATTGGAAGTGCATTGTTTAGGCACACTCCACAAAACAGCAGAAAGTAATGGAGACACCAGCATATCAAGATAAGTATGAAAATTCAGCATCATGAGCATCAGGTTTGAGCATCACATTCCAACAGCATCAGATAAGAGCATCACATTCCAAGGAAGATTATTGGTGATCAATAAAACTAGAAATTAATCGAATCCTCTATCTATAAAGGAAGATTTAATATATAGGAACCAAATCTCTGCTATACAAATACTTATATACTTGAGGGATCTGATTTGGCTTTTGATCGTGGTCATGCATCTCATTTCATGACATTCATAGCCTTGTCATTTTAGGAAGCAGCCAGAGAGCAACTTTGTTTGTCTTTGTGTGATTTCATCCCCTTTTTTGGGGGAGTGATTTTTGCACTCCCCAAATATAGGGCTGCTCAAAAAATCCAGTGAACCATGAAATCAGTCTGGACCTAACTGATCCGTACATTTCAGATTTTGTTTGTGAATTAGTGGTCCGGACACAGATTGAAAAATCAGAAAACCTTGACTCGCAGTTTAGTCAACGGATTTTCATTTCGAAACTGTGAATTAACCGAACCGGACCGTGAGATATTTATTATATATAAATAATTCTCTGTATTGTTAAATCTTTTTTTTTTTTTCCAATTTTAGTATTTGACCTTAATAATGGGATATAGTGTAGGTCTACATAAAATCAAAGGGTAAAAGCGTAGTTCTTACTTCTTTGTAATGCGACAAGACGATAAGTAACCTTATTTCTTTTCCTAATTTCTAATTTCTATTCCTAATTTCTAATGGGATAAGCGTAGTTTTATGTAATGAACTGTAATGACTAATGATGTCTAGAAAGTAGAAACCATTTTGGTGTTTGGTTTGGTTGAATGAATATCTAGTGTGATATATATATATATATATATATATATATATATATATATATATATATGTTGCTCAATTTTCCTTCTTTTGGCAATCGATTGTGCTACTGTTTTCTGGGAAGAGAAGGAAAAAAAACACACACAACAACATCTGTGGATAAAACCGTAACGGATCCGTGAGTTACTGATTGGATTAAAACCGGACTGTAGGACTTTTGGTCCGGATACGAATTTCATTTTGTAAAAACCGTGACGAGCGGTTCGGTTCTCGAATTCCAAGGAATCCAATCACAGACCGTTGGTAGCTCCCCAAATCCATGAAGAGGCAACGATGCTAAGTTTAATCGGAAACAAAGCATGGATTTTACAGGCAATTTCATTGAAATTCATGCGATTTGAACGATTCTCCCACTGAACCAATTCTTTTATTCCCTTCTCAACCTCTTTTGTTTCCCTCATCAAGCCCCTGATGCAAAACCTTACCGCGCTTTGGCAAAGAGCCATTTGGCTAGCTCTTCTCTCCTCACCTACTTTAGCCCAGAACTTTTCAGTCTCTTCGTTGGAAAGGAACTTCCAATCTTCTCAATGTCAACAATATTGCACACACCTGCATATGATAATTTTCCCAACTCAAGATCATCATATACCTCCTTCTCTTCTCTTTCAAACACGGAAAAGGACTCGATCAAAGTTATCTTTTCAAGTGTAGAGAAGAACTCACATCTTTCTTGAAAAGATAGAAGTCACTGTTGAGCTGTTCTTGGAGCTCTCGCCAAGCAACTCCAAATCTCTGTGATGCTTCTACTAAGGCCTCCATTTGGTAGCAAAATCATGACAAAAATCGTGCCAACAAAACTATAGTATATGTATGTGGTCTGCTTGTAACTGGCGAATTCTTTTATTCCAAATTATCAGATAAATATGTAAAATAAAGCACTGGTTGTACATTGGAGGAACGACTACAAAGTTTTAGATGTACATTTTTGGATTGACCATTGATGCAAGTCGGTTCTCAATCTCGTTGACAGAAATGTGTTAATTCAATGTGTTAGTTCTTGATCTTCTTTGCTACATCTTCTTCTTTCTTTTTTCCCTCCCAAATATTGCTTGAATTGTATCACAAGCTGGCCTCAACATTGCTATTACCTAGACTATAACTAACAGAAACGCTTACTACACGTTTCTCTCAAAAAAAAGAAAAAATAATGGGGGATTCTCTTGAAGCTTACATTCAAAAGCAGATTTGAGCAGGTGTCAAGGGTAGTCAATAACAGGGCTCAATGACTTTTCATCCTTATGTTCCTTTGTTTGTAAACCACCTGAGCAGTTAGATGCCTTTGATGGAAATTGCAGCAGCTGCAGAAAACCATTTGACACATTCAAACTGCATAAACCACCAGTAGATTGGAATACCTCTTAAGGCAAAAAGAACAGCAGCAGAACTTGCCAACAAAGTAGGCAATAGCAACAGCACAAAGTGAGCAAGGATGAGCCCAATAGCAGCAGAAGTTGACACCATTTGGAAGTCCATTAGCAGCAGAAATGACAGCCAAACTTGAGACCCAAGAGCAGCGGCACAGCAGCAACAAACCACAACAAATCAACTTCATAGACGGCATACTTTCCCGAAAATGTATGATTGTCACCTTTATGGTGTGAGTTTTCTCGTATCATTGTGGCTACGTAAAGTAGTTAACTTAGCAAGATTGTTCCTTGGGGGTTTATTTGTTACTTCAAGCTAGAGAAGTGTAGGTTTGATTGTTGGCCTCAAAATGGGGAGAAGATGTACCTTGAGCCACGGACATAGTAAAATATTTGGTGTTTGTTTATTGACCTTTTTGTTGCTTTGTTCAAAGGCATCTGCTTACAAATTGATTGGTCTTGGCCCAAAAAAAAGATTTTCATTTCATTTTGTGCTCACACATTGCTGATACGCTCAAGACAAAATTAAAGACCAATACGGTCAAGTTGTGCATTTAAGCTCGGGCATGCCCTAGATATAACACGAGGAAACCTCGCAGTTTTACAATCAAGCTTACCATTTACCAACAATGATGAATACTTTGATCAAACTTTTAAGATACAACATATTGATGGAAATTAGAGAGAATTGTACTTTCGCGCAAAATTAAGAAGTACAACCACATATTTAGATCTAACACAAAAATCACACATTTCATATGCACATTACATAAGACTTCCCACACAATGCGTCAGAGGAAACTGAGGATGAATTGTGTAACACCGATTCCAAAAGCAATAAAACCAACACAGAAAGCAATGAATGTCCATGGAGATGCAAAATACGTGCGTCTCACATGTGCAATATTCGTCGGCCAACAAAGCTTGCTGTACTCGACGGCTTCCCTGCATGTTTGAGCGAATAGGAATTCCCCCGGTACAACTTCCTTGCAGAGGTTGTTGAAAAGATCTGCGGCATCTTGGTCGGTGCCCAAAAGATTATGGATGATTTCAGCTTTTGTGAGCACTTGGACATCTTTCTCAGTGTTAACGAGAAATCCCATAAGGAATGCAAAGGATGTGACATTATTCGGAACAACGGGACAACACTGTTCGAAAGCAATGAGATTTCTAAGGAATGGCTCAGTGGCATCGTCTACGGTCAGCTTTGGGATTTCAAACTCAGCTCTACGAAACCACCCGCAAGTGCGTGGTTTCTTTCCGAACTCGACCTTGGATAGGTCTTCACCAGTTTGGGCTACAAACTTGACTCCTGCAAAATCAAGCTCTGATTCACAAAGCATGATTGGTAGCCCGCTACCTCTTTCTTTCGGTTCATCGAAACTAAGGTAATTATCATGTACAACATGGAGAATATGTTTATGCTCTCCCTCTCGCTTCTTTGTCGCTCTAGGGTCGCCTTCTTCTGTTGTGTCGCCGCAAATTGAAAGGACACACTCTTCAACGCCGGGCAAACAACAATTGGTCGCCCTACTAGTACTAGTGTTTGTTTTTGTGTTTTTATCAGGTTTTGGACTCATCTTTTGACCCAGGTACAAAAGGACATACTCCGAGAGAGACCGTTTATGGCTCTGTTTCTGAAACTTGTCCACAGTGAGTTCAAACAATTTCTGGAGCACGAAGTAGGGAAGCTGGTTCCCTAGGCATAGCAAGTCGTGTTGGACGGTGGCGTGAGTCTGCATGTTGACGATATAAGGATCATCCTGTGACAAACCCCAAATTATTACTCCATGAATATTGTAAACTCAATGAGTCATCAATTATCCCTCAAGGTTATGAATCCCGTACCGTACTTGCTGGTAGATAGTGGTATTGTCCAAATCTAGTACCCTACAACTCTAATTCCGTTTCCGTTCAAATACCAGTCAGTACCGACCAGTACCAATGATACCGATCAGTACTACCCAATACGGGACGGTACCGGGACTACTTTTAGATTTATTTTTTCCTTCAAATACCAGACAATACCAGTCGGTACCAGACAATACCGGACAACTATTAGTTATGCCTTTGTAAATAGTTGTCGCAATATACCTTTAGCTACACACTTTTAATGACATCTTTACAACAAATTTTCAACCTGACAATTTTTGTGTGCAGCTATAGGTCAATTTTCTTTTTCTTTTTTGATCGGCAAAATCTTTGAGAATGGGATACAAAGATTAAACGGATCTCGGGAATTTTTTAAAAGTAATATAATTGCAATAGTACCTTGCTATCTTCAGTGTCGAACTCCCCTGTTCCATCATGCTCTTCTGGATACTTATGAAGATAGTACCTGAAGAGAAGTTCAAGGATGAAAAATCCGTCGACCAACATCCTTTCTGGTGTGAGCTCTTCGACAACGTACTCCGCGTAGCATTTGTGGGATCGCTCTTCCAAGTTTTCTATTTCTTCATAACATTCATCCAAGATCTTTAAGCGAAAGTCTCGTCGCGCAAAAGCATTGTCCGGTATTTCAGCAACACAGGAGCTTCTATGTAAGAGGTAATGGGCATACTTGGCTTTGACATCACCTATCACCCGTGATTGCAGGTGTTCCTCGTTGATGTGAAGGGGGCCGATAGGGATGAGTCGAGGGGTGTAGGCACCTTCTTTGAGCTTACTAAGCTCTTTGGGCACCTTGTAAATGGAAGCAGAAGGCAGACCAAAGGTATTAGAAAAACCTACAAGGAAATTGCCGGCAAGTGCTTCGACAGCCTTTTTCCTGTCGGGCCTTTTAGCTGGGAGCTCCACGCTGCCGCCCTTGTTGCGTGTCATTCTCAGCGGGGCAGTAAATCTTCGAAGCCATTCAATACCCGACGTATCGACAGTGCCAGACTCACTCACTTCATCGTCCTTTGATGAGTGTGTACTCGTTTCCGGAGGGGCAGAATTACTACTGTCAAGCCTTTGACGAGCCTCCTCGTTGTCATTCGAGTGACTCTTCGTTTCCACTGTTGCCATTTTACTGTGATTATTGGAGGAAATCAACGAGCGATGTGCAATATGTTGGGGGGAATAAGAATTCAAACGACACCCAAATATCACTTGAGAACAGTCTTTGGACAGGACAAAACGCAGCAGTAACAGATCAGATTTTCAGCACATTATCAAGCTACAAGCATGCAGTTTTCAGCAACAAAATGGAGCAGCTGAGCAGGAAATCACAGCAGTGAACGAACATATCTGGGCACTGAAAAAACTGAACTTTCTTTCACGCAGCAGTAACAGATTATATTTTCGGCACATTATCAAGCTACAAACATGCAATTCTCAGCAACAAAACAGAACAGGAAATTACAACAGTGAACGAACTTATCTGGGCACTGAAAAAGCTGAACTTTCTTTCACAAATCCAAGCTTCTTTTCACCTCCGAAACAGAATCCACACAAGACCACACAAAGCCCCTTTTTTCCTCACTTTATCTTCTACGTTTTTTCTGTTTCGGAAAGTCTGTGGACACAGCAAATCTGTGCACAGATCGTGCATAGATTGCATTGTGGGGCCCATTATGAGTCTCACACAAATGATCTAAGCCGTTCATTATGTTTAAAACATTTTTCAAGGACCCCAACAAAAAATAATCTCAATTCGATACCTATAGATGCTCAATTCAATTATCTAATTTTTCGTTATCCTAAAATTGGAATGAAAAGTTAGATGATTAAATTGAGCACTTATAAGTATTGAATTGAGCTGATTTTTTGCGGGAGCTCTTGAAAAAATATTTTAAACATGATAAACGGCTTGAATCATTAGTGTGGGATCCGTAATGGACCCCAAAGCACAATCTGTGCACAAATTTGTTGTGTCAGTAGCAAGGTTCATTTCCTACACTTTATAGCGAGTGGGGTACTACTGCTTTGCGTAAAAAATAAAAAAAAATGGTTTTTGAGCCTACCCTCTTTTCTGGCGTCGGTGTGGATCTATATATAGGCTTCATCCTTAGCCATTTATTGATGTAATATGCTATTCACCAACAGACGGATGAGGCCGGTCGACCATCCTATTTACGTTCCAAACTTATTTACAATATTGCAGTAGTTTCACATTACAGTTTTAAAAATTATACGGGTAATCTCACTCAACGTACTTTTAAAAATGGATCTAAAAGGAGTGTTGTTAAGCGCTTTTGGTTGGAAATGCTTTAGCATTATATAACTTATATGGGTTTGAGTAAGTGATTGCAGCCTGCTGCTGGTATCTACACATAGATTACCATGACTGTGGTATCAAATTCATATATGCTTGAATTGGAACCGATTGAAACTGGGAAGGGTCTGACCAAGCATGTCAATGACTATTCGGAACTTCTGAATTCGTAATTTTAGTTGCGCAAACAAACATATAGAACAGCACCTTGAAAGGTTTCAGACTCAAACTCAAAGCATTTGCTCCAAAATCCTTCCATGGACACGAACCCGATGTTGAAGCAAAGCCAAATAAGCAGGTTGAGCAAATTTGCACCACTGGTAAACAATAAGACTGGCTAGTTACATTTTATAAGGTTTAGTTTCATACAATCAATTGGTTTTTCTGATTCGTGCAGGAGCCTGAGAAATCCTCTCTGTGACGATGTCCAGTTACTACGAAAGGACGGATCCGTAGGAAATTAAGAATTCACCCATCCCAATAACAACAAACCGGACTTGATATAGTCCTGCATTTAGTATTTTTTTTGCTGAGCAAAAGAATTTATTAATCTTTATAAAGGATTATAAAAATTAAAATGATCAAGGGCACACCGGCAAAAAGCCCCCCAATACCTAAAAGAAGGCAAGACGCCAACCGGAAAACCAAAAAGCCAGAAAAAACCGATATAAAAATAGCCAAGAACCTTGAGAGCCTCAACCCCAAACAAGCAACCGGAGACCAAAACACTAAAACCAAACCAAAGACACCAATCCAAAGATATCCGCACACCAAGCACGAACAAAGAAACAGCCAAAACTATCTAAATCTGAAAGAGAAAACCGAGCACACTAATATAGTCCTGTATTACTAATAGATAAATTTTCCAGAACACTAACGCTAAGGAGAAAATGATATGATCACTGGGCTAGAAAGACAGACATATATCAAGGGAAAAGGCAAACTTACTCTTTTTATTAAACTTGCATATCAAGGACGCAGGCAAACTTACTCTTAATTTCATCATAGCCCTATATACATTCAGACACATTCCCTTTAGAGATATTGCTACAAGTCTACTTGGAAACATGATGAAGCGCTCCTGATCATCCGCGTTTATTTATAGATGAAAAGGAATACAAACTGAGTAATCGTTATGCCAAAAGCAATGAAGCCCAAGCAGAAAGCTATGAACGTCCACGGGTTAGCAAAATACATGCGTCTCACGTCTGCCATATTCTTCGGCCAGCAACGCTTGCTATACTCGGCCGCTTTGTGGCACGGGTGAGCGAAAAGGAACTCTCCTAGTGCAGCTTCCTTGCATAGCTTGTTGAATAGATGGGCGGCTTCCTCGCTGGCACCCAAGTAGTTATGCACCACTCCGGCCTTTTCGAGCACTTGGACGTCTTTATCAGCGTTCACGAGCTTGTCCATGAGGAAAGCGTAGGACGTAAAGTGCTGCGAAACACCAGGGAGGCATTGTTCAAAGGCGATGAGGTTCCTGAGGAATGACTCTGTGGGATCGTATATTCCAAGTGCTGGGATTTCGAAACAAGCCCTACGGCACCACCAAAATGGGCCTTTAGGTTCAGTGAACTTGAACTTGAACTTGAATAGATCGTCTCCTGTACAAGGTACAAACTTGATGCCTGCATAGTCTAATTCTGAGGCCGGAGGCATGAGTTCGTTACGTACTTTCTTTTCTGCTTGTTCACGAGGATGGTAATCCTCATGTATTATATGGAGGATATGGTGGTAATTAGATTCTTGTTTAGAATTTACCATTTGGTCGCCAGAAACCCAAAGGACACAGTCATTAGGAGAACCAGAAGTTTTGTTGGTGGAATTTCCTTCTGGAGTCATCAAGTTCTGAAAGTAGAAAGAGACATAATTGGCGAGCGAAAACTTAAGGGGACGATCTGTCCCAATCTGGATCTGATCCACCGTGAGTCGGAACAATCTGTCAAGCACAAAGAATGGAATCTGGTTCTCGAGGAGTAGCAAGTCGAGCTGGACAGTGTTGGCAGTCAAAATGCTACCAAAAATAGGATCTTTTGGTTTTTGCCTGCCGCTGCCTTTGATTCCATCCTCTCCTCGAGGCAGCAGAGTCTGTTTAGACATGTGACAAACATATATTTTTTTCTTCGAGAATGCGCGCTAAACGACAAAAAAGCAAATGCGATATCCAATTTTTGTGTTAAGGATTTGGTATCGTAGGGCATGAATGAGTGCTATATTGGAAGTGTTACGTTGTATTTTACAGGTTTTATTAAATTTATAGTGTATAAGTTATAGAACTATAAGAAAGGACAGAAAAAAGAAGAAAAAAAGTTGATAAAGAGTACTCCTCCGTCCCAAATTATCTGTCCCTTTTCACTATTTAGGACCTCTTAAAAAATTATCTATATCGTTTAATTTGTAATACTTTCTAAAGCCGATATTGGTCTTGTTTAATTGATTTCAATTAGTTCTATAATATGATGTTTTCGAAATTATATAAAACATTATAGATTGTGAGATATAAACAATTTTTAAAGTGGCACGATTGCCCAAAAGGAACTAGCAATTTGGGACAGAGTGAGTATTAAGCATGTAATACTACCTGTGGTGGTATCTCTCCCTCATCACTCTCTTTCTCTCTTCTTGTTGGCTTCGCTGCCTGTATCTTCGAATATAAGCATACATTAGTATGAAATTGCTACTTCAAAACGATGCTAAATTGAAGTAACAATTGAGGGAAAATTAAAGAAGATCAAATTTTGTGATCAGCAAAAAGATACCCTTTAAAGGGGTGATGAAAGAGCTGATGCAGATGCTCTGAGCTTCCTTACCTTTGAGCTGCCATTGTCTCCTCCAGTACTAAAAGGTATTTTTTCTTCTTCCTTGTGTATGTTCTTTTCGTAGAATTTGTAGAGAACTTCAAGGATGAAACAACCGTCGACCAACATCATTTCCTCATCCAGTGCAACCTCTTCTGCGTAGCATTTCCTTGCATCGTCTAACGATGTCTTTATTTCCGCTAAACAGTCTTGTAGCACCGTGAACTTTCTCTGCCTTGCTGACTCCGCGTCCATTCCATCAGTCAGTCGACAAAGTAGGTAATTCGTGTAGCTCATTTTGACCTGTTGCATGGGTGTTTGGAGGTGTTTGTCCTTGCGGTGAAGAGGGCCGATGGCAATGAGTCGAGGGGTGTAGGCGCTTTCCTTCACCTTACGAAGCTCTTCGGGGACCCTGTAAATGCAAGCTGAAGAGAAGAAGGAATCGGCTTTCTTGGCACCTTCACTGATATTGTTTCCGATGGTCGATGTAAGTCTCTGAAGAGCCTTTTCATAATCATTCTTGTTGTAACGAACGCTATGAATGCAAGCTAAGAACGAGAAATTGAAAACTAAACAAGAAATCACAAAGACACAAGATATACGTGGTTCCCCAAATTGGGTACGTCCACGGGCGAGGAGAGAGAGGATTCACTAACCAACGTGAAGAAGAGATACAAAGAGCCGGCTATGATCCGTAACTCGTCTAGAAAGGCCACCAATATGACAGCCCCAAAAGGATACAATAGAAGTTCCCCAAAAGCCCTATTTATAATAGGCTACATAAATAGGAGCAACATAGTTAACCAATGTGGGACTAAAGAATACAAGGCATAAACAAGGCATTCCCAACAATTCTCCACCTTGACTTGAATTCCACCGAACCAAATCACCAAATATAGCTATCCCCTTCTAACCTCTCACTCGCCAAACGCCCCCGAGGGGCGATCAACTGCAAATACCAAGCAAGCCCAAGCAATGCTTGAACTTGGCAACTGGAACCGGTTTAGTCAACATATCTGCTGGGTTATCTGCCGTACCCACTTTCTTCACCTCAACTTGCTTCTGTGAGATGATATCCCGAACGAAGTGATACCTGACATCGATATGCTTGGTCCTCTCATGATACATCAGATTTTTAGTCAAATGTATAGCACTCTGCGAATCACAAAATACTGAACTCACACCCTGTGTAAGACCAAGCTCACAAAGCAAACCTCTCATCCACAATGCCTCCTTCACAGCTTCAGCAATGGCCATATACTCCGCTTCTGTTGTAGACAGCGCAACTGTAGCCTGTAAAGTAGCTTTCCAACTAATGGCACTTCCGGACAGAGTAAAGACATAACCTGTCAGAGACCTCCTCTTATCGTGGTCACCGGCAAAATCCGAATCAACATAACCAACAGCATGATCACCAGAATTGACAATCCCAAACAATAGACCAACACCTGCAGTTCCGCACAAATACCGTAGTATCCATTTCACAGCCTCCCAATGTGCCTTTCCTGGACGCCCCATATAACGACTAACGACACTAACTGCATGTGAAATATCAGGACGAGTACATACCATGGCGTACATAAGGCTCCCAACTGCGCACGAATATGGAACCTGAGACATATACTTCTCCTCATCCTCCGACTGTGGTGACAACTCAGCTGAAAGTCGAAAGTGTGCTGCCAAAGGGGTACTGACTGGCTTCGAGTTCTGCATGGCAAAGCGCTCAAGCACTTTAAGAACATAAGACTTCTGATTCAAAAATAGTTTGCCAGCTACTCGATCTCTGCAAATCTCCATACCCAAAATACGTTTTGCTGCACCCAAATCTTTCATCTCAAATTCACCACCTAACTGTTGTTTCAACCTGTTGATTTCTGATACACTCTTGGCAGCAATAAGCATATCATCAACATACAACAGTAGATAAACAAATGAACCATCTGAAAGTTTTCGAAAATACACACAACTGTCATACTCACTCCTAGAATATGACTGGCTTATCATAAAAGTATCAAACCGCTTATACCACTGCCTAGGGGATTGTTTGAGGCCATACAAAGACTTACGAAGTAAACAAACGTGATCCTCCTTACCAGAAACAACAAATCCCTCAGGCTGACGCATATAAATCTGTTCTTCAAGCTCGCCGTGCAAAAACGCAGTTTTGACATCAAGTTGCTCTAACTCAAGATCATAACATGCAACAATAGCAAGTAAAGTGCGAATGGAACTATGTTTTACAACTGGTGAAAATACCTCATTGTAATCAACACCCTCCTTCTGGCTGTATCCTTTCGCCACTAGCCGAGCTTTAAACCGAGCGTCTTCTACCCCTGGAATACCTGGTTTGCGCTTGAAGATCCACTTGCATCCAACAATCCTCTTCCCTTTCAGCGGTTCTACTAACTCCCATGTCTGATTCTTCTGAAGAGACTCAATCTCCTCATTCATAGCAACAAACCACTGTGCAGACTCAGCGCTCAAAATAGCTTCCGTATAGCTTGAAGGCTCCTCATACTCAACTGTTTCAGCAACTGATAAAGCATAGGCCACCATCTCAGAATAAGCCGAATACCTTTCAGGAGGCCGAATCTCCCTCCTTGGCCTATCTTTAGCAATAGTGCGTGGTTGCTCAACTAACGCATCAACCTCTGTGTCTGAACTCTTGAACTCCTCTTCAATTTGCTTCTCAATATGCTTCTTCCCTGAGTCGAAAGATTCACCCATAAACTCCACCTGCTTTGGAACACTATGTTCCTGAACTGTATCATCAACCTGCTTAGACCCCTTAATCAGATAATTTTCATCAAAAGTCACATCCCTACTGATCAAAAACTTCAAATCATCAGAGCACCATAACCTGTACCCTTTGACACCTGCTGCATAACCCAAGAAAATACACTTCTTGGCCCGTGGCTCCAATTTACCCTCATTGACATGAGCGTAAGCTGGACACCCAAAAACACGCAACACAGAATAATCAGCTGGATGACCTGACCATACCTCAAACGGAGTCTTACACTCAATAGCAGTCGACGGAGACCTGTTCACCAAATAGCATGTTGTGGAAACGGCTTCAGCCCAAAATTCTTTGCCCAATCCGGAATTGGACAACATACAACGTGCCTTCTCCAAAAGAGTCCTGTTCATTCGTTCAGCCACACCATTCTGCTGAGGGGTTTTTCTCACTGTGTGATGCCTCACAATGCCCTCATCACTGCAGAACCTATCAAACTCACCAAGACAAAACTCCATACCATTGTCAGTTCTCAAACGTTTTATTTTCTTACCAGTCTGATTCTCAATCAAAGTTTTAAACTGTTTGAATGTATTAAAGGCGTCACTCTTATGTTTCAACATATACACCCAAACTTTACGAGAGAAATCATCTATAATACTCATAAAATATCGAAAACCACCTTTAGAAGTTACCTCTGCGGGACCCCAAAGATCCGAGTGAAAATAATCCACCGTGCCTTTGGTGCGATGAACAGCTGTACTGAATTTTACCCTGCACTGCTTGCCGTAAACACAATGCTCACAGAAATCCAGCTTCTCAATTTTCTGGCCACATAGCAAACCCTGTTTGCTCAAAACTGTCATCCCCCTCTCGCTCATATGCCCAAGGCGCATATGCCACAAACGAGTCAAGTCTGAATCTGAAACCTTGGATGAAGCAACCGTTGCTGCAGCACCTAAAACTGTACTGCCCTGGAGTGTATAAAGGTTACCACGCTTTTGACCCTTCATCAGTACTAATGCACCCCTTGAGACTTTCAAAACTCCACCTTCACCGAGGAATTTGCAACCATGAGAATCAAGAGCACCCAGGGATATAAGATTTTTCTTCAAATCCGGAACATGTCGAACCTCAGATAAAGTCCTAACAATACCGTCATGCATCCTAAGCTGAATCGTTCCTGAACCAACAGTCTTACAGGCCATGTTGTTGCCCATCAAAACTGTACCACCATTGACCGCCTCATAAGTAGAAAACCACTCTCTATGCGGACACATATGGTATGAACATCCAGAATCTAGAATCCACTCGGTATTAGAGCGAGAATCGCCCTCTGTAACTGATAACACATTATCTGACTCATCTGAACTTTCAGCAATTCCAGCAATTACTTTACCCCCTTTCTGGTCTTCTTTTTCCTTCTCTTTGAGTTTTAAACAGTCACTTTTCCAGTGCCCGGGTTTCTTGCAATAATTACACTTTCCCTTCTTCTTACCTGATGACTTGGATCTTCCCCTATTACTCGACTCCACCCTTTCTGTTGTTCTTCCCCTAACAAATAAACCCTCCGCATGGGCATCACCCTCACCTGACACTTTTTTCCTCAATTCTTTCGAATATAGGCTGGCCTTAACATCCTCCATGGATATCGTGTCTTTGCCATACAATAGGGTTGTAACAAAGTGCTCATACGAAAGTGGTAAAGAACATAGCAAAATTAGGGCTTGGTCCTCATCCTCAATTTTACTATCAATATTTTTCAGATCCATAATAATACGGTTGAACTCGTCTAAATGATCTTTAACAGGTATACCTTCTCGCATACGAAACGTATAAAGACGTTGTTTGAGATATAACCTGTTGGTGAGCGACTTCGTCATATATATGCCTTCCAACTTCAGCCAAATTCCTGCTGCTGAAGTTTCTTCTTCCACCTCGCGAAGAACGTCATCTGCCAGACTCAACTGAATAGAACTCAGAGCTTTGGCATCCGTATCATCCCAATCTTCCTCTTTGATTCCAGAACTAGTCTTGCCTAACAAAACCTTGTGCAATCCTTGTTGGGTTAGCAGAGCCTTCATCTTTACTCTCCAAAGACTGAAACTGCTGCTCTGCCCATCAAACTTCGCAATCTCAAATTTAGCCGCCATAGCCACAATCGGAAACGAAACCCTAGTTTTTTGCAACCTAAGGCTTTGATACCAGTTTGTTGTAACGAACGCTATGAATGCAAGCTAAGAACGAGAAATTGAAAACTAAACAAGAAATCACAAAGACACAAGATATACGTGGTTCCCCAAATTGGGTACGTCCACGGGCGAGGAGAGAGAGGATTCACTAACCAACGTGAAGAAGAGATACAAAGAGCCGGCTATGATCCGTAACTCGTCTAGAAAGGCCACCAATATGACAGCCCCAAAAGGATACAATAGAAGTTCCCCAAAAGCCCTATTTATAATAGGCTACATAAATAGGAGCAACATAGTTAACCAATGTGGGACTAAAGAATACAAGGCATAAACAAGGCATTCCCAACAATTCTCCCCTTGACTCATTTCAGTTAAGTGGAATTTCTTTTGGTCAACGTAATCAAGCAGCAGTTGTGTTAGACTTGGTGGTAGTGTTTTGGGTGAAAATGGTTTTGGATTTTCGTATTTGGGTTTGAGACAAAGGCAGGCCCCCTCCTGAGATCTATATATGGAGGGGGGCTCACAGTTTAATTGGTGCACTGTGCTACTTATTTATCCAGAATTTACCATCTAATGAGTTGTTGTGGGGCCTACTCAAATGTATTTTTCCATTAACAAATAAATTTCTTGAAACCTCTCCTCGTCAAGTTTTCGGGATTGGATCCGGTCAATTTGGCTTTGGATCAGTTTGGTCCATTTGGTGCATCCGAATCATCCAAAAGTGTTTTTGACAGCCCAAATTTAAAGGGGTGTTTCTTAAAAACAAAAAACAAAAACGCCCTCTCTAAATCTGGGCCATCAAAAATACTTTTGGATGGCCCGAATACAACAAATGGACCGAACTGGTCCGAACCCAAATTGACCGGATCCAATCCCAAGTTTTCTTGGTATGAATTGTTTATTGCTTAGTAGTGTACATCATTTTAAGCAGAAATTTCATATCAAACTGATAGGAGGCAAGAATTAAGGTGCCCCCATGAAAGCTTACTGCTCAATATTAACAAGTGACAATCAACTAATTACTCTTGTAACCAAAGGGGCCAGGTTTGTGACTCAGGGTTTTGTTTTCCTCCTAGTTAGGTTTCAGGTTCAAAACCTCCCAAGTGCTATTAATTCTTGTAAGGTCATTTTATCTATGACCTTTTTTTTTTTCTTACTTTGAATGAGCTTGCTCATGCTGGTGAACGGAGGGATTGGTCTCCCAGATTTTAATTAGTCAAGGTACGAGTAAGCTGGATCTTGCACGCTTCGTTACCCAAAACCAGAACTTCTACTTATACTTGTGGTCTGTGACTGGTTGAAATATCAGTCCCTCACTACTGACCTTGTCTCAGTATTAGCCAAGCCCCTCAAACCTTGAAAGAACATCTGAAAGGGCAAAATGGAATACCTCCGCCACCTCAACTACTACCACCACCACCTCTGCCTTCTCCTCCTCCTACTCCTACTAGCCAATTTCCCGTCAACTATGGCCAATTGGAAGAACAACGTCGCTGTCAATCCGGGTGAGGTCCAGCTCTGTTCGTCTTTCTGTTCAGTTTTGGATAGTTCTTATATGATACCAGCTTTGTTTATAATCTTCATGTTTCCAGATGCCAATTGATCAGCGTTGTCTTGATTTTCATGTAGGATTCAGGTTGAGAATATAAATAATAACGTTGCTCCTCTCTCTAACAGCTTAAGCTTTTAGATAGATCGGTGATTAACAATCTAACAGTGACTCAGATAAATTATTTTGTTCCTTTTCAAAAGTTCCTTGGCGTGAAATATTTGATGGCTAATGATGTTTCTCTTTGATATTTTGTTTTTCAGATGATTCAAACAACGACATAGAGGTTACATATGGGTTCAGTCCTCCTGCTCCGGCAGACGCTCGTGATGAAGACCAAACTAACAAGGGTAATGCTGTACAAGAAAATCCGTACACAATGATATGGCCGGCCAGTCTATGAATTCTATTGTTTTTTTTCCTTCTTCGGTTGCCGTATGAAATCTGGATATCTTTCATAATGACAAAGTAAATGTCAATTTGTTTCTTGTTAATTATTTTCTGAATGCAGGAGAGTGGTTCCAGTGCCGATGTCCTCCCTCAGCATTTGAATGCCCAATAACGTTAGAACCAGAAGCCTATAAGCAACTCAAGAACAATCTAGGTCCGGTTATTCGCCAACGCTTGACGGAATTGCTGAAGAAAGCACTTACCGTTGAATCTGCAATCGAGGCAGCTCAGACCATCGATCTTCTAAAGCTCCTCAACGAATCAAATACCGAGCTGAACGCTGTTCGAGAAAATATGCAGAACGGAGCTCAGCAGCTGAGAGATGCCTTCCTCAAACTCCCAGAGATCATGTAACGAATTGGGGAAAAACCTCATGTTATTATCTAGTAAAGAGAGAGGGTTCTATGTCATAGTTTGCCATGTAATAATTGAGTTAACCGATAAATGGTCAGTTGTAACTGACGCATAACTATGTTATGGATTCATATGGATCATATAGTTATTGCTGCAATGGTGATTCAATCCTTTGAATGAGTGCATTGCAGGGTTAGTGATCTAGTTCTTTCAAAATGGGACGCCAAGGGCTTGTTCATTTGGAGTCTCAAAACCTCTGCGCACGGTCGCCAATAAATTTTTTCTATCTACCTGTCTCCACTCATTACTCTTAAAAAACCTCCCCCAAAACCCAAACTGAACAGGCTCCAAATGTCTTTGAACGAAAACAAAAAAACAATTCAACAGCCACTTTTGAAGCTCTCCAATCCTTGGTTGAAGGAATGGTTAAAATTTAGCAATATTGGATTTCAATTGGGCTTTTCTCCTATGATTTGAGATGGGGTTTTCCTCAGGAATCCTCTACTACCACATCCATGACTAACCACGCATCCAAACTTATTTTTTGGTCTGGCTTTGCACTGTATGTCATTTGAGTTTGCAATGTTCACGTGCTCGTTTCTAGATGAACGGTAATTTTGGTTAATTCTTGTATTATGCGATGATGATATCGCTTGTTATGCCCTCGGGCTTTCAACGAAATTCGCCATGTTCAAAAACAGAGGTGGGTGGAGGGGAGAAAATTACGTGGGTGGGTACAATGTGTACATATCTATGTATATGTGGACTCACTAACAGTCACTTAATTACACAATTTGAGCATTCACTTACTAAGATTTAACACACCTAGTTAGCATAACATATTTGTTTTATGAAATTTTGTCTTGATGTTATGAACATTTAAACACTTATATTGAATTTCATACCAAACATTGTACATTTATGAATTCAAAATGATTCAAAGATGTGCATATCATCCAAACCTAAATATAGATATGTATTGTAGCTTTTCCCTATCAAATGCTCTCATATTTTGAAAATGTTGTTTCTTTCTTTTTCTTTGAATTGGTGGAACATATCTATATAAATCAGAAATTCTAATCGCAAGGAAGATTTGCAGAAAATCACGCAAGGAAAAACGCGTTTGGGCTCATTCCGGGTCTCACAAAAATCTTAAAAAATATCCATAAATTTTTTAATATTATTTTATGGGGCCCTGTAAAAAATCAGCTCCAACAGACATCGGTAAGTATTATTATGGAATTTGTATAGCGAAACTGCTCAGTTCGCCCATATGAATACAAAAGTAATATATACTTACCGATGTTCTTTAGAGCTGATTTTTTACAGGACCTCATAAAATAATATTCAAAAATTTATGGATATTTTTGTAGATTTTTGTGGGATCCGGAATAGGCCCAAACGCATTTTTCCTTACGTGATTCCCTGCAAATCTTCCTTGCGAATAGCAGGACTTTCATGATCAAATAGGGAAAAAACTACTCAGATGAGGCACTTTTCGGTCATATTTTTTGCTGATTTCTCGCGGGAACCCTTAAAATCATATTCTGAACACATTGAATAGCTCGGATCATCAAAATGATAACTGACACTTTGTGGTGATTACAACAATCAGGTAGAGTAGTTGGATAGAATGGATAATTTATTTAAGATGAGACTATGTTACATTCCAACTCGAATGTTCAATAGGTTATAGCCGTTCGATCAGGAGAATACTTCATAATATAAACCTCCATCCTTATGGCTAGTAACTAAACCTTTTTTACCTCACATTTATTTGTTTTTCTTTTCAATTGATTATCTTTAAGTTGTTTCCTTATAGGCTATGTTTGCATGACCGAAATCTTCAATAGGAATAGGAATACGATTATTAGGAATCATATTCTTAGGAACTTTCTTTGATATGAATAGGAGTATGATTACAAGGAATTAAATTACTAGGAATATAATGCCTGAAGTAATTTTATTCTTGTGTTTGTATTAATGCAGTAATCTTATGTAAGAAACAATTATTTTAGAAATTCATCAAAGTCAGCATTTCCTTTTTTTGTTGATTAAGCCAGAAATCAAAGATTACCATGGGGTAAGGAATTGATCAGATTCCCACTCAACTTGGAAATGTGAATTCTGGTTGGATGTGTCACCAGAATCACATTTCTATTCCTCTTTCTTCCAAACATGGGAATCATGAAAGTATGGCATTACATTCCTATTGTTATCGCTTCCAAACATCGGAATCATGAAAGTATGGCATCAAATTTTGTAATGCCATATTGCACAAATGCTTCTAAAAGAGAGAGGGACTTAGGTTCCTTTACTCCTGTTGAACTAAATGATTCTCTAAAAGAATGGAAAACAAAAGAGATCAATAAGTAGATGATTCCTGTTGCAAAAATAATTCCTGTTGGGTATGGAATAAGTAAAAATTAGATATGTCTTTGCTCCTGTGAAACTAAACGATTCGATGCGGCCAATAACGAGGTAGCTTCCCTTGAGCCAAAGGAAGTAACAAAGAAAAGAGTCCGTTCAATCAAGTAAGAAGGTAGCTTGTTGCACAAATGATTGCTATTGGGTATGGAATAAGTAAAAATTAGATATGCCTTTGCTCCTGTGAAACTAATTAAACGATTCTTAAAAAGAATTAATGGAAAAGAAAGGGACTTAGTATTCTATCATACCCTGATATTACCCAAATGCTTCTAAAAGTGAGAGGGACTTAGGTTCCTTTACTCATGTGGAACTAAATGATTCTTAAAATGAATGGAAAACAAAGAATAAGTAGATGGTTCTCGTTGCACAAATGATCATTCCTATTAATTGGGTATGGAATAAGTAAAAATTAGATATGCCTTTGCTCCTGTCAAACTAAACGATTCTTAAAAAGAATTAATGGGAAAGAAAGTGACTTAGGTTTCTATCATATCAACTCAACTTGACATTGCACAAATGCTTCGAAAAGAGAGAGGGACTTGGGTTCCTTTACTCCTGTGCAACGCACGTGCCTAGCCACTAGTCCTTCCAACTAGAAAGCCGCTTTACGCGCATTCTTGCGCTCTCGCACCCGCAAGCTCAATATGTGACTTAATTAGCTCCTGAGTCAATCAAAAAAAGTCTGCATTAGCCTCATCCATACTTGTAATGACTCCTACTTAATCAAGAACGCAGATGTTTTACCTCAGCCTGTATTATGCATGCCAACCAACCAAAGAATTGAACTCTAGATGGTGTCACACATTTACATATCAAAACTTAACGTCTTCGATCACTTGTACCATCCAAACTCCAGAAAACATGAATTAATTAAACAATATATCTCATCATTCCAACAAAACAAATCCCAATGGTATCCGGACACATCCAAACCATAGCTGTTCATCCGAGATCGATATCCAGAAGCTAGCTAATCCAAAAATCGATATCCAGAAACTAATCCAAAATGCGCTTGCGATTAACATCCAAAGAAATATTTACCAAACCCAACTACACCCGAATATCCAAAACCACAAGTAATCTGTCTTTTTGGGGCCCTTCTGCTAGGAATCAATTTTTGGTGTCTACATAACTGTTAAAGTACGTTTCAATACGAAGATTTCCGTATCAAGATCATGCAAAACCGATAATCACACAATTAGTTATGAATTTTTGAATACTG
The DNA here is from genome assembly GCF_030253575.1 of Rhododendron vialii. Taxonomy (NCBI): domain Eukaryota; kingdom Viridiplantae; phylum Streptophyta; class Magnoliopsida; order Ericales; family Ericaceae; genus Rhododendron; species Rhododendron vialii. The sequence goes on along the minus strand of NC_080561.1, from coordinate 39,636,624 downwards.
GCTGTTTGCTGGATGCGCGAATCTGTGCGTGGCTGTCCTCTTTTAACTTTCTGGGCATGATGAACATTTTGGGTGGCTTTGGGTCTTTTACGGGAGCTTCATATTTAAGTTAAGAAGAGATTGGCGTTGGAATCAAGTAATTTGGTTAAGTATACAATTTTTGATGAGTTTCTAAAGCAGGGTTGGTTGACTGGTGCGAAAATGGTTGCGAATCTGTTTTTCTTTTGATTGTTGGGTTAATCTCCTCTCATTTATGAACCTGGGATTTTTACTGACTGTGGTGCTTGTAGTGGTGCAACGTTTGGTATTGGTTTCAATATTTTTGGGTTTAAGATGAGAAGGTTATGATTTTTCTAACAGAATATGGCAAATTTGCTCAACGAAATTTGTGGTGCGTTGTGTGCTGGGACTTTTGGGGGTTTGGAAGAATTGAGTTTTAATCTAGGGATCTCTCTCTCTATACTTGTTTATGTGGTAGTTTAGTACATTATCGAGTGTCTAAACCCTATGCTTGAGGTGGGTGTGACTTGGGGAAAACTTGAATCAGATTTAAAAAAAAAAAAAAAAAGAAGGGGGGTGGGGGGGCATAGAAAAAGTTTAGGCTTGTCTATCTTCGAACACTCTTGTTTTGATGTTGGGCTAGTATGTGGGTTTAATTTAAGACATGTGAAAAGTTGATTTTGTTAAAAAGGGTGTGTTTTAGTAATTGAATCGGTAAAGAGAAAGTGGTCGTTCGAGAACCTAAGGTGTATCCAAGCCTTTAAAAAAATAGAAAACGTGATCTACGGACAAAGGGCTACGCATCTATCCGAACAAAATCTCAATCGGTCAAATTCGGAATTTCATGGCATACTTGCTCTTCATTAGTAGTGGGTTCACCTTTTAAGTGATCAAAATCATGAATTTAAGTGATACGAGGATATTAGCTAGTTTATGCACACTATGCGTTTGAGGAAATGAAAGTAATTTATATGGGCACAAGTCTATACCAAGTATACTCGTCTATTTGCATTTAGTAACGGGTGAAAGAAATTTCGTGATATATGGCTTGGTATACTCGTTGAATACATGTATGTAGCTAATGTTCTTATTGTTGAGACTTCATTGAATTTTTGTTCTACATTCATTCATTTTGATGAATTTGGGTAAGTTATTCAAGGAAATTTGGTTGATTTTAGTTGATTTGGGCTTTAAGGCCAAGTATTTGAGATATTTTGAAATATAATAGTTTAGTGATTTTGAATTGGGTCACCAGGGAACTCAGGTCAATTGTGACGCCGTCGGTGAAAGTCCGTAAACCTACTCGGGTCAATTGTGACGTCGTCGGTCAATTATGACGCCGTCGGTAAAAGTCCGTAAACCTACTGGCCGGGCCAATTGTGACGCCGTCGGTGAAAGTCCGTGAACCCGCGCGGGATAGGTTGCTTCGTCCTTCGGGTTAGTAGCCCGTAAAGTGCATGTGCTAGAGACGTCTAGTACGGTTGTCGGTTGATTGCATTGGTGAGCTACTCATATAATTTTATGTCTTGGTGTTGAGTAAATTTGATGTTCAATTTGGTTGTTCTATTATGAGCTTTGTTATTTTCCGTATCGACTTTTATGGGTAATTTCCTTTATTAGGGACTTGATTTGAGTTCGTGATTTAATAGCATTCTTTTGAGCATTTGAAGGAAAGGAAAAATTGGAAATGCTTAATATAATGCATAGATTATTTTTGTTGTGTTGGCTTGACTTGAATTGGGATTTTATAACTTCATTGTAAGTATTGAAAGAGAAGAAAGCATGAAAGACATTTCAATACTTATATATAAAAAGAGTATATTTTGTGTATCAAGCTTTGCATGTTCATGGTGAGTTTCTTTATTGTCGAGGTGCGGTATTGTTCGATGTGTCATTGTTACTTCATATTCTAACTCTACAAGCATAGTGTGTATTTTTGGTGAGAGGTTAGCTAGTTGTTTAAGAAAAGAGAAAGAAAACGTCTTATTAAAGAACTCAGATAAATCTGTGGGTCACTGTAATGGAAATTGAGAGAGTAAAGATCGATTTGGTAGTAATGGTAAGCTGAGGTTTCTAGTACATTCGTGTGTGTGGGTGAAAACATCAGTATTTTATAAATGGAGTTAAATATTTGCCAGCATGAGTATGGTATTTGTGTTCTACTTTTTGATAAAACAAATATGCTTTCGGAAAAATGTTTTTCCTTCATATCTGTTTTCACTTTTGCATATAATTTAGGTATGGATATATCTATGAGTTAGTGTAGCTCACCCTATCTTTTCAGGTACCCGCCATGGTACTTAGCTTGGGTTGCATTGAGTGCACATTGAGACGTCTCTTGAGAGCTTCATTGGTATCGTTAAGTGTTTATCATCTAGTCTAATTCATGTTATGTACTTTACTTGAAATTGAAGGTTGTACCTTTTGACTAGAATATATGTAAAGCCATGTATAGATTCCTCTCCTTGATTATTATGAAACCCATTTAATTGCAAACGTTTGGGAGACTTTTTGTAAAAAAAAAAATAGAGAGAAGAAGAAGAAGAGACTTTGATTCGTTGTTTGGATTGGCATGACATTTAAGGGTAAATATAGTTAGAGAGAAAGACTTCTGTTTGTGGAAAATGTATTATTATATATTTTAGCTGAAAATCGAGGGCGTGACACAATTGCTTTCACAATTCAAGAAAGTGAACATTTTCCATGTTAAAAGAAGGATAAATGCTCAAGCAGACTCATTGGCAAGTTTGGCTGCCTCACTCTCCTTGCCTGATAGGGAGACAATAACTATTACAGTTGGAGAAAGAAGAGTTCTACAGCCCTTAACTAAAATCTTAGAAGTATTGCCAGTATTTGCAGCCACAACAAAAGAAAGTGACGAAGATTGGCGCGAGCCCTTTATAAATTACCTCCAACATGGTAGGTGTCCAGAGGATAAAGCAAAAAGGGTAGAGGTAAGGCATCAAGCCACAAAATTTATCATGTGGAAGGATGCATTATACAAAAGATCCTTGGATGGAATGTGTATGCGTTGCATAGCCAATGAACAGGCTCATGAAGTTATGGCGGAAGTCCATAGTGGTGTATGTGGAGCACACCAAAGCGGTCCAAAGTTACATATGCAATTGAAATGCCTTGGATACTATTGGCCAACCATGATTTCTGATTGCTATGCAAAAAAATGCCAAGTTTGCCAATATCATGGAAATTTTATCCATCAACCTCCAGAACCTTTACATGTGACAACATGCTCTTGGCCATTTGCAGCATGGGGCATCGATGTTATTGGGCCTATCAAGACATCATCCTCTGCGGGCGATAAATACATCATAGCTGCCACGGATTATTTCTCAAAATGGGCCGAAGCAATTGCTTTGAAAGAAATGAAGAATGGGGATGTCTCAGATTTCATTCGAACCCATATCATCTATAGGTTTAGGGTCCCTGATAGTATCATAACTGATAATGGACAACCCTTCAGAAGTGGTCCATTATACAAGTTATATTCCAAATACAGCATAAAGATCAACCATTCTTCGCGATACCATGCGCCTGCTAATGGCTTAGTAGAGGCTTTCAATAAGACTCTATGCAAAATTATCAAAAAGATGGTTGAGCGAAATAAAAGAACTTGGCATGAGAAGTTACAAGAAGCATTATGGGCCTATCGAACTTTGCATAGAACTCCAACTCAAGCGACACCCTATTCCTTGGTGTTTGGGGGGGAAGCCGTATTGCCACTGGAAGTACAAATACCTTCTTTAAAAGTAGCAATAAAAGAATTCCTAACGGAAGAAGAAAGTGCGAAAATAAGAATGGTCAAGCTTGAAGCCTTGGATGAAAGGAGACTATATGCTCAACAAAACTTGGGGATATACAAGCAAAGAATGGCCAATGCCTTCAATAAGCGAGTCCGGCTTCGTTCATTCAAGAAAGAGGATTTGGTGTTAATGGTTAGAAGACCAATAGTCATATCTCGAAGGACTAAAGGAAAGCTTGGGCCTAGGTGGGATGGGCCCTACGTCATTGAGAAGGTTTATTCTAATGGGGCTTATTTGCTGATCACAATGGATGGCGAGCGGATCATCCCTCCCACTAATGCAAGATTCTTGAAAAAGTATTTTCCTTAAATAAAGGCCCGCTAGGTTGAAAACCCGCAAGGGCGGCCTAGGCAAAAGTTAAGGCATAAAAATAAAAAAAAGAGCCCGCTAGGTTGAAAACCCGCAAGGGCGACCTAGGCAAAAGTTAGGGTGTAAAAATAAAAAGTCCCGCTAGGTCAAAAACCCGACCTAGGCAAAAATTAGGGCAAACAAAATAAAATGGGTGGTTCTAGGAATGCACGTGATTGGCTGGAGTGTATGTGCCAACCTAGTTGGGATATACATCTTTAGTAATGATGCAATTAATCCTAGATCCTTCATAAAAAAAATAAACAAACCACCAATGATGCAGTATGTGGCTAAACTGCTAAAACACCTCACCGGAATCCAAGGTGATAAATCTAAAGATACTCTTGGTCCGCAAGAGTTTAAACTGTAAACGGCAAAACAACCCCAACAAACCAAATAAACCAAACTCCTGGTCCGCAAGAGTCTAAACTGTGAACGGCAAAACAACTTCAATAAATACTCCTGGCCCGCAAGAGTTTAAACTGTGAACAGCAAAATAATCTCAACAAACAATCTCAATAAATAAACCATACTCTTGGCCCGCAAGAGTCTAAACTGTGTACGGCTAAACAAAGTCTAAAAATCCAGAATTCAAATAGACAAAAAATCCAGAGTTCAAAGCGACATTATTCAAGGGTGCAAAACTATATTACTGAAAGAAGCTCAATTCATCAAAGAAGCTCTAGCTGTCACGACCCAAAACCTACCTTGGAATCCGTGACCGGCCAAGCGGGTGTTAAGCCGCCGAAGGCCTGCTCATATTCTAGTTTAGGGATTTCTCGCATTATTGTCATTCTAGACCATATAAGCAAAGTATGCGGAAGCGTAGAATAAATAACATAATCCCAGAGCTTCTAGGTGTACAAGTATAATAATTACAGACCATTAGGCTACACATGATGCACCACGATTATTCTAGCACCCCATTCAGTCCACAGCTTGCTATCTACCTTAACTTGAAAAATTGGAAAAGGTTTTCATAAGCCGAAGCTCGGGTGAGAAACGTATATGAAAGTTACAAGTTTGACCATGGAAATACCCCACATTATAAAACAGTTCAAAGCAACAATTCAAATATTTCGTTGACCATCCAGTACAAGCATTTTTGTCCGAAAGCTCATTTCTTCGGTCCAAGAGATGGACCCTTTTCATTTCATTTATTTTTCAAATTTTGCACTTTTGAGCGATAATAGCATTCAACGGTATTTTTGCCAGTCAGTTGGGGAGCGACCCCATTGAAGAGTGGTAAGATATCATTACCCGGTGATGCCTGGCTGCATCTCCTACCTTATTACTTCACACCACTAGTATCTTTACCCGTCCCCTAGTGCTCGGGACACCGTTCGAATAAATCATATTATCACAGCATGTACTAGAAACCATTAAATTCAAGTTTCCAAAACATATAGCCATGGTCTAATTTAACTGAAACTCAATAGATTTATAAACTAGCCATCGCATGCATTTCCCATTTATCATCATCAATTTCAACCAAGTAAGAAGCTCAAATTCTATATTTTCCAGTAAAATCAAGCAACGGCATTTCATTCTAAAAATTCAAAAAATACATGTAACCAAGGTATGCGCAACTCACCAAAAAGAAGTAGCGTCTAGCTCATCACACGTGCGAACTACTCCATTGAATTGATACCTAAGTAAAAGCGCACTGATTATCACTAACCCGAAAATATGGCTAAGTAATTAGTCTAAATTAGGACACCCCTGTAGGACCAATAACAATTAGTTTCAAAATCTCCCACAAAAATCCAATTCCCAACCTTTTCCGCCGATTGAAACTCCAAAAGGACCATAATGGAATGTAGTGTAAATGACATGAAATATTTATCCATTTAATACTCTAACTATGAAGAAAACATCAAAAATAGTAACTCCTGTGAGTTTGTCCGAAAATTCTGGAACATGTATGGATAAATTGAGGGGATGGGACCTAGAACTCAACAAGCAATCTGATCCTTTTGTCAAAAATAAGTATCCTCTGAGATTATAAAATGGGTTTTATGGTGTAGGGCTCGAAAATTAGGAGTAGGGATCAAGAACAATGAAGGATAGGAGGATTCAAAATTTACCGGTTAAGTTTCCTTGACTTCCGAAAAGAAATTGATGTTGAACGGTGATAGCCATGGCTGGACCAGACCTTAAAGGAGAAAAATTGCCGCCTCCTTCTCCTCTCCTCTCTCTCTCTCTCTCTCTAAACGGTGGAAGAAAACGGGTAAGGCTGATATCCTAATTACTAAATGTAATTAACAAATATAATATCATTATACATGAATATATATACTTCGGTGGATTCAAAGTTGAATCAACACCCATTTCGCTCATGCATGCCACGTCACCACAAAGCACCACGTTGCACCACATGGTGCTTCGTGCCCGATCATCGCTATTCTGGTCCGTTCGCGTATAATTTCCGGTCTCCAAAAATTCTCATAATTTCAACATAAACAAATAAAAATATGGGGATCAATGTGGCGGTGTCCGACTTTTAAGGAAAAATCCCTTCGACGCATAACTCTTACCGTGTATCACATGAAACTCATTTGTCCCATATTATTTACAAAATTATATCGGGATTCTCACATTTATTCGGACCACCATTCACTTCGCATAGTCTATCAAAATTAAGTTAAAGTGTTATTTGGACCACGTGACTAATATTTTAAAAGTCAGGATTTTACACTAGCAGCATGAAGTGCTTCTTTCACAGCATCATAATGCGCACTTTTCTTCTTGCATTGCTCAACAATATCCAAGGCGACATGAAGATCCTTCTCAGATTTAGAAATAGTTTTGGAATACTTGGATAAATCAATTTGGGAAGAAGAATGCTTGGCCTTGCATGAGGACAATTCGGACTCAAGTTTTTTGAGTAACTCCTTCGTACGAACAATCTCCTCTTCAAGACTGGTGACATGCTCTGAAAGTTTGGAGATGGAAGAAGCCATCTCCTCATAAGAACTGGCCATCTCTTCAAAATTAGTCTTTTTGACCTCATATTGGGCCTCAAGTTCTCCGAGAGAAACATCATTATCAGGGGTACATGATACTTTGGTCCATAAAACAGAATATTTGACCAAAGCTTTCACCTTCTCATAGAGAGAAACTAAGACCCTCTTTAAAGCTCTTCAAAATGGAAATAATTCCATTGGATTGAGTAATAATGTCCTCAATGCTTATTGTGGATGACTGGAGTAAGATAAAAAGGCCTTTCTGGATGTGGACAGCAACCTCACAAGAGGAAAGAGGGATGGACTGAACAGGAGGTTTATCGATCCTAGCAATCAACCCTTCAAGTTCAACATGATCCATCAAGTCGTCGAAAGAAGCTTCTCCTATAAAAAGAAGCGTCATGTAAAAAAAAGGGGGAAAGGTCAAACATTTGCAAGGTAAATAAATTGGTGAAGAATTTACCAGTGCTTTGGGCTTGTGGGGTTGATGAAGGCAACAAATTTGAAGAGGTAGCTTGCCATGAGTTCTCTGAAGAGGCATGATCTAAGATAGACAAACAAAAAAGAAGAAGACAACATTTATACAAGAGAGAGGCATTAAAATTTTCTTTGCTTCAACGCAAGAATTGTATACCTTTGAAGGTAGCCATAGCAGCAGAAGATGTGGCAGACTTCGAGGGTAAATATCCTGAAAATGGACACAAATAAAGCCTAGAAAAATGGGGCAATAAAATAAGTGACAAAAAAAAAAGGGTGTTATACCAGTAGGTTTGGGAGATCCGCTAGGAGCTGTTGATATTGTGGAATTGCTAGAAAGATGACCTTGAAATAGAGTAAAACAAAGATGAGCAAACAGTATCAATAAAAAAAAATGATTCTGTATGCAAGCAAGATGTAATTCCCTTTAAAGCACTCCTAGGAGAACAATCTGACAATGGGGTATAATTATAGAACTCGTCAATTTCATCCTCACTCTCACTCTCATCATCCTCATTCTTCGTTTCTCCTTGCGAGTCATGCTTTGATTCCCCTCGCGAACGATTAGATGCCAAAGCTCAATATTCTGAAGATAAAGCAAAGCTAGGGGCCTCTATGCTTGTTTTAACTCACCCCAAGACAAGACAAGCAATTCACGTCCCTTCTCAAATTTGTTTAAGATAGCTTGTACATCTTTTCCTTCTAGAATGGAATCTTTGCCTTCAAAGAGAGAATTGGTCCAAAGAGGAGACAAACTCTTGTGAGGAATGATCAAAGTTCTCAGGAAACATCGTCTCCATCTCCAATGGGCAAATCATAGCCTCAAGATCCTCAAACTCAAAATGAACGGTTGTACCACAGAAATGGCGACACTTGGACTCCAAGATATTAAGAAGATATCTTTGAGGATATCTTCTTGGAGAGGATCTCGCTGCTTTATCCGGACTAGGAGAAGGTCTCGCTACTTCATCAGGTCCAAGTAACATACCAGAAGACTTCGAGGATCTACCAGAAGAAGAATGTCTCGAAGTTGAAACACCTGGTCGAGAAGAGAAAGGAGTATCAAGAATGATCAGCGCAGCCGTCTTCGCCGTCTTCTTCATTCTCTTCTTTGAAGTCTTAGGCTGGTTACTTTGTTGGTTACTTTGTTTTCCTTTCAATTCTGGGGAAAACTGAAGAACAACAAAGGAAGAAGCTATCCACCAACGAGCATAAGGCTCTGTCACAAATGTGGGATGTTGAGTGGACGGAATCTCAATAATAACGTTCGTACCTTTACGCAACATTTCGCACCAATAATAGAAAAATGTGGCAGGATTGGATTGTCCGCGGCAAGATGTATCTAAATTTCTCGGGCAAGTTTGATAAAATCTGAACTAACGGGCATATCGACTTGGGGCATAAGGCTCACTAAGAAAAGAAGAGCCCACCTTGAATGTTATGATTCCCGGACGAAGGCATATTAGATAGACAAAGAGGAAAGGAGAAATGTTTGTATCATCATGAATCCTTCCCTTAGGCTCATCATCGTGAGTAAGAGCCCTGGAAAAATAGTTATCTTGGGAAACTAAAAATTGTTGCGCATAGGGCTCTTTAGTAAGATAGAAATCACCAGCAACCTGAGTGCCTATAAACCCAAGATATAGAATGAGCTTGTCAATGAGTCTACCATTTGAAGGATTGCCATGAGAGTATGTCTTTGGAAAATAAATGGACATCCATCCAAAGAAATATTGAAAGGGGCCATAAACAGCTTTCTTTCCTGGAATAGAAGAGTTAGCCACTCTATTAAAACAATGATAGAGGTATGCAAGGGCAGGTATAACCAAGCTAAATAACAAACTCCTTTCCATTTTGCTTGCCATTACGAAAGTGGAAGAACACACTTCGTTGGAAGAACGCGGGAGCACAAAACCGCTAAGCCAACTTGCAAGAAAACCGGCAAGATACACTTCGTCAGAAATATTTTGTCTTCGCTGAAAGGAATCTGCGTAAGGCTCTACGAAGTAGGAGGACCAAAGACTTAAGTTTTTGGATTTTTCCTTGTTGGCATATATATCAAATAAAGTGCGGCATGTAGAACGAGTCTGATCAGAATAAAGGACACCATTCGTTGGAGTATACTCTTCATAAAGTCCTCCTAAAATAGGTAGGCCACTGATGCGATGAAGATCCCACAAAGAAAAGCCAACCTCTCCATATGTTGCATGAAAAGTGTTGGTATCCGGTGACCAACGTTCTAGAAAAGCCTTGAACACATTTATATTCCTTGTATATGAAAATTGGGAAATATAAATAGCAGAGTAAATGCCAGCCTTTTCTAAGATAGGAGCAAAGGAAGAAAGTACGTCTCTTAACTAGAAAAGCCATATGGGCTCTTGAAGATGCGAGGAGGTGCCACGAATGTTAAATGAAGAATCCCACTCAACGCCTTCGTTCTTCATCTTCTTGATAAGAAGATTAAAATTAGAGCCGGGAACCAAATCATCTACTTCGCTCTTAGAAAAGGGATGGAGCAAAGAAATAGGAGATGAGCCTAGATCTTTGGAAAATCCTCTTCCATATATCTCGGAGCATTTTCGCACCCCATTATAGACAAAGTCGTCAATGTTGTCAGGAGGAATATATGGGGATCTTTGTGTTGAGGTCAAACTGTCATAAATAGACTGGTGTCTGGCAACTTTGGGGCCAGATTTGTCTAGAACATCTTCCTAATTACGACAAAAGTATTCAATTGTTTTTGAAGTAAAATCCATGATACTGGAAAAAAAAAAAAGAAATGAGAAGAGAAGAAGAAATGAGAATCAATTCAATCTGCAGCAAAAAGACAAATAAAGATGAATATCTTCAAAAGACTTTCAACAAGGAGGACAAAAGAGGATGAAAACCCTCGAAAGCCCTAAACGTAATTGGATCTCAACAAAAGCCCCCGCGAGGAAGCAGATGTCAGGTACAGCTTCAAACCCATAGAGAGGGGATCAACACAAGCCTTTGGGAGCCAAAGCCAAAAGGAAGCTCCTTTGAGAGCCTCTAAAGACAAATGAAGATATTCTCTCCGACAGAATCTTGGCAATGCAAAGATAAAGCCATTAAGAGAAATCTCAAAAGTCTAAGAGACAAATAAAGAAAAATTCCCTTTCAGCAAAGCCTTCTTCAAGACAGATGTTGAACCCTTTTGCAGGAATCTTCTGCAAAATCTTTGAAGGAGAATAGGCCAGGAGAATCCTCAAACTCAATAACATAATCAAACCCCTCGAAGGCCTTAAAAAAGACAAAAATGAGAGGAGAATCTGTTAGAAAATCGAAAGACCAGTTGACAAAATCCTCAATAATAAGGGGATCAGAGAAGAGTCCAAATGGGTTTGGAGATGAGCCTGACAAAAGCCTCTCACAAGAGACTAAAGCCAAAAGCGACAAAAATTCCCCGAAAGGAATTAGAGCCAGATAAGGAGCATAAATACATGAATTGAACCGAGTAACAACAAATTTGTTACCTTGCAAGCAACGGCAAATAAAATTGCACAAATAGGCCCTGAAAATCAAGACGAGGAGCAAAATAAGAGCATTAAGAAAAAAAGAGTCCTACAGCATTAAAAAAAAAAACTGTGAAAGACTCGGCCTTCTATTTTAGCTTGGTTTTGGCCTAACTCTTTTGGAGAAAATACATTCCAGTACAATACACCATGTGGACTGTGGAAATTGTTAATAGGAGTATATAAGTTTGCAAAAAAAATAGCAGCTTTCCTCGTAACAAAAAAAAAATTAAAAGTTCTGGTATTAAAAAAAGGAGACTTGGAGCTTAAGAAGATTTGTGTTTGATTTTGTAAGACTGCTTTTATGATGTTTGGAGAAAAGCTGTTTGACAATCGGCTTTCTTCTCAAAAAGCTTTACACAGCTACAAAGTCAGAGAAAAAAAAAACTTGTCGAAAAGAGAAAATTGCAGCAAATAAACGGAAACTATTGTAGCAAAAAAAAAAAAGAAATTGCTGTAAAAAAAATGAAATTACTGTAGCAAAAAAAAGACAAAGAAGAAAAGAAAAGGCCAACATACCTTGCCCGAGCAAGGAATCTGTAAAAGCAAGAAAGGGAAAGACCTGGTGTTTGCTTGATGAAATAAAAGAAACAAAGGAAAAGCATCAACAGAAAAGAAAGTACTGTGAAAGGAATAGAAACTAAAGTTTGAGGAAAGAAGAAGAATTCCTTACCGCAATAGAGAAAATTTGCAGATATGCAGAAATTTTTTACAGCAGAGGCAGCTATATATATAAGAGGCCAATACGACTTATTGGGTAAAAAAAAGAAGTCGTTGTCAAAACAACTCAACGTACATGGAGTAAAATCTGGGTAGTCAGTACATAGCTCTTGGAAGCCCTAATGAAAAAGTTCTTTCCAAACTTTCTTTGTCAAAGACTCCTATAAAAGGAAAACTCACAGCTTTTTTTATCCAAAAGAAAAAAAAAAGTTGATTCCAACGAAAGTTAGACTGGAGTTTTTCGATTTAAAAAAAAAGATTTTTGCATTAATTTGATAAATCAAAATAAGAGTCCAAGAATAGGCCAAGACAAAGAAACAAGGGTCCTATTCTATTGGAAATATGAGTATGCGGACTCTAGAATTCTATAATGATATGGATTTATACACAAATGGACAAGTAGAAAGAAGGAAATTGCTGAATGATTTGTAAAGTCCTACTTCAACTATGTTTGCAAAGAAGGGAAGAAGTGGTCCTACTCAGACTTGGATTCTTAGCAAAATATACACACACATAAAAAAAAAAAAGAGGTTCTCAGCTGGAGTGAAATATTGGGTTTGGTCCACACCAAAATATCAACAAAAAAAAAAAGGAGGGTGGCCTGTATATACAAAGCCCCAAAGAAGAAATCGTACAAAAAGAAAAGCCTACGGAAAAGGCTTGCAAAAATAATCTACATCCATGATATATGGAAGTACTACATGAAAATAGGGTAGCCCATGCAAAATGCCAAAAAGGAGAGGCTATATGAAAAGCCTATAAAAAAAAGGGGTCAGCACAAAAAATAAAGTGCTCATGAAAATGGTTGTTAAAAAAAATATAAAAAAAGAAGTCCGCTAGGTTGAAAACCCGCAAAGGCGGCCTAGACAATAGTTAGGGTGTAAAAATAAAAATCCCACTAGGTCAAAATCGACTTAGGCAAAAAAAACAAAAAAAAGGTGTAGACCTTGCAAAGTCAAAAGACCAGAGTTCAAGTAAACAAGGACTCGCAAAAAAAAAAAAAATGAAGCACATTCAAGATATGAAGATCATCTTACTAGAAGAAGTGCCAAGAGATCGTGACTTGTGCAAGTCAAAACTTGCTTGCACAACTCACGAGGGGCATTTGTTGGCACATAAATTTCAACCAAAGATTGATGAATATTATTAATATATCATATGTTGGGCTTGCGAACTAAAAGGTATATAAAGAGCCTAAATGCATGTTGGCCCAGCGAGCCCGCGAGTCAATGAACACATGTTGGCCCGACAAGCCCTCGAATCAACAAACACGTGTTGGCCCGACAAGCCTAACGAATATATGAGCCTGCGGAAAAAAGTAGCAGGACTACAAATCAGTTGAACCATGTAAGCCCATATCTCGTAAGGCCTACAAATCAAATATTCGGTTGAACCATGTAGGCCCGCATTTCGCAGGGCCTACAAACCAAATATGGGTTCACGTAGTCTCAAATTGGTACGTAGAGCTCAAGAAATACTCCTGTGGAAGCAGAAGAATATTACAAGATGAATGTCATCTGATGCAACCAACATTCAAAATTTAAAGAGACTGAGAAGATATGATATCATCCTATCCTCTGGCAACAACTATTCAAATTCAAAGGAATTATTTGGTGGCCAAGCATCTGATGAAGGAAGCCCCTATAAATATGAGATCCATCGTCAAAGGAAGGGATCCCTGATCTATATCTCTCATCTAGACCTAACATCTATCTCATCTACCTCAAGATGTCAGATCTCATACCTCATTTCTCAAATTTTCACCATCACACTCTCCGCCCAAACATAAAAGCTATACATACCTCTTCTCTCTCAATGTAGAAAATATACAAAGAGAGAGAAGATATACTCTATTCAAGCAAAACCACTACAATCTATAACCACCAAGCAACTTACCCGCTCACTACCACCTACAATCTTCAGCAAACTTCGAAGATCAGTAAGAGTAAGCGTACCAAGTGGTAGGTAAAGAGTTCCAATCCCTCTAAATGTATCGAATATTCTCTGTTTTGATGTAAACACGGGTTTTAAACTCCAATCATCAATAAAATTAAATTATTCTAGTCTGTTTCTTGTTCTTTATTCTTCATTAATCGGAGGTTTTACTTTTTTTTAGTATGTAATTAACGATTTGAAATTCAAATCGGAAATAGGAGCCTACATATAAACCATCAACACTGTTCGCTTGAACAGTGGATATTTGAGATATAGATTTCGAAGTGTGGATAAATTCTACAGTTCAAAATTTATGTCTACAGGAGTTTGACCGGTACAGTGTCTTAGGGTAGAACAGTAGGGATGGCATTTGGGGCGGTATTGGCATATCCGTACCCGATCCCTAAAATCGAAAGCCGAACCAAATCCGCCCCGATACCCGAACGGGGAGGGGAGGAATGAACCGTAACCGAACCAAACGGGGTTCGGGTAATCTCCGAACCGAATGGGTAACCGAATACTATAAGAGAGAGAGAGAGAGAGAGAGAGAGAGAGATAGAGAGAGAGAGAGAGCAGATCTAGAAACTGATTTCTTTAAACTAATCAAGCAACACAACTGATCGAGCAACACAAACACTAACTTGGATTAATGAACGTATATTAGATTCTAAAATGGAATAGAAATGGAACCTTCTAGTCCTGTTGTGGTGGACTCGATTCTTGTGCTCAGTTTGATCGACGAGACGACATCAGCTCCTTCTTCACCTCTTCAAAGTGATAATGATGGACGGTGAGAGGAGTGCCTAGAGTGAGGCTGATCGACGGCGACTCGGCGAGAAAGGTGTGGAAGATCGTCGGCGAGAGGGGTGTGGACTTTGGCGTGTTCTGAGAGAGGCGAGAGAGGGTGTACCGTGTTTGAACTTTGGTGTTGATTCTGAACCCTAACCACCCACTCTTAAATATATAAAGGGTTATCACACTCTAGGTCCTTAGATCTTAACACATGCAACAAGTTGGTCCCTAAAATATTTGGAACTTTGCACTTCAACCCCTGATCTCTTTTATTATACACACACACACACACACACACACACACACACACATATATATATATATATATATATATATATATATATATATATTTTAGTTCGGTTCGGTTCGGTTTGGGGATCTGTTAAACCATACGCGCACCAATACCCGTTCTGTTATCCAAGGCATCAACCATACCCATACCCACGGGGAATTTTTCGATTATGGTTCGGGAAAAATTTTCGGTTATGATTCGGGTACCCATCGGTTCGGTTCACTTTGCCATCCCTATAGAACGGTAGGTCCAAAGGACACGAGGAAGCTCCTCGGCCCATCGCCCACGTTTAGAGTCAAGTCTTCGCTTGATGCCCGCACAAACGGTCTCGTTGGTTGCCTTAGCTTGGACGTTCCCTTTTGGATATGACAGCATGGAGTTGAAGAATCTAATTCCGAACTCGGCGCACAATCCCGTGAGCTCTTTGCCGACGAACTGAGACCCATTATCAGAAACTATCGTGTAGGGGACGCCAAACTTGGTGACTATGTTTCGCTAGACAAATCTTTGTACGTCGGCCTCTGTAGTGGTTACCAACGGTTCAGCTTCAACCCATTTCGAGGGTGAGAGGGAGAGGTGGTGTTAACACCTGTTTCGGAGAGAATTTGTAAGGAGGGATTTAGGGGTTGAAAGAGAGGTTGTGGGCTGCCCATTTTGTCAAAAGGAGATTTGAGAGAAAGGGGTTGTAGGAACGTGTGACTCGAAGAATGGAGGAGGAGTCGCCATGGATCTGGAAAGAGAGTTTACGTCAGGTTCACTAGATTGTGGGGCTCCGATAAATCTGGTTCGCTCCTTTCTTGACCGTGGTTCGAAAGTGGCTCTTGACTTTCACCTAGCCTGCACAAGGAAGCACGACTAAAAGACCACATCGGAGGATCTCCGGAATGGCCCTCCGGTACAAGGATGAATACAGTTGCTCAGAGATAAAAGCCAAGATCTAGGGTTTTAGAGTGTTAGAGCGTGTACCTCTCAAGGGTTGGCCTAATGGGGTAATTATAGGGCACTTCAAGACTGTACATGTGTTTGTCACGTGTCGGTTGATGTCACCCTTCCGTCATGCCAGGATTTCATAACCGTTTGCAGGGTGAGCTGACACCTCCACGTGCCCTCGTCCTTATCCAAGCTTGTAACCGTTCGAATGACGTCACGGTAGTCATCATGGCCTCAGTTGTTGTTCCCACGTGGGCGAGCTTACAGCATGGCTCCCACGTCCGTTCAAGGCCAAACGTGGAGCCCAACCGTCAAAGGGTCGGCATGCTCGACAGATGTTCCTTCTGATTTCCGGAGAAGCTCCACCAAATGTCAAGACAAGCCGAGCTGAACCATCAACAAGGTTCAGATCGCACGAACCGTTCTCGGGAGGCTCGATGTTTGCTCGACACAGGCACATGCCATTATTTCGGCCTGCTACATCATCCACTAATCAGAAACAAATTCCCCTAGAGATACTCTCAATTCTACTTGAAAACCATGACAAAATGTTGCTCATGATCATCGTGAGGGGAATAAGATATTAGAATTTTCATGGAACACTCATATTATTATCACTTCCAAAAGAATACAACACACAGTTATCAAATAAAAAATTAAAAAATGTAGTAACACAAAACATTTGATTACACACTCACTCTCAACCTCGCACACATAAAGTCATAAACAATGTGGGGGGGGCGGGGGGATGGAAACCCCCAAAGGGGATACCACAGCTCTCTCTCTCTCTCAATAGACATCACAAACACACTAGTTATAGATGCACAATACCACTTCCAACTACACCATCAATATATAGATGCACACCCAATTTTTGACCCACTTGATTTATTAACCCCATCAGATCTCTTCGTTTCTTAACAGCTACATTAGCATTTTTTACCGAAACTGCGGGCGAATCCAACCAAGGTTATGACAAAAGCAATGAAGCCGACAAAGAAAGCTATGAACGTCCATGGAGAATCAAAATACGTGCGTCTCACGTGTGCCATATTCTTCGGCCAAAAACGCTTGCTATACTCCGTGGCTTTGCTGCACGTGTCACGGAAGTATTGGCCTACCATGATTTCCTTGCATAGCTTGTTGAATAGATTGGTGGCGTCCCCAGTGGGACCCAAGCAGTTCGTCAGGACTCCGGCCTTTTCGAGCACTTGGATATCGTTATCAGACTTCACCAGCATGTCCATGATGTCCGCATAGGACGAAACGTGCCACGAAACGCCAGGACAGCACTGTTCAAGGGCAATGAGGTTCCTGAGGTATGACTCCGTTTCGTCGCATATTAAGAGTGGTGGGATTTCGAAACAAGCCCTACGACACCACCAAAATAGGCCTTTAGGTTCACTGAACTTGAACTTGAACAGATCGTTTCCTGCATCAGGAACAAACTTGATTCCTGCATAGACCAGTTCTGAAGCCGGAGGCATTTCTCTAAAACTAAAATTTTTCTGTTTTGTTTGATCGTGAGGAAGGCAACCTTCATGTAGGTTATGGAGGATATGAGAGTACTTGGCAGTACTACGGTGATGATCAATAGTGTTACCACTTTGAACTTCTTCTTTTTCTGCTGCTGTTGTACAACGAAAAACCCTAAGGACACAATCTCTGGGCGAACAGTACCAAGTTTTGGCGCTACTACTACTACTGTTGTCGGAATTTGGTAGTGGACTCATCCATTCGTTATAGCACCACCCCAAATAATCGGGGAGCGACCAGTTATTGTCAATACGATTCGGGATGTGATCCACAATGAGACGGAACAATTTCTCAAGCACAAAGAAAGGAATCTGGTTCTCAAGGAGTACCAAGTCTTTTTGCACTTTGCAGAAGGTGAAACTGTTACAAAAAATAGGATCTCTTTCTTGTACCTGCTTTTTGAAATGCAAAATCATTAATTAAATTTGTATAGCCTGGTTTATCTGACAAATTATTTGGATTAATTTTATACTTACAACTTCAACAAAAGAAGCCTAGCTAACGCGACGAAATCTAGGGACAAAAAAAAAATTCCTTGCAAATGGTACACGTTTGGCGAAGGATTTTTTTTTTTTTTTTTTTTTGGGGGGGGTGGGTGGTGGTTTATTAAAAAAAACTAGCAAGGAAAGTACATTTCACCGCAAACATATTGTATCCTTTCGATGATGAAACATAGATTTTGTGGATTATATGTTTTTGTTCCACTCAAATTGTACTCATAAGGTGAGGAAAAAACTTGACTAACAAGGAAAAAAACTTTTCCTGCGTTTTCGAAAAACGCAGAAATTAATTAATTCCTCACCAACTTTACTCTGGGGGTGAGAAAAAACACATTTGATCGCCTTTTCTAGTAATTGGCGAGAAATAATATTCGTTTGCACAGGTAGATTACACTTAATTGTACTTCACGAGGAAGTATAAAGGGAATAATCCCTTTTAAAAACTAGAATTTAAAAATATTAGTATTTTCATATGTGGTTCAATAACAACGGTTGTCACCTACATGCACCATATATATACATATAAAGAACAGATTTAGCCAGCAAAAAATGTCATCTTTGCAAAAATTAAACTTGCTCAAAAAAGCCTGTACACTACGAAAGTATTGAAAAAGGTAAATAGAATTGAAAAAAAACAAGAGTAAGTTTTGTCAACTTATAAAAGAGCTGATGCCTGATGCTTTAAGCTTCCTAATTACCTCTTGGGTGCGACATCTGTAGAGAAATTCGAGGATGAAACAACCATCGACCAACATCATTTCCTCATTCAGCATAACTTCTTCTGCGTAGCATTTCTTTGCATTGTCTATCGATGTCTTCATTTCGGCTAAACATTTCTGTAGCACCATTAATATTGTCTGCACTGCTAATTCCCGGTCCTCCATTCCTACGGCCAGTCGAGAGAGTAGGCAATTCGTGTAGCTCGGTTTGACGTGTTGCAAGGGTGTTTGGAGGTGTTTGTCTTCTCGGTGAAGAGGACCAATAGCGATGAGGCGAGGGGTGTAGGCTCTTTCGTTCAGCTTCCGAAGATCTTCGGGCACCCTGAAAATGCAAGCTGAGGAGAAGAAGTATTCAGCTTTCTCGGCACCTTCACTGATTTTTCCAGCGATGGTTGATGTAAGGTGCTTAAGATCCTTCTCATAGTCGTTCTCCCCTTGATTCATTTCAGTTGGGTGTGTTTCCATTTGATCAATGAAATAAAGAAGCTGTTGTGTTATATACTTGGTGGGTGAGGTTTGGGTGATAATGGTTTTGGATTTTCTATTTGGGTTTGAGCAAAACACTGACCCCGGCCATCTATATATAGAAGGCTCACAGTTTAATATACAGTAGAAAACAAGTATCATTTAAGAAATTACTAATTTCCTAGTAATTAGTAATTTCATTTATCCCGTACAAAATTATATTGACGGTTGGAATGATTATATTGACCGGTAGCTGGCCTGACCATCAAGACTTGGACAACTGGTTTGCATTAATTTCCTAGTAATTTCATTTATCCCGTACAAAATTAATTATAGTAGTAATAAGTTTATTCTTCTGTTACTCATAAAAAGTTAATTTTCTCACACATCACATAACTATTGCGAAGTAGCCAGTTGATGAGGTACATCCTACATGCACTTTAATCAAAAAAAAAATCAGAATTAGGTAAAAAACTCATACTTATTAGGACAGTTAACATAAATTATCAAACAAACGAATTGCTTAAATTTAGAACACATGTACTTTTTTGGTATTAAATACTCCTTTTGTCCTAAAACGATAGTCTGGTCTACCAGACGAGAGCCGGAAACAATGCATTTTGGTTCCAAAAAAATTAATTGTTTTCCAACAAGATACTAGATATCAACGAGTTCTTTTAATTATATAAAAAAGTTTGAATTTTTGAAATAGAAACACAACATTTTTAAATTTCAGTGTAACGGACCGGATATTCTACTCCCAAGAATTAAAAATTTTGATTAAGCACTTACTTCTATCCAATTGAGCTAATTTTTTATAATTTCCTAACAAATCATTTTATACAAAATACTAAAAGAGTTTAATCATCAAGTCAGGTTCCGTAACATGGCTCACCGAATGTAAGTGAAGTTACCCTTATGCATCCAATTGGGCGAGTGTGAACAAAATAGCTCTCATGAAATATTGCTGTTATTCCCTTCGTTCATTTTTAAGTGATACTCCCTTAAGGAAACATCATCATTGTACTGTTCACATCAATTTTTACTTTCATTTTTCATCATTATCCTCCACTTTTACCTATTAACTCTTTAGCCATTAATTTTTCAAAAGGACAAAATAATAATTGTATACATTTTTACCCATTAATTATTCAAAATAAACACTTATCAAGGAACATCCCAAAATAAACTACTTGACTATTATTTGGGAACGGAGGGAGCAATATTGTTTTAATTTGTACTTCTGAACTTTTACTAAGAACATTTATGTGAGTAAGATATTTTTTCTCATTTATCGATAGATTGAAGTATTTTGAGGGGCAAACTCACGGTTGTATTGGGCATAAGCACGCGTGCATTGTGTGTCTCTCTCTCTCTTCCCCCACTGAATAATAACCAAAATGCTGCTGGTACAGCAACTTTCTGTACAGATAGCGTGTACAGCGCTCATTTGGGCTCGTCTCGGGTCCAACAAAGATAATCGGAGCCGCTCATTTGTTCAATGTATTTTTCTTAAGGTCCCTGCAAAAAATCAGCTCCATCCGACATCGTTAAGAGCGTTTGCGAAGCATTCAAAATTGCTTTAGAAATTTTTCTAAGCAATTTTGGACGCTTCGCAAACGCTCTTATCGAAGTCAGATGGAACTGATTTTTTGCAGGGACCTTAAGCAAAATATATTGAACAAAATGAGCGGCTCCGATTATTTTTGTTGGACCCAAAACGGGCCCAAACGAGCGTTGTACGCGCTGTCTGTGCAGAAAGCTTTGTACCTGTAGCAGCGGAGGCAGGGGGCTGCCCCAAGGGGGCAGCAGCGTGCTGCTGTCCCGGATTTTCGGGCCCACTCCGGTCTCGCTCCGATGATCGGGAATGTTCACTTTGTAGAGCTCGTCGAGTAGAATAATTATGCAAAAAATCAGCTTAATTGGATATCATTAAGTACCTGATCAGAGCCCATATAACTCTCGGTCCATGGGTTACAGTGGATTTGATCCAGTGTTTCGGATCCATTCTTTTTAAGATAAAAAGGTTCCGATCAGGTACTTAATGATATCCAATTAAGCTGATTTTTTACATAGTTATTCTACTCGACGAACTCTACAAAGTGAACGTTTTCGATTATCGAAACGAGACCGGAGTGAGCCCGGAAAGTCGGGACAGCAGCACGCTGCTGCCCAAGGGGGCAGCAGCCCCCCGCCTCCATAGCAGCATTCGAATAATAATTACTCCTACACATTAGATTGTAAGTTCTGCGCACCAATTAATTCTGTTAAAAAAAAATTATATTATTCACTTTCAATTATAAAATTAATGGTAACATTTTGCTTCACAAAAAAGTAAATGCAAACCCAACATTAAAAAGAAAAAAAAAAAGGTAAAGACAAAATGAATAGAATATTATAAATTTGGTGTTTCAAGGTTGGTGGGAGGTAACAAATTTGTGGATAGAGAAGGTGGATTTGAAAGTTGAATTATACTTACTAGTTTGGTGATTTTTACCTCTGCTGGAGATGCTCTGATCATCACATTCATTGCCTGATCAGGGCCTTGGTTAAGTGTCGTCGGTAATTATTGACGATTGACCATATGGGATATTTTTTTATTGTTTGTTTTTTCATCCTTTGATTAAAAAAAAATTAATCTTTGCTGAGAAAAAAAAAAAAAAGAGGTACAAATTCGATGTGGCCAAGTGCAATTCGATGGGGTCAAAAGTAATTCGATGCAGCCAATAACGAGGTAGCTTCCCTAGAGCCAGAGAAAGAGAAAGTAATAAAGAAAAGAGTCTGTTCAATCAAGTAAGAAGGTAGCTTGTTGCACAAATGATTCCTATTAATTGGGTATGGAATAAGTAAAAATTGGATATGCCTTTGCTCCTGTGAAACCCAACGATTCTTTAAAAGAACTAATGGAAAAGAAAGGGACTTGGGATTCTATCAAACCAATTCAACCTGATATTGCACAAATGCTTCTAAAAGAGAGAGGGGTTTGGGTTCCTTTACTCCTGTGGAACTGAATGATTATTAAAAAGAATGGAAAACAAAGAGATAAGTAGATGGTTCTCGTTGCACAAATAATTCCTAGTAATTGGGTATGGAATAAGTAAAAATTAGATATGCCTTTGCTCCTGTCAAACTAAACGATTCTTTAAAAGAATTAATGGGAAAGAAAGGGACTTAGGATTGATCTATCAGACCAACTCAACTTCACATTGCACAAATGCTTCGAAAAGAGAGAGGGACTTGGGTTCCTTTACCCCTGTGCAACGCACATGCCTAGCCACTAGTCCTTCCAACTTGAAAGTGGCTTTACGCTCACGTTTGTGCTCTCGCACCTGCACCGGCACCGGCACGCACAATGTGTGACTTAATTAGCTCCTGAGTCAATCAAAAAAAGTCTGCATTAGCCTCAACCATACTTGTAATGACTCCTACTTAATCAAGAACGCAAATGTTTTACCTCAGCCTGTATTATGCATGCCAAGTTGCCAACCAACCAAAGAATTAAACTCTAGATGGTGTCACACATTTACATATCAAAACTTAACGTCTTCACTTGTACCATCCAAACTCCAGAAAACATGAATTAATTAAACAATATAGCTCATCATTCCAACAAAACAAATCCCAATGGTATCCGGACACATCCAAACCATAGCTGTTCATCCGAGATCGATATCCAGAAGCTAGCTAATCCAAAAATCGACATCCAGAAACTAATCCAAAATGCGCTTGTGATTAACATCCAAAGAATATTTACCAAACCCAACTACATCCGAATATCCAAAACCACAAGACAAAAAATCGAAATCATTAAGAAGTGCATATATTTGCTCACATTCATGATTATCCGCGTTTTAATTAAAGGAAACTCTTGACAAGAGCGAAACCACCAGCATGCCCATAGGTAGGGCCGGCTCTGAGATTTCGGAGACGTAAGATGATCTTCAAAAATGAGGCTCTTAATATCCTATCACTTATCGTGTAATTCCTTCTTTGTCATTTTGTTGGGTTTGTTTGCAATGGGAATATTTATCGTTTAAGAGGAAAAGATGCATCTTGTTAATGATACACTCACCACTGAATAATTCTCCCAAAGATCAGCGCTGGGATCAAACTTTATTCTCATTTTTTTGTTTTTTCCTCCGTTCCATTTTCACTGGGCCATTGGGCCTTATGTAAAATATATTCATGGGCTAAAAAATGAGCCCTATAGCAGCACATATATACTATAAGCACTAAAAACAAATGGAGGCTATAGTTTTGGACATTTTTGGGGTGCTTAAGGCTTGGGCCTCATGTGTCTTAGCCTAGAACCGACCATGCCCAGAGGAATAAAGCCCAGACAGAGCTATGAACGTCCATGGATGATCAAAGTATGTTCTTTTAACGCCTCTCAAGTTCTTCTCAATTAACGCTTTCGTTGATTTTTTTGGTTCGGGGGTTTGCCTCTTCTTGGAGCAATTATTCGGGATCCGATCCAAAATGTGAGTCGGAACAATCTCTCACATTCCCAGATTGGCAAATCAAAGCGCAGACAGCTTATTCCACATTGGAGCAGAACAAGAGGAGAGTTTAGTTATAACTTATGATATCCCTGCAGCTACAAGGATGAGCAACCATCGACCAACATCATTTCCTCGTCAAGCGTAACGTCTCCTGCGTAGCATTTCTGTACCTTGTCTATTGACATCTTCATTTCAGTTGCACATTCTTGTAACAACGTGAACTTTGAACAAAGTCGCAAACTTTTGCACATGGCCGCGATCTTTTGCACATAATTGTTGCACTTGGCAGCAAACTTATGCACATGGCCGCGGACGTTTACACTTGGCCGCAAACTATTGCACAGGACCGCGAACTATTGCACATGGCTGCAAAGTTTTGCAACTTGGCCCCAAATTATTGCACTTGGCTGCGAACTTTTGCAACTTGGCCGCAAACTTTTACACTTGGTTGCAAAGAATTGCACATGGCCGCAAACTTTTGAAACTTTGCCACAAACTTTTGCACTTGGCCGCAAACTTTTTAACGCGTGGCCGCAAAATTCAAAGTCTTGGAATCCACTGGTATGTTTCGAACTCAATTTAACTTTCAAGTCCTCAATCAAGTGTGGCGGGAAACCGAATAGATAAGCGCGGATATTTTAGCTAAAAATGTATTTAATCTTAGTTCCTTTCAGTTTATTGTATTATCGACTCCTCCTAGTTTCTTACTTCTTAGTTAGTCAATTAAGTGATGAAGCTGTAATGAGGGAGATCCATGGACTCCTGAGCTTAGTCATGCTCCCGCTCTCAATCCTCGCACTCACGAATTGTAGTTGTTTGGGAGGTTTTGAAAAGCCGCTTTCACGCTCACACTCTGGCACCCGCACACATACGCTCAATATGTGACTTAGCTCATGAGTCGATCCAAAAAGTCTGCATTAGCCTCATCCATACTTGTAATGACTCCTACTTTAGCACGAACGCAGATGTCTTAACTATTCATCGGAGATCGATATCCAGAAACTAATCCAAAATGCGCTTGCAATTAACTTCCAAAAAAATATTTACCAAAACCAACTACGTCCGAATATCCAAAACCGCAAGACGAAACATCGAAATCAGAGTCCTAAATAAATAAGGAACATCAATGGGTCAGCAAATACACAAAAACATCAATGAGAAGTGCATTTGCTCACATTCATGATTATTTGCGTTAACTAAAGGAAACTCTTGACAAGAGCGAAACCATCGTCATGCCAAAAGGGATAAGGCCCAGACAGAAAGCTATGAGCGTCCATGGATGATCGAAGTACGTTCTTCTAACGCCTCTCAAGTTCTTCTGCCAAAAACGCTCACTATACTCTGTGGCTCTGTTGCACGTGTCGGCGAAAAAGAACTCCCCTAGAACAATTTCCTTGCACAGGTTGTCAAAAAGGTCGGTGGAGTCCTCGCTACCACCCAAATAGTTGTGCAGGACTCCAGCCTTTTTTAGCAACTCCACGTCTTTGTCAGAGTTCACAAGCATGCCCATGAGGAATGCATAGGACGTGAAGTGCTGTGAAACCCCCGGGCAACACTGTTCGAAGGCGATGAGGTTTATGAGGAATGGCTCTGTGGGGTCGCATATCACTAGAGTTGGGATTTCAAAGCGGGCCCTGTGACACCACCAGAATGGGCCTTTAGGTTCAGTAAACTTGAACTCCAATAGATCTTTTCCAGTACCGCGCACAAACTTGACTCCTGCATAGTCGAGCTCTGATGCACAAGGCATGAATTCGCTAAGTTCTTTGTTTTCTATCTGATCAGCTGGATTATGTGGACGGTAATCCTCATGTATTTTATGAAGGATGTGATAGTAACTAGCATTAGTTAGAACTTCATCTTCTTCAGAACTTTTCATGATTTTGTTGCCAGAAATCCAAAGGACAGTGTCACTAGGCGAACCACAACTAGTAGCCGCCGCGCTACTATTTGTCGAACTTTCTTCTGGACTCATTATGTTGCCAAAGTACAGAGAGACGTAATAAGTGAGTGAAAACATATGGGGACGATTATTCGGGATCCGATCCACAGTGAGTCGAAACAATTTCTCAAGCACAAAGAAAGGGATCTGGTTCTCGAGGAGTAGCAAGTCGTTCTGGACGGTAGTTGCAGTCAGCTTGCTATCAAAAATAGGGTCGCTAGTTTTTGTTCCGCTGCTGATTTTCATTTCTATCTCTCCTCCCAGAGGCCTCTGCCTTCTAGTCATTCTATTTGAGGCCCAAGACAAAAAGTTTAAGTGAGACACTTCACTCAAACAATACACTACATAAGTTCTCTTCAAAATTATTGTTTTCCATCTGCTTTTTTAAACTCAATATTACTGATAAAATTTGTATTTTTTGAGTTTATCTTCCTAATTGTTTGATAATAGATACTATGATGCATCCCAATATGATCAAACTATTACTTCCTCTGTCCCATCAAAAAAAAAAAAGAAGAAGAAGAAATATGACTCACTCTTCCTCTCTCCTTGTTAGCTTCTCTGCGTAAAGTCTTGTCGAAGGCACCTGTAAATGGGGTGACAAAAGCGGTGAAGATGATGTAGATGCTCTGATGGGCTTTTCTTGTTCTTCTTCTAATTTGGGTATGTTCTTTGACTCGTAGAATCTGTAGAGCAGTTCGAGGATGAAGCAACCGTCGACCAACATCATTTCCTCATCCAGCGTAACGTCTTCCGCGTAGAATTTCTGTGCCTCATCCATCGACATCTTCATTTCAGCTGCACATTCTTGTAACAACGTGAACTTTTTCCGCTCGGCTAGTCCCGGATCCTCTATTCCTTCAGTCAGTCGATGAAGTAGGTGATTTGCGTAGCTCTTTTTGACTTGCTGCATAGGCGTCTGGAGGTGTTTGTCATCCTGATGGAAAGGGCCGATAGCGATGAGGCGAGGGGTGTAGGCGCTTTCATTCAGCTTTCGAAGCTCATCGGGCACCCTGTAAAGGCAACCAGTAGAGATGGATTCTGTTTTTCCGGCACCTTCACCGTTTTTTGCAGAGATGGTCTTTGGAAGGAGTTGAAGTGCTTCCTCATAGTTATTCCTCCCCTGACTCATTTCAGTTGAGTGAGATTGCTCTTTATCAATGAAATCAAGAAGCAATTGTATTGTAGGGTAGTGCTTTGAAATTATAGACAGCGTTGGCAGATATATGAAATTATCGATTCAAAAAGCTTTTTTTTTTTACTTAAAATGTAGATAAAAAGCCTATCCGATTTTAATTGTGCATAATGTACTCTTTAGGTATACAGAACATGAAATTTTAACTATATCCTTCTTGGTGATATTTGAAATGAAATTTTTTCCTGGAATTTAAATCCAGAAACTTTCTCTAATCAGATCTCCGAATTTGTGTGGTTGTTTAATTTGTGTGAAATCGATATAGAACACCCATGTGGGGTCGGCAAATTGACCACACGCACCCTGTTCGTTTTAGGTTTTGAAGGAAATTTTTGAAAGTAATGAGTAGAAAAGAGATAGATAAAGAAAATTTATTGGAGACCGTGCTCGATAGTTTTGAATTCCCCAAACAAACAAGGCCAGATTGTCCACATGTCATTTATGCATTCCCGATGCATTTGTATTCTCACATGTAAGACCACCATTTGTTTTGAGGAGGACCACCATTTGTTTATGGTTCAGCATTATCATACTGTCACTGTGTATAATTATCTTAATTTTGTTCTCAGTATTAGGTGCATTTGAACGTGCAAGCTAATCTGAGTCAAATGAGGGCTCCACTGGTCCACCTACTTTGTTTTTTATTTTTGTTATTTGTTACCTACTTGTTTATGTCCACAAACTTGTTTTAGATCAATCATTCACGTGCCGGTAAAGTCAAAGCATTGATTTGATGATAGAAATATGTGGGGTAATTTGAGGATAGAAATACGTGGGGCTGAAACAACCTTGAACCTTTTTCTTTCTTCTGCTGAACGGTGGGGTTCTGGAACGATGGCCCTTGTAACAAGAAAGATAATGATTCAATGGGAGACAAGAACGTTAATTTGCATGGGGATCCCACAAAGCACGACAAGAAACAGGTGGATTCAATTTCTACGAAATTAAACAGCGGAGACGAACGGACAGAATCGGGTGGAGCTACCAATTCAAACAAGGGAGGAGTCATTAATGGATCCTACGGAATCTTGGGACAGTAAATCAATGGACAGCAGGAATGGATTTACTATTGACAGGGAGAATAATGATTCCACCTACTTGTTTTTTAGTATTTTTGTTCTTTGTTACCCACTTGTTTATGTCCACCAACTTGTTTAAGATCAATCATTTACGTGCCGGTAACGTCGATGCATTAATTAATTCGATGATAGAAAAATAAGATTTCACACATACATATGTGTGTGTGTGTGATGTGAACTTCTGCTGTTTTGCTTAGTCTTTTTTGGGTTTTTTTTATTTTGGGATGGATGCAGGGCATCAATTGAACATTGATCCAAGACTGTTGATTAGGCTAGCCCATGTTGTCTATGGGTTGGTCTCCGGCTAGACCTATATTGTTTATGGATTATGCCTTTTAGTTTTTGGGTTAGGGTTTCGGTATTTTGGATTTTTTGTTGTATTTGGGTAATGGGTTTCTTGTGGGCTTTATTGTTATTTTTATACCTATTTAGACCCTTGGGTGTTCTGGGCTAGGCCCATTGGGTGTTTTCTCTGTTACTTTCTTGCCAACTTGAGTTTGCTTTATAATTCTTTTTGCTTCGTTGTTCTAAAAAAAAACATCGATCCAAGATTACAAACAATGATGGCTAGGGTCGGGTTTCTCCATGTGACGCCCCATAGCCAAGGAAAAAGATCTGGGTTGAGACCATGGTGACCCTAGTTCTCGATGGGAGGGAAAAGGCCGTGGTGACTATTAGCCCCATGGTTTTAGATTTTGATGATAACAAGCATAAACTAATTGGAATTGCAATAGTCAATTTGGCCTCATTTGTGAAATATATTCTTATTGGGCTAATTATGTTATTCCTTGATTTTTAAGGGACTTATGTAACAATTCCTTGTCTAAAAGATTACAAGATGTGGTAGATGCAGGGAATTATTTTTTCTTTCCTAGGGTTCTACGTTTATGTGCAAGAAAGAGGCGATGCCGCGATAGAAGGAAAGGAAAGTATAGAACAACATTGAAGAGGATTTGCGTGGGTCGATTGAAGATACAAAAGGAAAGGACTTTACAATTCCTATCACCAATAGTCAAGTAAATTGAAGAAGGAATGAGATTAAGGAAAATCTCTCCTTATTTTCTAACGGCTGGAAGGGCTCGTAAAGGAAAGAAGAAATCTTGTTGCTGGAAGATTGGAGATGGAAAGATTATGGGGCTGATTTTGTGCAACAGCTAAGAGGAAAAGATTTCCACGTTCAATTGGGGATTCCACGTTAAAAAGGAGAACAAGAACAAGTGCAGAAAAATGCAACTCTTGAAGCTATCTACTGTGAGCATACTCTTAAAAATCTGTCAGTCAAAAACTCTACGCTTCATCTTGAATATTCTACACTAGTTTGAGTGGTGTTTTTAAGCCTTATTGTAAAAGAGATTTCACACCCTTTTCTGGGATTGAAACCGTTTTTGTGAGTGATTTTTGAATAGAAAAAATCATTTGGGTTTAGGTGTGACTAGCACCAGAGTCTTAGCTAGTTGGTTAGGATTCAGAGTAATCGCTCATTGAAAGGTTCTCTAGCGCCCACAAAGCTAGAGGTTTGTAACAACTATTGGAGATAGTGCAACAATTCCCAAGCAGGATACTTGGGGAGTGGAGTTGTCCGTGAAGTTGCGAACTGAACCACTATAAAATCCTCGTGTTTGATTTCCTTTCCCTTACTCATTTACTTTTCGTTTTGCATATCCATATCGCTTGAGTAAATTGAAAAATCTGTGAAATCAGACTTGGGATAAATTAGCCTGCATAATTAGTTGATTTCGTACTTATATTGCAGTCTTAGAATCTGTTGAATTGTTCTCCGCATCTACTGTGTTTCTAGTCTTTGAGTTAGCTCAATCTGTTAGACTTGTTGGCGTACTTATTGGTTGAGTCGACTCAATTGTGCTACTACATTGATTTGTTTCTATCTTGCATTTGCTTTTGGACCAATTGGTATCAAAGCGGGGCTCTAATTATTTTTGACATGATCATCTTAGGGTAAGATCTATGGCAACCTCCTATGACACCTTCCTTCTTGAGGGCCAATCGAGCAATAGACCTCCTTTGTTTAGCGGGTCTAACTACAATTATTGGAAGGCTAGAATGCGTATTTATATTCAAACTGACTTGTGGAAAGCTATTATTAAAGGGCCGCACCATCCTACCAAAACCATAGATGGAGTTGTTGTACCTAAAGAGGAAAAGGAATGGAATGCTAATGATATTACTAGAATTGAACTGAATGCTAAAGCTATGAATCTACTATATTGTGCTTTAGATCCTAATGAGTTTAATAGAGTCTCTACATGTGAATCGGCTAAGGAAATTTGGGATAAACTAGAAGTCACGCATGAAGGTACTAGTAAGGTTAAGGAATCTAAAATTGACCAGTTTATTCATAAGTATGAATTGTTTAAAATGAAACCTGATGAATCCATTTCTAGCATGTTTACACGCTTTACTGATATTGTTAATGGTTTGAAGTCTCTTGGAAAGTCTTACTCTAATGTTAAGCTTGTGAGAAAGATTCTCAAGTCATTATCAAAGCAATGGGAGCCAAAAGTGACAGCAATCATCGAGGCCAAACGAGACCTCACAAATTACAGCCTTGATGAGTTGTTGGGTTCTCTTATGACTCACGAAATAACAATGAATGTGGAAGAAGATCAAGGCCAGAAGAAGAATGATATAGAACTCAAATGCTCTACATCAAGTTCAAAGAATGATGATGAAGATGATTCGGATTCAAGTTGTAGTGATGAAGAAATAGCCTTGATTACAAGGAACTCAAAAAGTTCGTGAGAAAGAAAAAAGAAAATGGCAAGAAGTTTTTAAAGAAGGATGGAACCAGAAGTGAGAACAAGAGAGACCCAATTATACATATATGCTATAAGTGTAAGAAACTAGGACATGTCAAGTCTGAATGCCCTCAAGCCAAAGATTCTAGTAAGAAGGCAAGAAGAAGAGCGCTTGCTGCGTGGGGCAATAACAGTGATGAAAGTGGTTCAGATGATGACAACGAACAAGCCAATCTATGCTTAATGGCTCATGAAAACAGCGAGGTAAACTCTCTTGAGGAATCTGATGATTTTACTTATGATGAACTGTTAAATGTGTTTGAAGAATTGCATGCTGAATTTAAGAAGTTGGCCTCCAAAAACATTTTACTCAAAAAGAATAACTCATCACTTCTCGCCGAAAATGATTTTTTAAAAGGAGAGAATAAAACTTTAAAATAGAAAGTAGAAAAAGAAGTTTCAACAAACAAAATTTTTGATTTGGATCTTGAAAATGAAAATCTGAAAAAAGAAGTTGAAAACTTGAAAACTACTTTGTCTAAGTTTGTTAAAGGGAGAGATATTTTGGATGTTATTCTAGGAAATCAAAGATGCATTTTCGATAAAGTTGGATTAGGTTTTGATCCCACCCAAAAGCAAATGTCTTATCAAAATTTCTCTGTGAAATCAACTTGTCCTTTTACTACTTGCAACTATTGTGGTAAGAAAAGTCATATTTTACATTCATGTCCTATGAAAAGAAATACCTATGGTGGAACAAAAAAGGTATAGGTTCCAAAAAATACTGTCACTAACCTTCAAGGACCCAAACAAGTATGGGTACCAAAGACCAATGTATAAATCACTTTGCAGGTATGCTTGAGCACAAAGGCAAAGAATGAAAGGTGGTTCTTGGATAGTGGATGATCGATCGCGATTGAATCTAGGTCACTAGGGTCGTACTATCCGCCTACTCCTGAGGTGGCTGAAAGGAATTCGTTCTTTCGGTCCGTACGAGTGTTTCTAGGGGGGGGCCATTGATCGCTCACAAGTGCATCTACGTCTTGATCCATCATGCTTCTATTCATCCATCAATCCGCCTAACAACATGGGGCCTTCAAGGAAGAATGTTACCAAGACATCAACAAAGAACAAGTCGTCCCTGCTGACCAAAAAAAAGAACAAGTCGTCCCTTGCTTCGAGCACCCAAACCTATGAAACAGGGGGCTAAGGTCCACTGGATCCTTCATTCGAGGTGAGGGACAAAGAACGCCTTCTATCTCTTGTCCATCTTTTGAGCACTACTTGCTTTAGAGGGATCTCTAGCTGTGGTGGGCTATGGCGATGGTTTTTCAGTGTTGGGATGGCGCTTTGAGGCTTGCTTGCTTTGATTGCTGCTTACTTTGCTGATTACTCCCGTATGGCTAGCTTAACTCAATGAATTTATTGATTGAGTTATTGCTTCCCGGCTTACTTGCTTGCGGAATGGATGGATTTATTGCTTGATGGGTTGCTTGCTTGATTGATCCAAATCCTTAGGCTTAAGCAACTAGAGGAGAAAGCACCTTACAACTACCGCTATGAATGTGGAAAGGGAGCTGCATCGACCCTTTCAGTGATTTTAGGTGCTAAATGCTGGAAATATAGGTTAGTACGGGATAATCAATATCCATTATTATATCTATAGCCGAGACTTCTGTTGATAGAAGGTGATAAGCCGGTAGATGTCCTATCTATTCGAGGAACAAAGCGCCCTTATTTATTCTCTTACAGCCGACCCTCGAGTCACATGACCAGCAATGCAAAGCTATTCAGCACTTTATCAACTAAATAAAGTGGCTTTGTAACATTTGGTGACAACAATAAAGGTAAAATCATAGGTATTGATAAAGATCCCTCTCCTACTATTGAAAATGTGCTTCTTGTTGATGGCTTAAAACATAATCTTTTAAGTATCAGTCAGTTATGTGAAAAGGGTCATAGAGTTATTTTTGAAAAATCATAATGCATCGTAGAAAACATTGCAGAAAAGAAAACTATTTTTGTTGAGAGTGGACATGACAATGTCTACATTATTTATGCTCATGCGTTATCTTCCAATGATGATAAATGTTTGACTGCTATGAATGAGAATAGTTTTGGAACCAGAACATTGGTTTGTCATGAGGTTTGTGACTTTATATCAATCTCAACCTATATTTTTGAATGTAGGTGGCAATCTCAACCTACATTTTTGAATTCGTCCAAACTCGCCCACTTATAATCCAATCCGCTCATATTGTACAATATAATGGGTTGAATTAATATGACTTGACCCATATTCGACCAAATCTATTTCAACCCCCTACTATCGACCCATATTCTACACGCCCATATTCAACCCATGATCCGTTTTAACTCGCCCAAACCTGTCCATTTGCCACCTCTAATTTATGTAATGAAATTTTAAATAAAAGTTTTGAATTAGTCGTAAATGTCATGTCACCAAACAAAATTAGTTGAGTGAATTTCTGTGGTTGATTTTGCATTTTTTAACATGGCGGCAAAACGCGCGTGTCCAAAATAAGGATAAAATTAATCTTAAATTTGTGGAAATATGACTGACAGTAAAATAGATTAATTAGTTTATAATAAAGTACACGATAAGTGCCTGTTTCAACATTATAAATTAATTTATAATGTTGGTAAGGTTTGAAAAAAAACTCCACCTCAATTTCCTCTTTACACGCAAACGTTTCGTAAGGTAAATCTACTATTCTACTACTACTTTAAAAAAAAAAGGCGAAATCCGGAAGTGTTTCCCTCACTTTTTCCTTCCGAAAATGTCCCTGAAAAGACTTAAAATAAATGACCAAACCCAATCTCTATTAAAGTGTTTAGATTTCCCAATCTAACCCTCAAAAATGTCGAAAGATAAATTTAAAAGTGAGAATTAATAGAGGACAATAACGAAAATTTAAACCAACTTCTGAAGGAGAGATGCATTAAACACATGTCCCTTCAAAAAATTGAAAAACAACAAAGACTAACAAAATAGGACAGAGCGAGCATAATTGTACTCATGTTAAAATTACTGACCAAACTTGATGTTCTCAACACTCCAAGTTTTCTAGGGGTTTTCTTTTTCTTTTTTTGAAAGGGAAAATTTTCATTAATCATTGAAATTGTTACAAAGACAATAGGAACAAGGATAATGACATTATATTTCTGAAACTAAGTTAAAACAATACGGTTTTAGTATGTGGTAGTTTACTGTTGCATTATCATACTCCCTCCGTCCCTTTTTTAGAGTCCAGTATTCTATTTTGGGCTGTCCCTTAATAAGTGTCCATTTTGTAAAGTTAATGGGTAAAAGTTGGTGCATTGTCTATTTTGTCCCTAAAAGTAGATTTCTTTTTAAAAAGTAAGTGAGTAGAAGTGTAATGATGATGGGTAAGTAGAAAAAGTTGAGGAAAAAGTTGATGTGAAAGATATAATGATGATGTCTTTTTAATAAGTTGGAGTTACGAAGCAGGACATTTAAAAAGGGACGGAGGGAGTATATATCAAGAATATCTTGAAATATTCTTAAAATTTTTGGAAACGTTATGTAGAAACTAGAAGAACTAAAAATTTGACCCTCTATGGCTGAGAGGGGATCGGACAAGCCTCTGTCCGGAAGGGGGTCCGACAGGGGATCTCGTGGCCCTCCCACAAGTATAGATACGGCAAAGTTAGGTACAGAGCGACAAATATCGGCAATGAGCCAATTAATTTGTTTCTATCGTTTTTCCTCCCTTAGTAACCTTTAAGGGCATCCCTCGGATAAAGAAGGTCGATCTTGGAGGAAATGGATATGGAATGGCTGCAAATCCGATGGGTAACGCAAAGTGGTGACTTCTCTTTTCTTTATTTTTACTTATGGCCCTTTTAAACTTCCTAGGAATTTTTGAAATTTATCTGTGCTTATATTCCATGTAGTTTGGGTAACCCATTTGTTTAGGATCTCTACTGCTAGCTTCTTTCTGGACTGGCATTATACTCCAACTGCATTTTTGGTTTGCTTTGCAGTAGGTGTTAATTAAGCTCATGTCTATACAAAGCCCCCTCTAGTGACAAAGGGCCCATTTTTTGGTCCGATATGAGTGTTCTATTCAATTATGTATTTAAGCGTATAACATATCCAATGTTTGGTAAGAATTTTACAGATGCATTAAAAGTACATCAGATCTCACAACGTGCGAGGTATATATTATGCTATATGGTGCGGTGAACTTGGGGTTAGGGACAACATGCGTGTTGGGCCCATCCAGGACGTCCTTGCTTGGTAATGAATGGCTCAGATTGTATTTTGGCTGAACAGATCTCGGTCGTCCATTGCTATTCGACCGAGATGCAATCTAAGCCGTCCATTGCCGAGCATAGTCAATCCAAATCGGCCCAACAGGCACCCCCGCGTGGTATTATTAATCTCATGGGAAAATGACGGTCCAAGACGTGTTTTGATAATTAATGTTGAGAAAATATTTGTTAATGTTGAAAATGTTATTGACAGATATTAATTATCAAAAATACGTTATTGGCCGTCATTTTCACTAATCTCATCGGTATTTCTACTAAGGTTTGAGCTTTTGTTGCCATACTTCTGTGGACTGGCCACTAATGTATGAAGGCCAAAGCCCAATTCGTAAATGGGCCACAAGAAAAATTGCATAACTATAGGGATATTCCATTCCTTTTTACGCACACCTAGAATGAAGCCACGTCCATGGTCCACCTATATAAAGAAAATTTTACTCAAATTAATTAACCACAAAAACATTTTCATTGCCAACTTCTTTTCATTTCAATGTGGGTAAATACAGGGAATCAGCTAAGATTTGTTATTTGTTTTCATATCTCTTTCTGTGTTTTTTTTTTTATCAATATATTTTTGAATAATCAAACGCAGCAGCTATACAAATCGTCTTAGCGCAAGGTTTTACAATATAATGAAAAACACGTCTTAGACTCAACTCTTTGGCCCGTTTGTTTTGACTTAACATAAGTATCGGATTAAACTGCGTGGGGGGGGCGGCGGCGCGGGGGTGTGGCTAGCTCAAACACTCTGAGCTCATAGGGAGGGGGGGGTGGTGTTGTTGGTTTTACATTAGGTGTTCGCTTAAAATTCTGGCGATCTAGATTAAACATGCTTCAGACTTATGATCTTACAAAGTTTGGGACATACTTATTATTTAATCTGATTAATTTTAGGCCCTGTTTGATGGGTTTGGCCTGCTATCATAAACGGGCTCTTTCGATATATAGCCCAGCCAGGCTACATATTCCAAAACGGGAGCTATCGCAAACCAGTGGTTACGGCCGCGGCAAAAATTTGACACTAAAAAGAGTGTTCTTTTGTTAAATTTTGGCACTGCCTCTCCGATGGTTAATTCTAAAAATGGTTCAAAATTGAATAAATTTTTCTCCATCTCATTTTTTCCGTACCTTCTCAACCTCCATTCAACTATCTACCTTCTCATTTTGGCACACTAACGCTTGGATTGTTCAATAAAAAAATTTCGTTCTGATTTTCAAATCGCTCAACCGCACTAATTTAAAGAGACTCACTATTCTTTTACTAATTTTTTGATGCACATCAAAAAGAGAAAAGAGACCCACTTCTTTTCTTTTTCTTTTTTTACTGTGTCTTAGAACCACTCCCAAATCGAACACAATCAGAAACACCCCCAGAATCTAACGCAATTAGAATCCGAACCACCTCCAAATCGAACAAAGCTCGACAACAATCTCTCTCTCTCTCTCTCTCTCTCTCTCTCTCTCTCGAACAAAGCTCGACAACAATCTCTCTCTCTCTCTCTCTCTCTCTCTCTCTCTCTCTCTCTCTCCACCCACACACACATCCACTAGGCAGATTCATTTCCTCTTCTTCTATTCAACCAAATCACTATAAATTTCAAGAATTCTGATTCCGGCAAGGTTCTGGTAGAACTTCTACCCATCTTTCAGCAAAATTTTGGTGTGGATTGATGGAAAGCAATTGAATTTTTGTGATCTGGCAAGGATTTTGCGGTTCAATATTCGGAACCAAAGATAGAAGAACCATGCCATTTTTAGAACTAAAGTTTGACACCCCATTGGAGCTTCATAATGAGAGATTCATGCATGTCTTTCCAGTTGGGTCGGAAAAAGCGTGCAGCCCATGTGATCACTGGGGCGGGTCCCACGGCCCACTCCTCTAAAGAGAATCAAATTAGGTCAAAAGGGTCTTTCAAGAAATTAATTTCAACATCCACCTTTAATAGTATTTGAGCCCACATGGCACATATAATACTATATTGTGTATATCTTTCAAAAGTTGTATTTATATACTCTGGAAAATGAAAGTAATGACATTACAAGCTTCAAGTACAAAATAATGATTTAATTAGCCTATTGTTTAATAGCAAAGGAATCACCACAAATCAATACATTATATTAATTAATTATCTGGAATATTAAGCCCAAAAAAAAACAAAGAGAAAAAAGAAAAAGGGGAATCCAACACACATCACATGGAAGGGGAAATGTTTGCTACCTCCCCATGTTATGATACAAAATATGGAGAGGGGGGAAGGGGGGTGTACTGAGTTTTGGATTTTGAACTCGGTCGAGTTTGTAGCAAGTCGATGGTCGGCTCAGGGTTTCGACGGCGGCGTCGGGGATGGGGGATTGCATTGGTAGCACTTGGCAAAGAGCCCGAATGTGTCAACCTGCTTCACAAAGTTGGTCACACTAGCCCATCCGCCGAACCCGAAGCCCACCACCAGAACCCAGACCACGATGAAGATGTTCACCACGTACATGGCCGCCCAGCTGGGCAGGAAAACAGGAGGCTTCTCTGCTGCGTTCTGCAATTGAGTCAAGAAATCCAGTATTAATTCAGTGAGTGTTTTGTTACGGCCTAGGTCAAACCCCTCCTCTCACTCGCGAGCCTTCTTAGGTCCGCGGCTCTTGATTTTTGCTCTACCAAATTTTAGTAGTACTAAGGAATATTTTCGAAAGACGTTTTACGCTCACGCGCGCTTATTGAGGAAATGTGGTCAAAAGGTCCAAGTTGTGGGAGAAGATATTATTCAACAATGAAGACAGCTCATCTCAACATAATACAACAACAATAGGGACTCCAGCATATAATTGTAACTGAAATGAAAAAGACCGGCCACCTATTTCCGAACCCAAGCCTTAAATGCTTTTGTAAGCTTGTACTCTCTCTCTCTCTCAAAAGAATCATTAAAGGGCATTCCAGTAAATTGAGATGCACATAAAAGCCTCACAGATTATGACTCCAACGATAAATCATTTATGCTCTCTCTCTCTCTCTCTCTCTCTCTCTCTCTCAAGAATCATTAAAGGGCATTCCAGTAAATTGAGATGCACATAAAAGCCTCACAGATTATGACACCAACGATAAATCATTCATGGTAAGTAGTTTGAAGGGGTGTATAAACGAGCCGAACCGAGCCGTGCAGTATTCGAGCTCAGCTCGTTTATTAAACGATTCGAAAACTCGAGCTGGGCTCGTTTGTACAAACGAGCTGAGCATATACAGTTCATTAACTAAACGAAACGAGCCCATAAAAACGAGCTGAGTTTTCCCGATCCGAGCCAAGACGCGCTTCGGAGTGTTGAGCTCGGCTTGTTTACTAAACAAGCCTAAAACTTGAGCTAGAGCTCGGCTTGCTCACTAAACAAACCGAGACTTAACCAGCCGTTTGCAGCTCATTGAGGGTCCAAATCATCATGTGAGATGATCCTTTGTCGAATACATGGACCAGGACAAAGATAGAATGACAGTATGAGTGAGAGAGAGAGATACCTGGCGGGCAGAGGCCTTCCTGTAAGTGAGCATATGGGCAAGAGAAGGGATGATGTAGACAGTGAAAGTGACAAGTAGGGCACCAACAGCTGAGTTAATGGGCCCAAAGAAGGGAAAGATAATGGCCAGAAACCATATCGGTACCACCACCGGAAGCCTCGCCAACGCCCTCAAGCAAATGCTTCTTGTGTCGTGCATTCCAATCACCTTTTCCCACACGAAGTACAGAGGTGTACATGCGAACCCGAATGTTATAAACTGCAGGCATGACAGGCAAACCCAAAACACCCATTTAGCGACGTTGCGTACAGGAACGGAGCCAGAATTCTTATTTCAAGGCCAAGGGCAAATTAGAGTAGATAAAGTTAGTAATAATTGGACTTTAACATTGATCCTTCTAGGATTATATCAAACAGTATTGACAAACAGAAGAACGAAATTTCGAGATGTTAATACAATAGCTAACTACCATGCGTGCATACTGAACCGAAAAAAAACTACTTAAATTTGTAGTAAAGTTATATGCATGAATTTTTAGGACCTCTGTCGTCCCTTTTTTTTTTTTTGGGTGGAAGAGTAAGAAATTCATTGATAGTAAGAAAGTAAGTACATAGGACCTTTGCCGGCCCTTAATACCTGAGCGGCTCAGCCCATACGGCCATACTTACGACCTAATTGATGTTGTACTGATATGATAATAATCAAACAAAAATATTCCGAAGTATCAAAAAAATAATAATAATAATCAAACCAAAAACACTTTTTTCGCAAGGACAGTTTTACGGACAT
Organism: Rhododendron vialii; assembly: GCF_030253575.1. Classification (NCBI taxonomy): domain Eukaryota; kingdom Viridiplantae; phylum Streptophyta; class Magnoliopsida; order Ericales; family Ericaceae; genus Rhododendron; species Rhododendron vialii. The sequence goes on along the minus strand of NC_080561.1, from coordinate 39,597,511 downwards.
AGAAAAAGTTGAAGAAAAAAAGGTCGATGGGCATAATTTGACAATGCAATCACTTTATGTCACATGCATGAAAAGGTAATAAAATAAAATTCATAGGCAAGAGGACCCCCCCCTCCAAAAAAAAAAAAATTTGAAAAAATCACAACTCTTTCTGTTGGGAAAAATAGATTTAACGAGAAAACATGGTTATCAGACCTGGTGAATGAGCATTAGGATAACGGCAGCGTCACGCCAATGGGTCCTGGGGAGGAGAGAGAAGGCATTGGAGTGGTTCAATAGTTGGTCGCCGAATGCCCAGTACACGGTGGAAGCCGACGGGAGTGTCAGTGTGAAAACGTAGAGCGTCGCGATCAAGTAAATGTACTTGAATTTCCTGGGTTTCCACATCGCGTGCATAATTTCCCTGCAAAATCCCCATCACCATCTCAATTAGAATGTTCTTGTTTTTTACTGGTAGTAAATCCAGTGTTTCTTTATATACTCAAATACGAGTAAATTGTTAACGAGATTCAAAATACTGGTTCGTTTCCACTAAACTAAATCGAGTAAAGCTCATGTTTTCATTGATTTTTAGACATGTCATACTCTTCACATAACTATTGTCATTAGTCCATAGTCCATTTCAGTGTTCTAAATGGCGGCCGCTTAGGCCGATTAGTCCCCGTGTAGGCGCTAAGTGGTGGTCCGACGCCTAGATTAGACAGCCAACCAATCAGGCGCCTAGTCTCCGCCTAGGCACTAGGCGGCCGACTAGTCCCATTTTCCGCCCGACTAGCGTCTAGCGACTCACTCCAAGTAGAAGTTTGGATTAAAATCAGGAGATATAAAGGGGGAAAGATTCCAATAATAATGGAGCTGCCGGCCTTTTGACAACTGGTAGAAACCACGTGCAATGATTTGAAAGACCCAAGACACTTTCTAGGCATGGGCATAGGATTCCAGTGGTGACCATCAATAATTAATACTACACGAAACTAAAGCAAAGTGTCAAGAACAATCATCGAAATGTTAAAACCACAATGAATATGTGCTAACTAATGACTGTTTAAGGATCCCCTCCGATCCGATCCTCTGTACTCTGTTTTGTATGTATTTGAATTTGGTTCTATTTTCCAATCATTGGATTATGAGAGGATTCTGGGGGACGAGAAGATTTTCACGTAATTCAATGAATGACTCGATATGCACTAAAATACCGGAAGAGGCAAAACTAATAGGAAACATTTGAGCTCTCCGAGGAGTGGTAAATAACTTTTTTTTGGTGATCATGGTTGGATATCACATTTAATTTCGTTCCTCCGCATTTTTCACCACCGAATCAATAGGAAAACTTGAGAGATAAGAAAATTCCTAGGCGACTCAATGGCCAAAGACACACCGAAACAAAGTTGCAAATAAAAAATAGCATATAATTTAATCAACATCAAACAAAGTTTTAAAATACCGGTAGCAGTATAACAGTTGTGGGAGTACTGAACAACAAGTAGTGAGAATTGTTTGTAACGGTCATGAATTTTTAGAAATTATTTTTAACCAAAAAAAACATTTTGAGAAGGGCCTAGATCACACCCAGTACTGCGATGTTCAAATATCGGCAGTAACGAACGTGAATCAGTCTGCGAATTAGAAACAAGCCGAAATGCAAAGGGAATCGGTTCATACGCACGCAATTTTTCGCCTCACGTACATCTTTAAATACGATTTTCATACTAGTATTATTTTGGCGTAGTCAACTAAAGCCAAGTTTATTTCCCAAGGGGAACAAATGAATGTAGTTTTCTATGGTTCTGTCTGGGGTCTCAAACCCAGACCCCGAGGTGGCCGGCAAAAGCTGCGCAGGAGAAGCAGCTTAGAATCAAGCAAGAAGAAGAAGAAGATAACAATACAGTCCAAATATTAAATTAATTTTATCAAAAAAGTAGTGAAAAAAAGCTTACACAGTGACAGCATGTCCACCGAAGGTGTACAGAATATTGGTGGCGCCGGTGAAATACAGCACTGCCTTTGTTGGAGCTGAGTGTTGCACATTAGGAACCTATAGCAAAAGAATTTTTAGTATTGCTCAATAATTCTTATGGACAAATCTTTTGTAATTTTTTTGTATATTATGAAAGGGTTTCTAAAAATCTAATTTTGGAGACGTTGAGTTTTAGTTTTTTCTGGCCTAAATTGTTGATATCCGAACTTATTTGAAATTACTAGAATATTAACCTCTGTCCAGTAGGCGGAGGTTAGCTAGGCTGTGAAATTCTAAGTAATGGTTAAAATTGGAAAATAACCAAATTTAAAAACCATATGTGAACCTATAATTTTAAAATAAAAACCATATGTGAACCTATAATTTTAAAATATGTTCCGTCTTATCCCGAAATAAAGCTGCCCCCAAAACCAAACCCAATGATAGAATAGGAGCTTGATCCTCTCCGCCTAGTTTGACAATTAGTGGGCCCTTTTCAACCCAATTTTGATGATCGGAATCTGTTAATATTTTTTAGAGCTCCTCAAGATTATCTAGCTACCAAGCTAAAACAACAATGATCGTTTTAATTTTACTCCCGACGTAAATGTTCGTAAGACGGGAAAATACGAATACCTGGCCATGAATTGCAGCAGCTATGGTGAGGTACCAGGCAGTGTAGGTAGTCATCCCGAGGCCAAGAAATGACCAAATCCGGTAGTTGTGAAACGAGGGCACGAATACAGTGGTCGCACAGCATGCTCCAAATATGTACGTCCATGTCCTCTTGTCAAGCTTGTCATTTATGTAGTATATGTTACTGTTCCCAACAAAATAAATCACTCAAAACTCCATAATACTTTTAGAAAAAAAAAAGCAAGTAGGTTCAAAATCTCGTTACGCGACAACAGATAGGCTACCTAACGACCTATAAATAGGACTCCACTGAAAAATTAAATAAAATTGAGAACAACTAAATTGGTCCGAGCAGCTGCGAAACACATACAACTTGATAATTTTGGTTGTATTTCGTATTGGATTTTGCATACATCGGTGTTTCATTTGCATTTTCAGTCACTGAATCATATGAAATCTCTAAGAAAATTGTTACGTGATTCAATGAAGAATAATGCACCAAAACACCGTAACGGATGAAGGAAATCTTACCGAAATACCGACACAGGCAAAATATAGTGTAGAGAAAATTTGAACTCATCTACAGTTGGTCAAAGTACACTATATATGGATAAAGAATTAATGAGCCTTTACCTTGCGCAAGCAATGAGCTGTATAACAGATCCAAATAGAAGGAAAGTACAGTTGAAGGCTAGACCCACTGCTTTCCAGTAAGGACCCAGTAACCCATCAAGCACTTCAAACCACTGAAATATGAATCACAAGGAAAGAGAGGAGAGATTTTAATAGGTGGTTTGTTTATCAAAACGAGGGAGGGGCGGGTTTCCGGGGTCAGCTTTCGCATCCCTCAGACTAATCTTTAGCCCTTCCAACGGCCATTTCACACTATTTCTGTTACTAACCTGAATGACATGGTTCTTGAAGCTGACATTCTCTTTCTCCTTCCGGGTACGGTACTCAATGTAGAGGACACTGATGAGGTACGCCGTCCAGCTTCCCATTAGTCCATAGAATACCTGAAACACAATTCCTGATGCCATTCCCAGTTGCGAAAATGAGTACGGCAACGTTAACAGCACCTGTGCTACCTGCAACAAACCATAACAAAATTTTCAAAAAAACGTCTATTTACCATATGTAAGGTCCCTTTTCCGCATTCAAAATCCTGAATGCTAGGAGCGATCGCTCCCACTATCCCCTCTCGGCAATCAATAATACAGATTTATGAAGGCTTTTGAAAGGTAAGCGGCTCTATCAGACATAAGAATTTTATCATAAATTTGGACAATCATAAACACTTTTGTACAAACAGTTTCCGACGGTGAATATTACCAGAGCGTACGCATACATAATAGGAATTTGGCTTCTTCCAAGCGACAATCCGGGTTTGGACTGCAAGCATTAGTCCGGGTAATATCGACCGTTCAAAAGTGTTTATATACATATACATGTATGTGCATATAATGTATGAATATATCTGTATGTATTTTTTATGGGTAAGAAATTATATACTTGATTGGAAGCACAGCTGAACCAAGCGTCCCAAGCAGAGCCACCATGCCACAGGAAGCTCTTGACACCGAAAGTGGAACGATCTTCTTCCCTTTCGTCTCCTCCATGTTTTTCTAGCTCTAGACTTCCATTGGTTTCGGTCTCGTTATTGGTGTACACCATGGATTCTTCTGCTTGTATCTGACCCATCATTGTCTTCGATTCCCTCTAAAGCCCACTCCCAGATCTGAAACACACAAACACACGCACACAAAAAAAGACACCCAATGAGACAAAAACATCGATTTACAACACTGGAAACTTAGAAGGGAAACAGAGTATTTCGCTGTGTTCTAAAAGGCGGCCGACTAGTCCCCACCTAGGCGCTAGCTAGTCGGCCAACTAGACTGCGCTAGGTGCTGCTTTTCCGCCCGATTAGCGCCTGGCGATTTTTAGAATATTGGAATTTCGCTGCCAACAAAATCACTAGTCCTCTACTCTAATCCACCAAAACAAAACAAAAAAAAACCCCAAAATGGAGTTCTAGAGAAAAACAAGAAGGAACAAAGAACAGTCAATTATAATCCAGGTAGTATTTTAGTACTGCTTGATTATACCTTGTACTTGAGGAGTCTTCTTCGTGAAACCCAGATCTCTTTCGGAAGCAGAGGATCCCGGTTAAAACAGAGTGTTGAAATTCTTCATTCCAAGATTTGGCAGAGAGAGAGAGAGAGAGAGAAGTAAATTCCAAGAGCTCTGCAGCAGCTGTGGAAAATGACAGAACCACAACAACACGACTTAAATGCGGCGTTTAATTTAACAATCCCCCCACTGAATTCCTTTAAAGTTGTGCAGAGGAGAAAGGCTGTGGCCGAAATAACCTTCGGAAGGCGGCGATATAGGCCTCAAAAGCAGCAATAGCTACAGAAAACTGTTTTCCCAAATAGTATTGGCATGAGCAAAGAGTGGCAATAAAGCACCACTTTTGATCCTATTTAAGTACGCACCCAAATGAATGAGAGAGAGAGAGAGAGAGAGAGAGAGAGAGAGAGGGAGAGGGAGAACTATATTCCACTTCTGATTCGATTCTTGGGGCTTGGCTTGAGAGAGAGAGAGAGAGAGAGAGAGAGAGACAGGGTCTTGATCTGTAAAGACTAGATACATTAGCCGTGGAGCTTCTTTTTATAGGCCTAATTTGTCTTAACGGCTCAATAATGATTAATGATTAGCATTAAGGAAACAAACAGAATTAGTATTAGCACCAATAGAAGGAGAAATTCTACTAATCACCACAAATAATGGCCATGCTATGCGGCACAGAGTGTTTCGCTAAGATGAGTGTAGTTTAAATGAAAATGTTGAGAAGGCGAGCAATCGATAAGAGATACGATGAGAAAATGATGGTTACCGTAGTAGATGGTAGCAAGAATAACCGTAATGATAAAGAAAAATTTAAACTGGGCGATAGTTTGTTAGGATTAAGTTTGGTAGATATCATTGAACATAAAACTCTCGATAGAGTTCAGTATAAAAGACGGATTCAGATACCTGACTCCAATTATTCAAATACTTGACTCCAATAGAATGAGATTACATTTGTCTTGAGAAAAAAACTAAAAAAGAATAGTTACGATTAAAAATTAACAGAAGACGAAAGTTTCATTATGTTTTTGTTTAGTTTTGCTGAATTTTTTCAATTTTGATATATAGCATTAGTATCTTCTTTTAATTCTCTTTGTCAAGATGAATACCTAATCCTAAGTATTTTTACGAAACGCTAAAAAAATCCTAATAATTCATTGTCTATGGACAATTGAAATGTCAGTACTGCTTCTTGCCGTCCAAACCCAAATCCAAACGGAAGAAAAAAACCGAGTCCTAAGATATGAGTCGGGTGCCAAAAAATCACAACCTTCTCGAGAAAGGAATAATATATTAATGTGGAACGTTATTAAAATTTCTTCTAATTTCTTTGAGTTTGTCTACGTTCCATTTCAAAACACAGGTTTGATATAGCCTGCCTTCTATAGACCTGAAAACTTTGGAAACAAATTTCAAATATGTAGTTGACTTTTAATTAACCAATTGGTCTCCCTTCATTACTATGTTAGTCAAACAAAATCATAAATTTTCTACCAATCAGTTCTCTGCTGCTCAAATATTTAAATTAATTTGGGAGATAGGATTTTAGAAACAAAAGTGTTGAAGTTTGGATCCACATTAATTGGGTGGACCGGTGGAGGCTCCAGTGATCTTTTTCTCAGACCACTTCAGATTCGATGAATTATTATTTGAGTGTTTCTGGAGCACCGTCTGTGCCGTGCTTAAAGTTCCATCTTTTTTAACAGCTGGTCTCAATTCCAGATAAGGAGGAGGGTTTGTGTGAGGTAGCTAACAGCAACATGCAGAAGTCTGTATGTTGGATGCCGTGACTTGAAAGGGTTTGGGATTACTGGATCTAATTAAACAGATAGCCTTGGACATAGGCTCAATAGAAAATAAGTTTCATATAACATTCCAATTGATTGGAACACAATGCTTGGTTCGGTTTGGTTGGTCGGTCTTGGAGCACTGCCAGTAAAGGCCATGATTAAGTGTATGTTTTGCATGTAAATGTGTGGTGATTAAGAAAATTCTGGAGCACCACGCACGTGACGGTATTTCAAAGCACTGAATAATCCCTACCTAAAATATATATACTTTTCTTTTTCTTTATTTTTTTGGAAGGGGCCAATAAATATGTAAGATCCGAATCCTAGCTACCTTCAGTTATATCATGACCCCTTTACCACATCTTCCCCATGAAGATTGCAGAGGATCTGAATAGTTATCCATACAACATGAAAACTAGCCGTTACAGTTGGATTATATTTTTTGGACCCCCCCTCCCCTCATGTGCAGTAAGTTGAAATTACTTTCTATTATTGTTGGTGTTCTTAACTCCTCATGTGACAGGGAAAAAAATTATTATGTTTGCTCGATTGAGATTAAAATCCGAATTACAGCTGTAGTCATAATTAATTACTATTTAATCGTAGTAAAACATAATAAATGCAAGTATGCACAAGTGTCCATAGAGGACGTAGTGGATAAATGATTGCTGCAAATTGAGCTCATTTTGATCGAGTTTGATGATTTGATTGTAACATGTAGTTGAGACCCTCGAACAAATAATTCAGGCAAAAATTAGGTCAGAACCATATATTCAATGCGATTCTCAAAAAAAGCAATTTAATAAACTCTTATCGATTTGTTTTTATCTCTATACATATGTTTTGTCGATTGACAATAAATAGGTTTTATTGAGGGTATATCTAACAAGCTCTACACGATTAGTGTTTCAGATAACAAAAATGGTAACAATGCTCCAAAACCAACCCTAAAAGCTGTATAAAATTTCAAATTCGTATTCTTTTTATCTCTCTAAAGTTGATCGCAAGAATTCTCTTAATATTTTTGCTGCATGTAATTGCATTTCAACTATGCTAGTTACAAGTTCATAAAAATAAAAATAAAAAAACTACACTAGCTTGTTAGTATAAACAAATGATTTTTTGCACTCTTGATTTTTTTATCCGCACTCATTTTTTTATTTCACAATGGGAATTTATACTCTTAATTTCCAGGGGTTAAATCTTTTACGAAAAAATAGATAAAAAAAAAAAGGAGTGCAAGAATAAATACCTTTAATTTTTGTATGGAAATTTCTAAAATCAACCTATTGAGCTGACAATCTATCTAATCTAGCTACCAATCAATATTTCTATATCTATAGGAATGTGTTTAGGCTTACCAATCCTCCAAACCTCCATCTCTAATTTTCTAGAGTTTTGATTTTGATTTTAATTTGTTTAAATTGAGAGAGAGGGGGGGCTGGGGGGGGGGGGGGGGGGGGAGAGAGAGAGAGAGAGAGAGAGAGAGAGAGAGAGAGAGAGAGAGAGATTTTAGGAGAATTGAAATCAATTCCCAAAAATAATTCAATGCTCTATGACATTTTTATGGGGTGGCCCAACGTATCTCTCCACTACATATTTGTGTGATTCTCATTACAAAGTGTCGAGTCCACACAAATTATTATTTTCGTCTCGTGTATCGAACAGGCACAACGCTAGATGATAATAAAGATAGTTTGATATTTTTTTCGATCCAGTGTTCAATACAAGCTAGTATTAGTCTGACTTTATGTACCAAAAGACGTGCAGTGAAAAAAAAATTGGGATAGCACGTAACGGTGGTCTCGTGCTGTCGTGCATCGAATGGGCACAAATACTAGTTACAAATGTGTGAATACATATTAAAGGTGTAGTAAATACATAAAAATACGTGTTTTACTTAGCTCTTTGTGTGCTTATTTTTGCCAGCCTAGTGGCTGACAATAAAAAAAGGTTTTTGTATTATGGGAAAATCCTTGAGTTTCTTTGGCATGGTGAAGTTGAGCTCGGCGCAGCTTTTTCTAAGCCGAGCCATAATAGCGGACCCGCCACGAATGTTTTTAGGCACGCTTTTAAAAGGAAAGTCACGCGCGTCATCAAACCCTGAACCCCACCTCCCCAAGCCGGCTTGTAATTGGGAGAAAAAAAGATACCCCTTTTTCAACCCACGGCTCAATGTGGCCTACCCCCATCACTATTACATGGGCAAAAGCTACCAAAGAAATTAAAAATTAAAACAATTGATCATACTTACTTGTTTAATTTTGATGGAATTTTCTTAACTTTCTCAATTAGTTATGATGGTTTATTTACTTTATCAAGAATCCTGTTATGTGTAGAAAGATCTAGATTTTTTTGAGAGATCTGACATACTAAATTAGACAAATAAATTGGGACAGAGATAGTATATTGGTATTATGGATCGGTTTTAACCTAATTGTATTATTGAACATTTTCTGATAGACTATTTTATATGATATTTTTAAACTTTTCCCCAAATTTTGTATTAGATTTTTTATTTACGTCATCAAGGGAAGTCAGGATAATAATAAATATGAATCAAGGTTGTGAAAATTTCACTATGGAGTATGGACATAAATTACTGGGGGAAAAACGTGTGGTTTATGTTGTTTTCGTATTTAGTAAATTTGTTTAAAAAAAAATTCTAATAATTTGTTTGCGTTTTACATTACTCTCGCCAAGAAGGGAAAAAATTGGACCGCCTCGGGCTTAGGAAAAAGAAATATTGTCAAAAAACGTAACAAGAGAAAAGTAAAGTGATACTCCTCGTACTAAAAGGCTACTACTCCAAAGGGTGGCGCCACGGCAGCAAAAACAGGTGGTAGTGGGACTGATAGCCGCCGTGGTGGGGGCTTTCAGGGTAACTTTAAGGCCAAAGTGGTCAAAGACAAAAAAGATAAATACTAAAATCCTGTAAACTCACATTCTTTTTCCTTAAAAAAAAACAACAACAAAGTTTATATTTAAAATAATTAAATTGAAAAAAGAACACCCCCACGTTTCCCCGTTTAAACGGGGATTTTTGTCGGCTCGGTGGAGGGTTCCCCTGTGGTCCCGCCTACTTCCACCCAGTAATCCCTCCACTATCCAATTCACATCTTCTCCAACTGTCCATTCCAAAAGAGCCTTGCTACTGACACAACAAGTCTGTGCACAAATTGTGCACAGATTGCGTTGTGGGGCTCAATAAAGATTTCATACAAATAATTCGATCTGTTAATTATGTTTAAAATATTTTTTCAAGGATCTCCGTGAAAAATTAGCTCAATCCGATACCTATAAATCCTTATCTAATCATCAAACTTTTCATTCAGGTTTTTAGAGAATGAAAAGTTAGACGATTAGATCAAGTACTTGTAGGTATTGGATTGAGCTGATTTTACGTGAGGGGCCCTTCAAAAAATGTTTTAAACATAATGAACGGCTTGAATCACTTGTGTGGAACCCGTAGTAGGCCCCACATAGCAATTTGTGTACGATTTGTGCACAGATTTGCTGTGTCCACAGACTTTTTGATTCCAAAACTACCCCTATCCTTAAAGAGTCTCAGTCTATTTGAACCCAAATTAAGCAAATCTCTTTAGCCTCAAATTTCTTTTGCACCCATCTTAAGAATATAATTTGTTCCCGAAACGCCCTCATCTTCAACAAATCTTTTAACTTGAACAAACCCTGACTTACGAGCATAAAGTGAACAAGAAAGACAAAGTGGTTTGATGGAAGATTCTCATCGTAGCGACTTCACTCTGTCGCTAAAAGATATATTCTATTCAAATGTCACAAAACCAATCTTTTCAATCCAAATATAGCAATGGTGTGAACTGATCATTCCACCAAAACTATTATACTGAATTAGGGACAACAACGACCAATACCGATGCTTGTAATTTGCTACGTTAAACAAATACTGTAGAATGGATTAGCGTGGTGGAGAGTTTCAAGTGATGGTTGATGGTGGCTGATGCATGAGTGCGGAGAAAACTTGGTTATAATTTTTTTGGCGGACGAGGGTACCATGATATATTGATATTGGATTTTATTTTTAATTGGGTGTGAGGAGGAAATAGGGTTAGAGAGAATTCTTTTGGGTTCAAATGGAGTTCTCTAATTTTACTCACTTTATTAATTAAGGAATCGGAGTGAGTCCCTTTCCAGTTTGTGGTTGACTATAATAGTGAAAAGGGTGAGGTGGTATCAACCAATGAGAGATTGCCATTTGGACTCTGTCAAACCAAGTTGATATCTTTAATTAGTGGGAGAAGCAATGATTAGTGGGATATTTAGAAGGGGGGTGGCTAAAGGGTTTCTATCTATAAAAACTAGGAACATGTTTCCATCCTTGCCCTTCACATGGGTCCCGCGATTACTGCTTTGGCATCTTAATTCCCTAATATAAATCCTATAATCTATAGTTTTAAGATTGTAGTGGCATAAGAGTTTTATTTTCAGAAAGGGAAGCCCAAGTTGGGATTTTTCAAAAGGAAAAAGAAGAAAGAAATAAGCAAACCAGCTTTGCTTTGCTTTTTGAAGGGCTCGTTTGCTACACATCTTAAGCAATTTGAGATTTGACAAAATAAGCTGAGTTATCATTATCAACTAGCATGGAGCCTGATTGGTGTTGTTTTCTTAAGGGTACTTTCGGTATTTCCACTGCAATATATATACTACAGTATTAGAGGAGCTCTGACTGTGGATGTAACTTGCAGCCTAACAATTTGAGTTGGGAGAACACCGTAAATATTATTATTCGATTGTTTGTTTTTTTCACTTTCGTATTCTCTAGAGTTCTAGAAACCACCACCCACAAGGGTGGCTCCGATTGACCTCAATGTAACCCAATAATTTGTAGTTTTTTATGTAGACCATTATTTTGATCATAACCCGTGAAGTTATTTTCTTTCTCAAAAACAGACATTCAAGTTATCAAAACAAAGGTCATTTTCAAGGGGTATAAAAACCTTAATTATCATGGGGCAGGTAATTGGTCCACATGAGAAGAGATTAAGCCTTAAACCAATATATGGTTGCGAATTAAATACTATGATGCCTCCCCCTTGTGGTCCTGTTCCCAAATGTGATGGATGATCTCCTTTATTATTCCTAATGTCTCCATACCCTTCGTGGAACTTGTCATTTGTAGTCCCAATCCATAATTATTTTCTAAGATTATGAGACGCGTCGCGGACAACGAGCTAATTAATTTCCGATACAATTTCACGGTTGAGAATGCTATGATACACACCATGCACAATAATCTTACGTAATTTTTTTTTTCTAGCTACGCGCGTTAAGTGTTTTCTTACTATAGTTACGAATTAATTATATAGTGATGCTATTGCGGCTAAGATTAATGGATGTGTAGGGTACGTATGGTGCATAAATATAATTACCAAAGTGTTAATTTGTTAATTTTGATAGCTACGTAGGTATTGGAGCACTTTCTTTTTCCTTTTGCTCCTTTTCTAACCAAAAATCAGTACCAAAGCGTTTTCGTGTATTAGGAAAAGTGTTTCAAAATAGACAATCCACCTAGCTAGTTTCATGCAATGGGCCCTTTTGGGTGGCTCATCTTCTTTAATACTATGTAGATGCCGTTGTGATTTTTTTTTTAGCATAGTAAGAAACTTTCATTGATGACAGAAAGCATATCCGATTTTCCGTTTGACCGAAAAAATAGAGATAGAAAAAAGCATATCAGTATATCAAAGAAGACGATTATCATTACACAGAGGATTCAATAACTAATTAAAAGGTCTAGCTTTCTAAATACGAATACCAGAACCTCACAAACCCGAAGTTGCCAAAATGTGACGACTACATTTGCCAATCTATGAATAAAATTAAAGAAAATCACAAATCCTTAACCAAACAAGTTCGTGGCGAATATCTTCGATGACAACTTTCACTTCCGAAGGGCATGACCACACACTTAGACCAACCGATCTGATTCGTCACCAGACCACCACTGCCTTTGCCTTACTTCGTCAAAGGACCATCACCTTTATCCAAACCTGAAACGACTTCTCGATAATAAAGCCAAACCTGAAACGACTTCTCGATAATAAAGGAGAAGCCAATAGAAAGGGAAAAAGCCCTTGTGATTAAGGCTGTATTTGTTTGTCCTACAAAGTAAGTGTTTTTTTTTTTTTGTTCTCTTTTTTCTTTTTTCTTTTCCTCTTTTCTGTCTTGTTTGGATTGTTTTTTGAGCATATTTGTATGCTAAATCTCTGATCATCTTTATGTCATTCTGAGTTCATCAAATGTATGCAGTGCAATTATTGACAAAAGCATTTCATAGTTGCCATAGATGCTTGAGAATAACAAGGTGCACTGTACCCTTTCAATTGAAGACTTTCTCCTCAAATAGGGCTCTTCCATCAAGCATCTAATTGCAATATTTTTCTCAATCTCGTGATTTGAAAGAAGTCAAGATACCTTAAAGATTGTAATTGCGATATCTATCCTCTCTTTGCGACTCGGCCTAATTGGGTCTATTTTTGGACCTTATCTAAGTCTAGTAGCTACTATGACCATAATTGTTCATTTGTTAGTGTTCCTCGGAAAAAAATCAATGAGTTAGGAGTACTAAAAATTGAATTGATCAGATAGCAGTTAATTCGATTGGAGCGCATGCACTTATCTGGTAAGATTTAGACTGGCATGCTAGATCGAAACTCATACACCTCTGGATCAATAATAATTATGTTACGTTCGCGTGTTAAGTGATCAATGCGATCAACATGAACTGGGTATGATAGTTATTCTCGACAAGTTTTAAAATATGAACGATTACAATTATGTAAGTGGGCCTGAACAGGACCCACAAAAGATCAAATTGAACGATGCCGAGTTTAGCATAGCCTTTTATCCAAAGCTTGTGTTAATTTTGTAGCTTAAGAAGAATATTAGTACTACTCGTTTACAATTATTGGTGACAAAAGACTAGGGCACAAATAAAGTGAATTTGGATAAGGTAGCAACCAGTTTTATAGGCCCCCCCTTGAAACCGACGTTACATGAGGTCTGCAAATTATTTTCAGGAACCTATCAAGTCATTATCTTAATTCCCTACCCTCCTCATAGGATTCATACCATTTATACCTAAAGTGTTTTTTTAGGAGCACAAACATGTTGCGTTTATAATAAAAAGTACAACGGACACTGTCGGTTCCAAAATACAAGAAAAATAATCGGAAAAAAAAAATTCAAAAGCCACAAAAAAAAAAAAAAAACAGTAGCAGTAGCAGTAGTAGAAAACCCACGAGTCCACTCAAAATTGCGTTTTGGAAAATTCAAATCCGTATCCTGCGAAAAGCACCAAGCCCGTCGTCGTCGTGCTGTCATCGCCGGTGCCACTATTGCTATTGCCGGAACACTGCCGCCGCCTCCAAGAATCGTCAGTCGCCGAAGCTCCAGATCCACCACAGATTGGTGGAGATTGACCCAAAAATAGAGGGAAACGGGGAGATCTAAACTCTCACTGAAAAAAGAGAAAAGATCTCAACCCAAATCCACAAAACGATAGAAAGGAGAGAGGAGAGATCAAGTCCAGAACCAAATCTCGGACTCTCTCTCTCTCAACTCTACTCTCTCCAAGAATGAAACCTATACCTAAATTGTTAGATACCAAGTTAGGTTGCAATTACATTTACTTATAAGCATCTAATTAAATCAATCATTATATTTGTGAAATTGCATTTCTTCTTTGAGAAATTTGGGCTTCAAAAGCATGGTATTATTGGTCCTATCGGCACGATCAGAGTCAAATGTGTCAAATTATTAGTACTGTATCAAATAGGCGTCGAAATACAAAACCCACCCAGTTTAAAAGCAAACGTCATATATCTTGGACGGATTTTAACAAAGCCAAGGCTCACATCGGGCAATATCACTATCCAACCAAGAGTACTATGGTCCGAGAACCATAATAAGACTAGGTTTTGGCCGAGTTAGGCTATGTGATCAACAATTAAACAAGGCAAGTGACGGATTTCCACACATGTAGTGTCTAGGCAATGTGAGATCTAATCACATGACAGTTAGTTATCCACACGATGAGCGTCGTCTAATCGCACAATGAGTGTCTTGTATCAAGAAGCTCTTGTTTCGAACAAATGAAAGAGCGTCAAACATTACTACATTGTTCCAAGAACGACTTATCTAGGGTAGGGTCGGGCTAACAATACGAAATGGGTATTGGCAGCCTCTGCTGCATCACCTTCCAATGCAACCAGTGGCGATCCATCGTGGGATCTCATTTTCTATTTCATTAGTCGCTGCATTTGGTCGCCGAATGCGAGCGTAATTTCTTGTTGTGGGAACAAGGGCCGTATCATCTTTTCTCGGAATGAGAAATTAATTTAACTCACTAATCCACTAACGTATCGGTGGCGGAAAAAAAATTCAAATGTGCCATGTTTGTATATAGGCTTTCCTAAAAACCCATCTACATCAGCATGACAACATTGAAGGAAAGGGGGCGATTTGTTTTGCATAAATGAATGGCACTAAGTTGGGATAGAGTAATGATTATACAAGAAGAAGAAGGTTACAGAGGGGGATGGGTGGAAAGAAAAGGTGAAACTTGTGGGGCTTCCATGTCTTAATAAAAAGCATATATATGTTAATTTTTGTTTTTGGAAGAAATATTAATCATGATATGATTATCTGGATAAGTAAAGGGATGGGGGGAAAAAAAAAGTTGTGTAGAGCAAGGGTTTTTCCACTTTATAACATGGCTACTTTTCTTTTTTTACTTTTCCTTATTTTGTCTGAACTTTGGAATCTCCTTTTGAATGGGTTGGTGTAACTTAAAATCTATGTTCATCTTATGGTTTCATGTTCGATTCTCTTTGTCAAAAATTCTTAGGGCCACTTCACATCACGCGTAAGCGTGTGAAATGGCTGTAGAAGAGTCTGTAGGGATTAATTCGAGGTGCAGATAAGCTGGCCCGGAACACAGTGCATTGTCAAAAAAAAAAAAAAAACTTAAAATCTTGGGACATGATTTGATTTCTGTAATCCTTGACTACAAATTAAATGCGCAATAATTACATGGTTTATACCAATAATCAACAATTGCAGTCCCAGCATGCTAAAAAAGTTCATAATATTTGTCACTCTGTGTTTAGAACCATCAATAAAGAGTAAAGATAAGTTAGCGGAGGGGTTAATTAAAAGTCGAGCCTGACTAATGGGTAATGTACAACAAATGTATATCCGCTTGTGTGGGACCCATTCGGGGTCTCACAATAATAATCAAATTTATTTAATTTTGTTTAAATCATTTTTTAGAAAGGCTGTGAGAAAAGTTAAATCAGCTCAGCTAAATATCAGTAACATTTGATTGAGCTTTTACCAACGAATAAGTTGGGTTTTCATAGCAACTCTTGAAAATCTTGTTTTTGACGAATTAAACGATTCAGATCATTCATGTGGAACTCTAAGGTGGATTCCACACAAGCCTGCATACATTCGGCAAATTAATCATTTTATAAAAGCAAACAAACCAGAAACACAAGGTCGGTCCACCTTCCAAACACCAGACCAAACTAACTCACTCAAATGGTGCCCATAGTTTTCTGGTGAGAGAGAGAGAGAGAGAGAGAGAGATATTTTATTTTTGCTGCCTAGGTTCCACAACCACCGACGGCGGCGACGCCACCGATTGTGTCGCCACTATGAAAAATATCCCCCCTGGAGGAAAAACAGCACCGACAGTCTATTTTCGATTTTCACCAAAGCGAAGCAACCTTTTGGTAATTACAACTACATAATCTTTCCCGGTCAACTTAAAAATATTTTATTAAGTACCCATTAGCTACCAATTTCGAGTATAAATCATATGCTTATAATAAAAAAACATTGACTTTTCTCTTTTCCCTCAATTCATAGTTTCTTGACAGTTCACTGCCCCTTTTCTCAAGCATGATTTATTGTTTGTTTAAGTAAAAAATTCAGACACCAAAAACATTAGTAAATTTCTTAATCTTTGTGCAAGGAATTAAAAAACTTAATTAAACATTGCTAATACTGACGTGCACGGGCAAAACTGAGATGTTAAATTCAAACTCACCAGAACCCATACAGGGACATCCACATATAGAGTAATAGTGATCTCTATGGTCAACAATTTTAATTGGACAATGAATTGATTTCGGTTTGTAGAACAATGATTTTACCATGAAATAAGTCATTGTGTACAGACAACATATACAAACACTTACGCATAGTCACGACTCACATGCATTAGGATACAACACACACTGCATCATGCAGAGTGTGTGTTTTTCTCGGAACCGGGTGTGCTGTAGTTCATCTTCCGGCCGATCTGGTCCGGCGGTCTATCTCGGCAATAGATGACTCGGATTTTCATTCAAACAATAAGCAGTTAAGATTTGTACGTAGGAGCTTGAATTAAGTCTGAGCCGTCTGTGTCGAGATATATGGCTGGATCAACTGCACTACAAGGTATACAAAAGTGCTACACACACAACGGTTGTGTAAAACACAACACACAACCAATCTCTAGCCATTCATGGCTGTAATGAATGGTCAGGATTCGCTTAAACTCTTCCTCATAAAAGTTAAACTTATCCATGGAAGAGTTTTTTTTAAATCTAGACCGTCCAAATACATCTGGACGGTCAGAATTACACACACAACCAACACAACGGTTGTGCAAGTAGCATTTTTGCAAGGCATATTGCAGCGGTAACCCATATTTTGTGTTTCTCCCAATACCCATGTGAGTATATGTGCAAGTGTACATGTCGAATTGCTTGTGAAAATATTGAATTATTAAGAGAGAGTCTGTGGACGCATATATATGCGCACTGATCAATAAGAGCACAAATGTGTTTTGAACCGTTCGGGTGATACATATCACACTTGTGTTGTTCGAATCTGTGCACTTAATAGAATTCCCCTTATTAAATTGTGTTGACTTTTTTTTGGCCGAACGGATCTCATAGCAATTTACGTACAGAGAGAGACGTGCATTGCAAAAGTTGACTTTTTACTGTCTGGCTTATGGTACTTTAGAAGTAGCTTAAACTTTTGGCTTAATAAGAAAAAATAGTGATTAAAAATAGTGATTAGTTAGAACAACCAGTAAGTTGGCAACTGTGGTATGTGCTTAAATGTTTGGATTAATAGTATTATTAGTATGGGCTTTGGATTAATAGAGGTGTGATCAGATGACTTAGATGCGTAGCTTTTGGGGTATAGTGGCATGTGAAATTTGTTTTGGGAAAGGGCATCTCCATGGGAGAGAGAGAGAGAGAGAGAGAGAGAGAGAGAATTTTTTTTTTCAAACTGTTAATCCATGAGGCATGAAATGTGATTTCAATTTCTGTCGATGATAATTCTTGTTTTGATAATTCAAGTGTCTTTTGTCAAAAAATAATAATAATAATTCAAGTGTTCGGGCCAACTTAAACGCACCTCGACTAATATTAGGGGCCCAATTCAACTACCCACTTGCTGGGACTGTTGATGATAGTACTTGTTCATTATTTTACTTTTGGATGTCTCATAACACTAATATTCCTCTCTTAAAAGTTATAGATTCATATTTTTAGATTTTAACAAGCTAACACCTAAAAAAAATATTAAAAACAAATATTAAGGAGATAAGTTGAGGTCAACGTTGGAGTCAATCATATCTTTTAAGGAGACATATATTAATCAAATGTTTGTATCTTAAAAGAGATAAATTTCCCTACAAAACCAGCAATATAGGACAGAATCACAGATATAATGAGTATTTCTTTTCTGTAGGTAGGGATATTTTGTGGACAAAAGTTACTGAATAATCTTTTTTATTATGTGGGTTTCGAAGATTTCGCTTTCATTTGGGACAAAATGTTTCAACAAATTAAATTAAAATTAGAAAATGATTTAATTGTACATTCACATCGACTAACCCAATTCGCAAATGCTTGAAAATGATGTTTTACTTCCAAACAGGCAGTACCCAAAACTTGTTAGTACACTTCTTGTACTTAAATAAAAAATTGTTTCCTATCCTATTGTCACGAATACAACTTTGCTAGAGGTACATACGTCATGTACATATGCGCTTTTGACCCATCTCGGGTCCCAAAATATTGATCCGGGCCGTTCATTTTGTTCAAAATAGGTTGTTTAGGGCTCTTCTAAAAAATAAACTCTATCCGAAATTGGTAAAGACGTATACAAAATATCTAACTTTTCTTCATAAACTAGGTTTGGATTATGAAGCAAAGTTAGATCTCTTGTAAACATTTTTACTAATATTGATTTGCGTTTATTTATTACAAAAACCCTAAACAAACCATTTGAATAAAACGAGCGGCTCAGATTATTTTCTTAGGCCCCGACATGGGTCCAAAACGCGTATATACGCGATGTATGTACCTACGTGTGAGTACTCACAGAATTTTCGTCAGGAATATTAAACTTTTGTTAAAAATACATGTGTTTTAATTCTAGATAGGGTTTCCGAAATAAAATTTAATTAATTAAGGAAATCAATTAATATACCTCGGAGACAAACTTAATTGCTAGATCATCCAACAGGAATATCATAAACCAACTGTACATGTGTCCGATTCAAATAAATCATTATCCATTTTAAAATTCGAGCTTAAGCTTAATAATTTCATCAAATCAGTGTTCTGGTTCATATGTGCTTGCACTGTTTAATTATTGTGCAGAGTAATCAATTTCGACGTCAAACCCAAGGGATTCACTCGGTGGTCAAGACTTGAAACTTAAGGACTTGCTTCCTCCTTTTCCGGTGTTATCAACTCTTTTGGGGCAAGTCCATAAAGAGCTTTGTTGCGACTTTAATTGTGCTCTCTGCAAATGGACGGTTAGATCAAGTCTCCAAAATTAGTCGATATGAGCGTAAGTTGACCTAAACAACTAATTAGTTGTAAAAAAAAATGAATTTAGACGTCGAAATTATGAGGTAGTTACCGGATAGATACGTTATTACAAGCAGTGCTAGTTGGTATATATTATAATTATGGATTAATGATTAATCACTTCATAATAAAGCTTGACTATGCAGTGCTAGTTGGTATTATATATAATTTCCGGATAGATATGATATTACAAGCACTGATGGTATTATGGTTGTGGATTAATGATTAATCTCACTTCATAATAAACCTTGACTAATTATGCAACTAATTAACGTGCTTAATTATAATTTCATTGAAAGTCACCGAATACGGACTGCATGCGTTGTGATTACAACGTGATTTCTTTGTTAACGGTCATGATTCAATGTAAGTTGTTATGGGTGGTAAGGATTAGGATCCCCTGCAGTCCCTACAGAACGGTCTTTGTTACTGCCATTTTTAGGCTTTTTTTTGGCTCCATACACTTCGATGAACCCTGTGCTGTGCACGATACTGTACACATATGGGCTGTCCATTCGGCAATCCAACGATTCAGATTTTATTTCGGCAATGAATGGCTCCGATGCTCGGATGGTGTACATGAGATTTGGGCCGTTAGATTGCCGAACGGACGGTTTGGATGTACACAACACCGTGTTGTGCACGTTGCCGCGCAACACTATCCCCGATTCGATGATCGGGACCTTTCATCTTTTAGGTCTCGTCAAGTACTGTATCAACTACGCCAAAGAAAATACGAAGTATAAGTTGATTGGATATCAATCAAACTTCAGAACATAATCTTGGAAGAATCAGATTGGCAAACTGAATTAGAAACCATCCATCCCAAGACAAGTGTGTTGCGAGTATGCATTGATTGATAACCGATCAACATGATTTTTGAAATGCATGGTTAGTATTCTTGATGAGCTCTAAAAGATAAATAGAAACCGATCATCGAAGTAGCATAAAAAAGGGTCTACAAAATGTCCCAAGAGGACCTTACAATCCATAAAAGGGCCCGGAGAGGATCCCAACCTAATGTGATAATTGAACTACTTGCAAATCTACGGCTGGCCTGGGTGAGAGACATTTTTTATTTTTACTAGTCAAGGTTGTTAATATCGTTGGTTGGTATGTAAGTTTCTTCATTAGACCAGAAACTTACCCTCTAGTTTTATTCTGGTTCAAATATTGGTCGGCACCAGCCATATTGAGAAGTACCGGTTGATATGAGCACCAGCGAATGGCTCATACTGTATTTTATTTGTTTATTTATTTTTTTAGGTGGTTATTCCATAATAAAATCTTTTGTACTGAAAATTTTCTAGTTTTCATCATCTCTTACTAATTAATAGTACTACGTTACTATATGATCTTTATAATCACTACTAGTATTATTGTTAAGTATATGTTTTAATGTTGGATGAATGCTTTGAGCTTAATTCTACATATAACTATAAGCATTAACACATAGCAATATCTATAATACGAAATCCGAAAATGGTATCTGGAATTAAGAGCAAGGTATATACCCTAAACTTATCCCGAAATTATTCCGAAAAGGGAAATTATTGGTCCATTAATTTTCCTTTTTGGGGTGATTTGGGGGTAAATTGGGTGGGTACATAGAATTATTGGTTGCCAATAATAGTGGATGTATGCGGTCCGAAAAAGGAAATTATTAGACATGAATTGGAGTACCTTGACTAATTATGTACATGCAAATCTATATGGTTATTTATATATCCATCAATGAATTCTTGGAGAGGGGAACTAACTCAGGGAAGTGTGAGCTAGGTTTAGCTTAAAATCTAGACATATACCTTAAGTACCGATGACACCATCTCAAGTAGTGTTATTGGCAGATAAAAAAGGCCTACAACAAGATTTGGTTTGGTAAGTATTGTTTTCCACTAACCCAACCGTCCCGGCCGACCCAATTATCTTACTTATCACGACGTCAGATCTCTTACAATTCTGTGATATTATCACGTGATACCGTCACGTGGCGTCCAATTATTCGATTCGAATTTACTAGCTATATATAGTGCTGTCTCAATTCCCATCCAACTTGCAGGGTGCAAGTTTCAGTAGCAGTGGGGAGTGTGTCTCTTATCTTCGCAGCTAAGATGATAGAATTTCCAAACGTATCACTATCTCCGAATAATGAAAATTAGGTGGGTTGTGGTGGCGACTAGTGAGACAGCTCCATTAGACTCCACCAAATTCAAGCTCAGTGGGAAAATACCAGAATTCAGTTTTCAATCAATCTTTCAATGAGTCTTTGAATTTTTGGGTTCATTTTCTAGTTTTTCAAACAAAGGGTACATTTAATTCTCTCTCTCACTCACACACAAAAGAAGGTTAAACACAGGGTATGTTTAGGTTTTCAACCATGCTACGTATATTCCTACTGACCACTCACTGATCATTTTTCTCTGACATGCATGTATGTCAGCCCCACACATTTAATTGTGGGGGGAACCAAACATATGTGCGAGAGGAGTGATCAGTAGGCGTGTCTAAAGCATTGTTGGTTTGTTTTAGTTAGATTTCAATTTTGGAATTTTTTTGGTTAAACTTCAACTAACAGGGGCATGTCCTCAACCACCAAATTTTGGATGTACCTGTACCGGTGTTTCAGAACAGGGTAAGTCTAAATGAATCAAAACAGGGTACGTCTAAATGATCGAACCTAGCGTTTATGCATTTAGTTTTAGACAAGAGAGTGGTCCGTGAAATATCGACCTTCTCAGAAAATATATAATTAGTGATTTAGTTTGGTTGAAATTAAGACTGATCTTTTTGAAGAAAAGAAATCCTTTACAGTAAGATTCTGATCACTAATTATCGAGATGGTCACACGAGATCCTATCTAAATTTCAAGATCCTATCTTCTAAATAATTTCAAGAGAGAACCTGACCCAAATGAGGATTGAGGGGCCACTGCCAAAGGGTAGCCCTTGATGGATGGTTTGCTGGTTAAGGTGGGATCCATGTATATATATAACCTACTAGGGACCCACTTTGATATGGAAGATCTGGGTCATTTTGGGATTGGATCAATATTTGTCTATCCTTCAACTTGACTTGCCAGTTGCCACCCAGGCCATATGTGGTATTGGGCTTGGGTTTAGCTGTGAAGGGTAGCCCACCACAACCCTACTTGAACCCTGTGCCACTTACGTGGTCTAAGACGTTGTTGCATTCTTAAGGTTGTGTTTGTTTGTCCAAAAAAGTGGACCGGAACGATCCTAGCACTTGGGAGCTATTATATAAAGTGGGGATTTTTCAGAGCCACAAAGGATTAGGATTATAAACAAGTCAAACGAGCCAAACATGTGTGTAGTTAATTAAGCTTGATTTGATAACTTGACGTGCTTCAAAAATATATTAAAGCTTAGCTTATTTATGAGATGAGTCAATCTCAAACGATCTTCGATTAAGCCGAACGAGTCGAGTAGTAGTTTTCTCAAAACTTAGCTTGAAATCTTAACGAGTTTCAAAAAATGTTCAAGTTTGGTCTGTTCACGTTTAACAAACCAATCTTGAACAAGTTTTTAACAATTGAACACGAGCTTAGACTCGAGTTTTTGCTTGTCAAGTGTAAACTCGAGTTTAAAAGATAACCTATTAGCAAAACACGACCTTGTCAAGCGTTTATGCTTATTGGGTGTGAGGTGAGTCGGTGACACTCTCCTGATGATGAACCTTTGAGAAATCGATAGACAGACAATAGAATGGGGGGCCTCCTGTCGAGTTTCGTCCTATGACAAAAGACTTTGGAATCTTTGAAATATTTGGTTTGGAATTTAAGAGAGGTTCTTGGGGGTAACGAGTCAAGAGAGATCGATAAAAAAAATTCATTCAGCACCATGCGAAGGGGTTTCGAAACCTAAAACAAACAAAGAAACTCTCTGAATTCGATTTGTTAGGCCCCTCGTGCCTAAAAAAATCCTTCTAGTCCCAAAATTGGGTTTGTTCGGTGTAGATTTTGAGGGAGATTTTTGGAGTAATGAGTGGAGAGAGAGATCTAAAGAGAAAACTTATTAAGGACCGTGCGCAGGGGGAGGGGTTGGATTTTGAGACCGAATATTTATTGTGGAACGTGCGCAAAGGGATCATTACCAATGTTTAAGCTCGTGAAATAATGGCCTTGCAGTTAATTAGAACCATCAAATTTGTGGGCACCTTTTGACATTCGACTGGGCGCTCCGGGAGAAACCGTCACATGGCGCCCCTAACACCTCTTTCCATCACGCATTTTTGGGGACCTCGCGACAAAAGTGCACAAACCCCACATCCCACATGAGTGTGGGTTCCCTTGCCTTGTGCCATACCATACCCATACGCACGAACGGGTTGCAGAGGGTTTGTGGCAGACATCGAAGAAATCCACAGGATACCAATTTGAAAGTTTTTGTACTACCAGAAGAAAACGAGAGATTCCGAAATAAAGGTCAACTCAACAGAAGAAATTGCTTTTTCTGAGTGGAATATTTTCCCACCCCCTCTTTCTGTGGGTGATGATGGGATCAAACATTCAATCATGGATTTCACTAGAGTGTTGAGATTAGAGGCGGCAAAAACACTCATGCATTCCAATTTCACGAGCCAAATACTACTTTTTTGGCTCTCTGGATTTTGGTTGTTAAGATTTTTTGGCTTTTTAAATTTTGTTCAGAATATTTTTTGAATATGGTAGAGTATGTGGGAGATATGTGCAGAATGTGTTTTGCAACGTAATTAATACTTAAGAGATATATGCAGAATATATTCTGTAGGTCTTTTTGTTAACCAAGATGAAAAAAGTGAAAAAAAAATGAGACGTAAGAAAACTCCATACCCCCTACTTTCCACTTTTGCTCTCTAACTCTAAAAATGTAGAATCCATTTTGCTAAAGTGTGTTTTCGAAGGAGACGTAAGAAAACTCCTCTCCTGTCATGATTGGAACACGTTTCCCAGCAAGAAGCGTTGGCTAATGTGGAGTTTTCCTGCAACTAAGTGTTGGATACATTACTGCCGAGCACCGATATGGTTTTTTTATCTTCATCTTAATATTAAGGGAAAATTTCAAAATGACACCTGAATTTTGCACCAAATGTCACAAAGAGATCTGAACTTAAGTTTATTTCAATTAAACACTTATACTAACAAAATTCTCAAATTTAGACCCCTGCCGTTATACTCCGTCCAAAAAATTACTGACGCGGCATCTCTTACCCGTTCAAGTGGCCTCATTGCACATGTTTCCGACAGGGAAGGATGCACTCAAGCCAAACCCCTCACTTTACCTTACATTTTGAAGGGAAAATGACCTTAACCTAATTGATTTCCCTCCATTTCTCTCTCTAGAAGTTTTACTATTGTTTCACCATCTCCCTCACTTCAACCCTAGACCCAAAGCCCCTCCTCCTCCCTTGTTCAACAGATGATGAAGAGAATTTAGGGCCAATTTGGCTTTAAAAGCCAAATAGTGACTTATTTTTTGTCTATTCAAAAAAATTCCCATTGGTTAGTTTTGCGTCAAATTTTTGCGATTTATTGATTCTTTTCGACGAAAGGAATCGGAGAAGTAAAATTTTGATCGAAACTCATTATTGTTTTTAAAAAGACAAAAATAAGTTGAGTTTCGATCAAATTTTTTTACTTTTCTGATTCCTCTCGTCAAGATGAATCAAAAAGTCATAAAAATTTGGCATAAAACAAACAAATGCAAAAAAAATTTAAATAAAGACGAAAAAATAAGTAACTTAATTTTTTAAAACCCACCCTGAGAGTTCTACCATGAAGACCCAGAGAAAATCCTAACTTTTTCTTCTTTCTGCTCGGACCACAAGGAAAAGATGAAGTAATGAGCAAAGTGATGGGTTTCTCTTGGGTGCATCGTCCCCTATTAGAAACATGTGCAATGGGGCAACTTAAACGGGTTAGAGATGTTATATCAGCAATTTTTGGGACAGAGTATAACGGCAAGGGTCTAAATTTGGAGATTTTGTTAATACTTGTATTTAATTGAAATAAACTTAAGTTCATGTGTCTCTGTGACATTTGGTGTAAAATTCAGGTGCTATTTTGAAATTTTTTCTAATTCTAAACCCCGCCAGAAGACTCCCAAAAGGGCCAAAACCATATATATCTGCAATGAGAAGTAAGAAAACGGGCCCCCCCCCCCCCCCCCTCCCCCCCCCCGACTTTCCACTTCCACTTCCACTTTTGCTCTCTAACTCTAAAAATGGAGAATCCATTTTGCTAAGAGCATCTCCAACCCATGCTCTATTTCTTCATTTGAGAGTATGGAACTCCTCCAACCCATCCTCTTAAGCCTCCTCTGTTTGAGAGGATAAAATTTTGATCCTCCATATTTAGAGGATGGAAGAAAATATGGAGGATCCCCTATATAACACTATTCACCTTTTAAAATGGCATTTGTATCCTTATTAACTTCAACAGCTGGTAAATGAACTACCACCATCATTGATGGGTGAATTTAATTCAATACCACACTTTCATCTATAAAACAGATTTTTTCTCATCAAACAATCCGAGTTCTTCCTCTCCAAGAGCTGAAGTCTAGTAAAAATTATCCTCTCAAGTTTTCTTCCAAGTATGGAACTTGATGGGAAATCTTCCCACGTGGCAGAGCTTTCCTAGTGGAAGAGGACAAAATTCTATGTTGTGCATGGCTTGAAGTTTCTCAAGATTCGGTGAAGGGTGCAAACCAAATAAAGGAGAAGTGCTTAGCCTTCAAACCTCGCCTTCAAATAAGGTTGGGAAAAACCCCAAGCGTAGGGCTAGGTCGTCGATAGCATAATAACCGGAAAGTCCGGGATCGTACCCACAGAGAATCGAAAACAGCTTATTCGGAATTTAGGTTTTATATGGTGGATTGGGGCGTTTAAGACAGCCAACTTGGTTTTGCTTTTAACGGTGGAAAGGCTAAAGCAACAAATTAGATACGAGCTTTATAAACAAAAAGAGGCAAGTCTAAGGATCATCTAACCCTTGACTTAAGCTGTTACCTGTTCTCAATTATAACTCAAGTGAGAGTCACGACCGCGTACTTACACTCGAAAGATTTAGCTTTAAAAGACTATGTTTATCGAAAGATGTGATTAACCGGAATTAAATCAACCTATTTTTGCTAATGTATCTAACACGTAGGAGGCCACGAGCCCTCAATATGTCGTTTGCCAAGACCGCTTGACTAAACGATAAACCAAGGAGCTAACACCCCTCGTTTAGACCAAAATAGCTAGGTTAATGAAATTCCAAAAACCATGATTTTAAGCCCGAAGGTTTGAAAACCAAATAACCACCTAAGTCATTGGGAAAGAGTAGCCCAAGACATAGCCAAAAGACTACTCACACATATTGAAAAGACTAGAAATTATGCTAAGAATTGAAAACATGATTAACCGATAAAAACGGAAATAAACTTGATATTCACAAAGATTTAAAGAGTAGCTACAATTTTAATAAACGAGAAAACATCAAACTAGGAATTAAACTTACAAGTATTGAAGCTTGAAACTAAGAACAACAATGGAGAAAAACTAGAGAGAAAACTAACCTAGAACATAAAGTAGATTTTAGATAAAGTGGGAGAGAAGAGTATTTATACAACTCAACTTCTCTCCCAACAAATATCCTAGAAACATACTATAAGTAGCAACTATTCCATAAATGGAAAGTCCAAAAAGTAACAAAATATCTGGCCGAGAGCTTCCCGTATCGATACAGATTATGCAAAGTATCGATACCACATCGCTAAGCTGAAGAGACCAATTTCCCTGTAACGTGCCCGTATCGATACGGTTTATGGCCGTATCGATACAAAACTCTCTGCCTGCCCAATTAACCAACGCGTATCGATACGGATTATAGCCGTATCGATACGCAGAGCTTATCTTCAGAAAGGAAAGCTAGCCTCCAGAACTTGACACCCGACAACCATTGGCTTGCCTGACGCTTCTCGCCTTCATTCTTTGGTCACTTTGGCACAAGTTCCACCGGGCGATGATACTTGAACTAACTTGGGGGTTGGCTATGCAATCAAAATACGTCTTTTAAGGGCGTTTTGCCTGAAACACTTAACAAACTACCATACGAGCAATATTGAATAAAAGCGACAAATAATAACTAAAAACACTTCTAACTAACGGACTTAAGTACCACGATCAAGCAATCTTAGGTGCTTATCAAGAAGTTATGGGAAAAATAGAGGATTTGTGGTTGGAGTAAATAGGAATAATAATTTCCTCTGAAATCACTTTATGAATAAAATAGAGTATTTTGATACTCTCAAATAGAGTATTGGATTGGAGATGCTCTAAAGTGTGTTTTCAAAGGATGCTGCCAAGCACCCATAAGTTGAAAAGAGAAAAATGAAAAGTAGAAATGGGGTTGGCAAACACCCCCTTAATTGTCTTGGATGAAAATTCACCTAGTGTGGCGGGCTGAATAAGGCCTCGTCGGACCGAACACGGAAAGATGGGCCCAAGCCCACTATTTTGTAATGATGGGCTGCCACGATGTGTAGGCTTGAATGGATTATGAGGGCAAAGATCAAGATAAGAGCCTATGGGCCGAACAACCTAGGACCAGGCCCAACCCACTTGGGCCAGTTGATGGTTTGGTTCAACGTGGGATGCCGAAGTGGGGCATAATTTGGGCACCTTGCCCGACGATGGATGGGTTTCCACGATAGCCACTTGGGACCACAAGCACCCAACATTAAAGGAGGTTAGAAGGGTGCAACTAGGGTTGCAAATGAACCGAGCAGTTCTTAAACTATTCAAGGATCAACTTAGTAAACGCTTTTGATTCGGATGCTAAACGAACCGAGCCTGAACCTTAATTTTAGGCTCGTTTAATACATGAGCCGAACCTGAACTAGACAGTATTCGGCTTGATTAGGCTCGCGAACCGATAGAGTGTGTGTGTGTGTCTATATATATATATATATATATATATATATATTACAAAATTTTACATATAACCTAGAATATGTATAGATTTTTACATGTACATGATGAAAATTTTATAACTTGTACATTTATGAACTTTTTAAAGTACTATAAACTTAGATTTTAATATGTCTTTGTATATATATGAACTTACTTATGTACAAAATAAGAATTTTATTGAGAGAGATAAGGTTTAGTTTGATTATTTCCTTCTGAAACCAAATAAAAGAAGAGAAAATTTTATTTAATTTTTTTTCTTTCTTTTCTTTTCCTTAGGTCCAAACAAACCCTTCGTGTTGCGAAGTGTACTATAGGTGCCAGTTCAAAAAAAGTGTCAAGACATTATGCATATAAGAAAAGCTTAGATACCACTTCCTTGGTGCTGCAAATCAAAGGGTGATCTAAGTTATCCACAAGAATACAATCAACATTGGAATGCTGTCAAATGGCACTAGAATGATCAGTACCAAGAAACCCCACACGGCCACACCAGACGATTGCGTATCATGAAGATGAAGAACTGGAACCAGAATCTGTAAAACAGGATTTGCTAAACCAGAAGGAAAGTAATGAAAGTCAATGTGAAGAACGTGCCCGTCTGATAAAAGAAGCCAGCCAAAGCCCAGCAATGCATCTTTAAAGTTCAAAGAAGTAGAGAAGCACACGCACGTGTACTGAAAGAATATGTACAACTGAACAAATCATAGGTCCTTTTTGTTTTGTTTTTTTGGTAAGTTCTTCAGAATTCCACAAAACATAGGTTCAAGTAAATTGAATTCTGTGAAAGACCCCTCCGTCAAGAATAGAAAATCTGCGGTAATAAATGCATATTTATGCTCAAAGAAACATCAGTAGGCATGCAAAAAGAGTTGAAATTTTCCGACCAAGAAACATCGGTAGTAGGCATACAATTTGTTGTCGTTAATGGATTGTTTTTATTTCGGATCATCTAAAACACTTTTGAATAACCGAGATTGAGCAGAGCCGTAAATAAGTTTCTCTCTAGAGTATTACATATTCAAAAGATAGTACTTCCAGGCTCAACCAAGGAACATTGCATCATGGTAACGAATAGATAGAGAAAACATCATAAAAAACAGATAGTGTCACCGAAGTAAATGAACTCCACGAACTCAATGATTCCTTTTCTTGTTCTTCTAGTCGAGCCCAACTTTATTGGCTTGCATGATTAGAAGTAGAGTCCCCGCATACAAATAAACATGAGAAGAATCAGACGGAAACTGACCAAAACAAAGATCCTTCGTTTCCTGGGTTTTTGGATCATACACAAAGAGCTTTAAAGCACCAGATAATTTATGCGAAGTCGCTAACAATTCACCATTTTCCCCACCTACCACCACTCTAATACTACCAAATTCCCCACTTAACATATTGTTTGCAATCCTCGGGAAAGATTCAAGATTTACTTGCTTAGTCCAAGAACTCTCGTTTTCATTTAACACCCACACACTGAAGCCCGTTCGACCAGGAGAAACAATTAGAGCAAGTTTATCATATTATTGTGTAATTTGCCGGTTAGTTTCATCCCAATTTATATCTAAACCCTCAGGTATTCTTGTTTTTCTGAACACCTCATCACCCATGTCGAAGGACATAACAACCACTTGATTACCCATCAAAACCGCCGGCCAATAGAAAACTCCATTCAGGACTGCTGAAGCAGAAGAACCACAAATTTGCACCGATACATCTTTCTCCCCAAAGTCATAGATCTCACTAAAGAACAACGAAACCTTGTTTACATCAATCTCTCTCCAAGTCTCGGAGCTCATCGCGTACAGATCAGCTCGGATATTGTGTTTTTCCCAAATAGAAGTAGAATAAAGCACAATCCTAATTAACTTGTAATCATTAGCATTGGGATGAAAGCCAAACCCAAAGAGCCACTGAATACTAAAAAAAGGCACCTCAGGAACGCCTTCCCATATCCATCCGGCACCCGGAATTTCTCGAAACTGTCTGGTGGAGGGATAAAAAAAATATAGAGTCACATAGAGATGAGAATAATAAGTGGGGATGATTCTTGAAAACCCAAAGCGAACAAAGCTGTTAAAAGGATTTTTCGTTCCCCTCTTTATCACCATTTTGCTCAGGTCAAGCTACACAGACACTTCATTTTTGGGATATTTGATATACATCTCATAATATTTATTATAATAGGCGTTACCATTTACGGCAAAGAGACGTAACAATCACCACAAAGAGGCATATTACTTTACCACAAACTCACAAAGGATTGTAACAATTTGGATAAAAAAAAAATAGGCGTGGCATTTTACTCCAATAGAGGTTGTGTGTATCATATGCACCACTAACCATAAAAAGGCATAACATTCACCAAACAAGTCGAAATATGCTACCTAAGGAGGCTAAACATATGCAAAACCTAGTTCTTAGAGCAAACTTGTGGACTTTGGTGGCCTCATATCGTATTCTGCATCCATGAGTTGCTTAGCTTCTAAAAGTTCTAAGCTCAGCTCTCAATATAACAAAAAACTTGAGATGAAGAAGGAATTCCAGTACTTGAAGGATCCTTAAGTTCTTGCATGCTAATTAATGGATTGCTGTCTCCATTTTCTAATACAACCTTTTAAGTTTCCCCAAACCCCACGGGGATCCAATTTCCAGAAATTGGTTGTATTGTTGATTGTATAGTCCATGACCACTCGAAAGCACAATCACTCAAATCAAGAAGTTTTTTAAGACCTTGGATGCCGGAAATCTGATGCTGATTCTGAGATTTAATGCATGATAATGTATTCCAGTTTTATCAACAGTCTGTGATGGCTTCTGTGGTTCTTTGGTAAGATAAAACTGTGTGTATCTTATCTACGCCTAATACAAGGATGGAATAGAGAGGCGATTACCAATGGTGCACTGCATGTGAATACTGAGATTCCTGGTGCTTCTAGCTTTATCCATCAGCTGATGTTGGATACTGAGGTTTTTTGATCTTGGTGCTGATGGCTGTTTCATATATGAGGTCGATTGATGTTGGCAGATGTGCTCTGATCTGTCTTGATGGGTATTTTCTGCTAATAAGGTCTTGCTGGTTCCGGCCTTCCAATCAAATCCTCTGATTACCCTCCTTTTCCCCTTTCTTTTTCATATACCCATTGTCGAGTTTATTCTTAATAAAAATTTTGCTGTTTAAAAAAAAAAAAAAAAAAAGTTCTTTAAGAATAAGAGCTTCAAGTCATACTGCAACAAACCGGTGGCCATGGAGGAATGCACGCGAGTTTCATCCCAACCCGTAGGGAAAAAAACTCGGAGAAACTCTTCAAACATTCATAACACGGCTGCAGGAAACATGGATCACCCAAGGGAGTCGTCTTTATCAATTGAAATAACAAAGTAAGAAAAGTTAACTCGAATGGGGATCATAGAAGGAAACATGGATCACCCAAGGGAGGCGTCTATACCAAGCTAAGGAGAGAAGTAGCTCGTAAATGGAACACACCACACCAATAGAACGCACCGTCAGTCACCCAAGCCCCCAAAACTTTCCTTTTTCAAAGCCACAGTTGGTTTATCATATTGATAATTTCCTTAGCTTGATGGATATAGTCCTCCCCTGCCTCTTGTCTGCCTCTGCACCCAATTGCTCCTTAGGTTTACATGTATGATCATGAACAAACCAACCTAATCAATTATGTGTTTGCTTCATTCCCCAAATTTGCTTTCCAGCCCTTATCTAATAGCCTAATACATTTTCGCAGCTATCCTCATCAACCCAAAAAATACTTCGAACTAAGGGCTCAACTCTATGCATATAAAACATGAAGGGCAACTCTAGCAGAATAAACTTCCAACATGAACTCTAGAAGTCCTTGATATTCGAGCCTTTGCGGAGAAGGGTGGCATCCTTTTCAACTGGGGCCGCAGGTCTGCTAACAAGGTTGCCCACGAGGTGGCAGCTCTAGCTCTTAGGAATTCCCTACCTTGTAATTGGGTGGCTGTTCCACCTTTGTCTCTTTTTCCTATTCCTGTAAGGATGGTTTTATATGAATGAAAGATTTCTTTTGCGGTTCAAAAAAAAAAAAAAACTCTAGCAGAATAAGAAACAAGAAGAGAGAGAAGAGAACAACTGATTGAATTCTGAAAGTTGCTTACTAGGCCTGTAGAGTTTCAGTATCTTCTTCCTACACACCAAGCAAATTGTGTGAAGGCCGATTGTCATACTCCCTGGGATGATCAAATTACTGATTTTTCAACATTAATATACTATGAACATAATACAACTACTGCACAGGAGATCCAAGATAACTTAAGGGGTAAACATAAAAGAGACGTCACTTGGTCCGAGTATCACACTAGCATACCAATTCAAAACAACTAAAATACTGCACTCAATTCAACCACATTCATAGCTTTTTGCTACATATTGGGCACGAGCATTGCACTAGCATCGGTTCAGAATAACACAGGAGAGAAGTTACGTGGTAAACATACAAGTCACACGATGCAAAACCAAAGCAAAGAATGGTTCAACAATGACACATAACTTAAAAGTTGGAATATGTGATCCAAAATATAGCAGTCAACATTACAGAGAAATCAAGGGTCAAAACATCTATTGCATATTCAAAAGAGACGACTTACCAGCACAACAAAATAAGTATGAACAGACTAGGCATTCTAAACACCGACTCACATGAGTCACTTCCATGAATTCAATGCTTCCTTTTCTAGCTGTTCTAGTTAAGCAAGATTTCATTGGGTCGCGTGACTAGAAAGAGGGTCCCCTCGAGGAGCAAAATAGAAGATGGATACGGAACCTGACCAAAATAAAGATCCGTAGTTTCCCTTGTCTTTGGATCATACAAAAACAACTTTAAATCACCAAATACCTTATAGTTAGTCACTACCAATTCACCATTTTTCACAAATCCCAACACTGTCATTTCACCACTTTGCCCACTTCCCACATTATTGGCAATCCTTGAAAAAAATTCAACTTTAAATGGGTTTGTCCAAGAACTCTGGTCTTCATTCAACACCCACACGTCAAGGCATTTGTCATTAGGATAAATAAACAAAGCAAGATTATTCTTCAATTCTATAAATCGCCAGTTAGTCTCCTTTTCATTCCAATTTCCATCGTAACATGCTGGTGCTCTTATTTTTTCTGAACACCTCATCGCCCATGTCGAAGGACATAACTATCACTTGATTAGTTGGGACTTCACGTGCCGATCAATAGAAAACTCCATTCAAGACCGCTGAAGCAGAAGATCCAACAATCTGCATGAAGTCAGCATACTCCCCATAAACATAGTCATCATCCTCCCAATGAACATTGATCTCCCCAAAGAACAAAGAAAGCTTATTAACATCAATTTATGTCCAAGTATCAGTGCTCATCGAATACAGATCAGCTCGGATATTGTGTTTATTATGTTTTTTCATCACCGCTCGGATATTGCGTTTACTAGAAGTAATAGAATGAAACAAAATCCTAATCAACTTGTAATCATTAGCAATGGGATGGAAGCCAAACCCAAAACTTTCCCGCTTAACATACAATTTGCCATCGTAACTCTCATCCAACCAATTCCATGCAGAATTCGGAATTTCCCGAAGCTATCTGGTCGAGGGATTGCATATAACTAAGCGATATCCAAAGTGAGATAAATTAATGCAAACCAGACCATTACAGATACCCGCAATGGAAAGATACCTGCTATTCAAAAATGGGAAATCAAGATCGATAGGGCAGAAAAATGGGAAATCAAGATCGATAGGGTCGTTGCCAAACCCATCGTTAAATCAAAGACATTGCTCTATTTCTTTCTCCAATTATTACCTTATTTCTCAAATTATTATTCTTTTATCTTTTTCTATCACTTTCCAATCATTATTCCTATCTTTAATCATTACTCTATTTCTCTCTCCACCCACTACCAACACTAAACTAAACTCCAAACCAAACAAAGCCACTGCATAGTTTTGGGTTTCACGATTGCGAACGGTTACAAGGAGAGAGATGGAACCGAGAGTGGGGTGGGTTTGCAGATGCTTGGAGATAAAATCAGGGGTTTTGATGAGAGCGTTCCAGTTTTCGCATACGGATTTGAATGGCAAGAGGGATTTCACTGGCCACCTCGATCGGATTTCAATCGTTATCTCAATCGGCAGAAGGATGGTCGCCCTTGCCACAGTGGATCGGCCACTCGCCATATCTCTTCTTGTCCTTCTTGTTCTTCGACCAATTAAGCAATTTACTGCTAGTCCTAGTGATGAGAGATTACAAGATTCACGAACTGCTACGGCGCTGCCCATATTCTAAACAAGATTGGGGGTGCAGCGGTGCACAAACATCGGGGGGGACTGGGCCGGGTTTGTACCGGGCTTACATTATACTACTATTTGATAATCACGAGACTTGTGCATATTCAAATTTGATTTTTTAATGATCAGGATTCATTTAATATTCCGAAACCCAATACTCCTAGAGTTTCATTTCTCATGCCCGTCTAACTAGCCCTAAAACTGTTAAACTAACAAAGCTAATCAAGTCTAAACTTATGTTCGTTCGTTAAAAGCTTGTTTACAATTGGTTTGTTACAAAATCAAACTAAGCTTGAACATTATTTGGTTTGTTACGTAATCAAACTAAGCTTAAACATTATTTGGAAGCTCATTAAGATTACAAGTCAAGCTTAAACAAACTACTACTCAACTCGTTTTGCTTTTTTGTGTATAAAAAGTTGAAACTACTTGAGATCGGCTCGTATTTGACTTGATCAAAGCTTGTTTAAGATTGGCTCGTCTAAAAAACAAGCTAGGCTTGAATATATTTCCAAAGCTCGTTAAGTAATCAAACCAAACTTAGCTCGTTTATCACCCCTAACTAGCCCATTATTTTTCTAAAAGTATAGTACCCAAAATAAATTAATCTTCCCTACTATTATGAATTAGAGTTTACAACCATATTTATTATATTTATACGAAAAAATATATGTATCCATTTTAAAAAGGTACTTTGTAGATATAACTATATAGTAGTAGATTTTTTTCCTCCGTAATATTTTTTTTTATAGTATAACTATATAATACATATCAATGTCTTTATTTTATCTTTTCGCCATTCAAAAAAAAAATGCCTTAATTTATATTAGTCGGGCTTGATTTTAAGAAATATTTTCAAACTTATCCCATTAACTAAATGAGCTTCAAATCTCTACCCAACCCAACCCGATGGCAAAAATACATATCCCATGCCCTTAGATAAACGGGCTTGGTTGAGCAAGCACGACGGGCTAACCCGCGATGTGCACTCCGGTGAAGTAGAATCCCTGTTGCTGCTACATTTTGTGTACAGTATGTATATTGGGCATGAAATGCGGATCAGAGACCCGGACCAGGCCCCTCAAGTTCGGAGGAGTGCCCACAGTATGAATGCTCGGAGCCGATTCTGTAATATTTTGGACGGTTAAATGATATGTTATGTGTAGGGCTACAAACGAACCGAGCCGAGCCGAGTTTTAGAGTGTTCGAGCTCGGCTCGGCTAAAATTTAGTTGGCTCGAGCTCGGCTCGAGCTCGTGACGAGCTGCAGGACTCGAGCTCGAACTCGGCTCGATATGTATTTACGGAGCTCGAGCTCGGCTCGTTCGGCTCGTTTATGAAACAAATATATATAAATATATATATAAATAAATATAAATATGTAAAAATATATATATGTATATATATATATATATATATATATAAATATATTATATAATCGAGCTCGCGAGCCAATTCGAGCCGAGTTTCGACTAGCTCGAGCTCGAGCTCGGCTCGTTTTTGTCTTGAACCGAGCCAAGCCGAGCCGTTATCGAGCCGAGCTCCGAGCCGCTCGCGAGCGGCTCGGATCGTTTGCAGCCCTAGTTATGTGTAAGTAGAGTGGAGTGCATTTGCTAGGTGGTACCTCCCTTATACTGCCATGCACATGGGTAGGGTTTAATTTCCGTAAGCACCCATCCCTCTTCCCAAGTTCCTTAGGATAAAATAGATTAGGATTAATACTGCAAATGGTACATCTTGCATATATATACATATATATGATATGTTATGTTTTGTGTTCTCAAAAAAAAAATACTGCTTTTACCCGAGTTGCTTCTTAAGCTCACATGTATGTTTCTGGGCATTGCCAAATCTGGTTCATTCTTTTAGACCGGAGGAGACAGTCCCAATCGTGACCTATCATTTGCTGCAATTAATAGTTTGGATGTATTTTTAAACTTTGACCGGTAAAAGTTAATTCTCACTAGTAAGAGTATATAAGAAAATCTGAACCATTGAATCTACTAATAAAAGACGGTCACGATCAGGACTATCTTCTCCGGTTCAAAACATAGACCGGAGAGGAGCCGGATCTGCCAAATTTCCTTCACCTCCAAGTTTCATTAAGTTTATCTCAACAGTTACACATTAGCGCTTTGCATCATTTGCGAAAAAAATTGTATTCCAACCGTAAGCTTTTAACATCCTCACGGAGTCACAGGCACAAGGCTCTCCCTTCCATCAACCCAAACTGCCCATATATTTTCCACTATCATCTTTCTACAGGCCAGGCTATGCAATTACAGTACTCTCTCTATTAGTAGGTTGTGGTATCCCCGGGATGATCACATTACAAAATTTTCAAAGTAAATAGCTCATATGGAACAAAATTTGAATACTGCAAATGGTACATCTTGCATTATCAAAGACAAACAGTCGATAAAACTTTTACCATACCTATTGGGCACAAGTACTGCAGTGGCATCGAAAATCAAAACAGACACGGGAGCGAATAGAAGCGGTGAGCATACAAGTTACCGGTTGAACAAGCAAAGAAAATAACGGTTCAAATGGTAAATAACATACAGTTTGGTATATGCAGGAGTTAAGAGCAAAGTGAAAAACTGGTAAAACATCTTTTCTCCTTTAAGGCCTAAGCAAAAATACCACCAATAATCCTATGACAATTGAATCTGCAATAATCGCACGGTATTTACTTATCCCCTTGTAGAATTTGTATGAACAGGTTAATGTTCCAAATTCACTTACGGGATAAAACAAACTACTCGATGGGTTGGAGATGCTTCTAACAGACTACTCGTCTCCACAACGCCACCTAGGTACAAGTGGGCATAAGTGTTTACTCCCACACCCCCTTGCCACTGGCAAGACTTGAACCTGAGTCTCACCTGAGGATGAAGGCCACCCTACCCACTAGGCTACCACCTTCAATGGTCACATGTATGTTTCTTGGAATTGCCAAATTTCCTTCTCCTCCAAGTTTCATTAAGTTTATCTCAACATTTACACAATTCAGTGGTTCGCATCATTTGCCAAAACGTTTGTTTTCCGACCGGCAACCATAAGCTTTTAACATCCTCATAGGCTCACGACTCTCCCGTCAACCCAAACTGCTTCGAAGTCTTTTCGTTCTCACGAACAAAGAACGAAGGACTCAACTCTAATCGGCAAAAAACAGAAGGCGGCTTCAACTCTAGGCTTCCTGTTATTGTGTAGATGATGGAGCTTGAGGGTTCCAAACCTCGCCCTTCTATAATTGGGGAAAGAGCAAGACACAAGCGTTTCACCCAATTGATTTTGAAGTTCCAGTGGTGCTTAAGCTGCAGAACCACCTAAAGCAGCGGTCAAGATAGTAGAAGCAACAAGGAGAAAGGCACCTAGGGCGGAACCGGTTCAATGCTAAAAGTTTCTTACTGCCCATGTATTTTACACTATCATCTTTCTACAGGCTAAGCAATTACTATCTATTAGCTGACTGGTACCACAAATTACGTATTTTCCAATGTTAATAGCTCATATGGAACACAAGTTGAATACTGCACATGGTACTTCTAACATAATAAAAAAAAAACAGTCAATAAAACTCACATACCTATTTGGCACGAGTATTGCAGTGGCATCAAAAATCATAACTAACACAGAATAAATCAGAAGCGGTAAACATATAAATTACTGGTTGAAAAAACAAAGAACATAGTAGTTGCTGCAGACTGCAGTTCAAATTGTAAGGTACAAAATGAAATATAGTTGGGTATTAGTAGTAGTTAAGAGCAAAGTGAAAAACTGGTAAAACAACTTTTCTCCTTTAGCCTAAGCAAACATACCAACGATAATTCTACGACAATTGCATCATGAATAACCACACGGTATTTACTTATCCCCTTCTTTTAAAAAGATGGTATGAACAAGTTAATGCTCCGAATTCACTTATGGAATAAAACAAACTACTTTGATCCTCTCAAATAGACGATTCGATTGTATTGGATTAGAGATGCTTCTGCCTTGGTCGTGGTATTCATACCTCTAACTACACTCTGGGAAACAAATACGAACAAAAGCATTTGTGCTCCTTTTATGCCTTGTTTTTTCATCCATACCAACCCACACATCAAAAAGCAACCGACTACCCATAAAAAAAATCCCAAGTTCAGAATGAGTAATAAAATTCAAAAGAGGAAGTTCTCCAACAAATGCTCAAGCTCCACACAAATTCTGTGTTTTTGCTATAATAAATTCAGCGAACCTTGGTATTTCGAAGCCATTAAGGTATAGTGAAGTCATAAGTAAATTTATATCCATGCTCATAACAAACAAGGAGACCCTTGCCAAAAAAACAAACAAGGAGAAAGGAAGAGCTGCATATTTGTATTCCAGAAAAACAAAACAATATGAATGCACCAATACCAAAACATTTTATGCTCACGCAATGACACATCACTTGAAAGATGAACCCATCCTAAAATTATCTCCATTGCTGAAGTCAATTACACATCCCACCTAATATATATACATATTTGAAAGCAAGTACTTTCAGGGTCATACATGGAACACAACATAGCACAAAAGGGTAGTTTTAAGTTGGTTTTCAAAAGACACTACTTTAAGCCATTTAAGCTACCGCAACTAAAACAAACGAGAACAGTGAAAGAAACCTCAAAATACAAATAATCACAGCTAAGTCAATTCCACGAACTCAATGATTCCTTCTTTTAGTTGTTCTAGTTGAGCGTGTTGGCTTGCATGACTGGAAGTAGGGTCTCTGCACACAAATAAACAAAGGATTGATATGGAGCGTCACGAGAAAGAATATCCTTAGTTTCCCCGGTCTTTGTGTCATACGAAAAGAGCTTTAAATCACCAGAAACTTTATGCTCAGTCACTAACAATTCATTATTTTTCCCACCTCCCACCACTCTATTATCACCATCTTCAATTGCAATCCTAGGGAAAGATCCAACTTTAACTTGCTTAGTCCAAGAACTCTCGTTTTCATTCAACACCCACACATCAAAGCCCCTTTCATCGGGAGAAACAACCAAAGCAAGTTTATCATTAAATTCCATTAATTTCCAGTTTGTTTCCCAAATCCTATCCAAGCACTCTGGTGTTCTTATTTTTTGAAACACCTCATCACCCAAGTCGAAGGACATAACAACCATTTGATCAGTCGGGACTTCACGGCCTGGCCAATAGAAAACTCCATTCAAGACTGCTGAAGCAGAAGAACCACAAATTTGCACTACGTTGTTATATTCCTCCCCAAACTCATACATAAAGAACAACAAGAGCTTATTAACATCAATTTCTGTCCAAGTATCGGTGCTCATGACATACAAATCAGCTCGGATATTGTCTTTTCTCATAGGAGTAAGATCAAGCACAATCCTAATCAACTTGTAGTCATTAGCACTGGGATGGAAGCCAAACCCAAAACTAACCTGCCTAACACCAATAGAGCCATTGAAACCATTCTCATCTAACCAATTCCAGTTGGAGTTTGGAATTTTCCGAAACTCTCTTGTCGAGGGATTGCATATAACCAAGGGATATCCAAAGCGAGACAAATTAATGCAAACCAGACCATTACAGACACCCGCAATGGAAAAATCATTCCTAGTCCGTTCCCCAAGAAAGGAAATGTCCCGAACGGAATGGTAATTCTTGGGAGTTAAAAATGGGAAATCGATTGGGCCGCTGGACCCATCGTTGGAAAGTAAAGACATGGCGTAGTTTTGGGCATTATGATTGTAGTATTTGATTAAGAGGAGAGGGGTGGAATTAGGAGCGGAGAGGGTTTGAAGATGTTTGGAAATAAAATCCTGGGTTTTGATGAGAGCGTACCAGTTTTTGCATACAGATTTGAATCGCAAGAGGGTTTTCACTGGCAATCTCGATAGGATTTCAATCGTTATCTCCAACGGCAGATGGAACGTCGTCCTTGATGCAGTGGATTGGCTACCCGCCGCCATAGTTCTTCTTCTCCTCCTCCTCTTGTTCTTCCAAACTTGACTGAGCAATTTTGTAGCGATTACTTCCATAGACTGGACAGTCCGGTTTACTTGGAATTGGTAAAGTTGAACCGCAGTTTAGTAGTACAGTATTTTGTTGCCTTTTTCTTTTTTTAACTGCAATTTTTTTGTCTTCTGTTATTTTTTTTACCAACAAAAAAAATGTAGATATTATACATAAGAAAAGCAATATAATAAAAAGAAGGGCATTACCGGAACGAAATATAGAAACAACATAAACAAACAAAAAAACCGCATGGAGCCGGGACGACGGAGTCGGACCCATCGATCACACTCGTGAGAGGGAGGTTGGAGTGACCAGGTATAGACACAGAGCAAACTCTTCTGGATGGACTCGCCGCACCAACTTGAGCTCGTTCCGTCGTAAACAGAAGGCTGAAATTACTGCAGATGCTGCTACTGTCGTTGTTGAACTTGTTACAAGAAACCAGATCTAGGGTTATCTAGAACCCTAAATCTAACTCCAGAGTCTAAAAATAATGAGGAGAGTGGGAGATCTCAGTTTTCTAAAGAGAGAGTCTCAACCATCTCATAATAAAAAAAATGAGAGAAGAGAGAATTTGTGTTAGAGGGGGATTGAGGGAGAGGAAGAAGGAAGAGATTAAAAAAAAAAAGGGAAAAAAAGAAGTGGGGAAGACGGGGGGGGGGGGGGGGTCCGGGAGCCCTCACCCAAACTCTCTCTCTAGCTTTCTTTCTACGCTGCTTTTTTCAGAACTCTTAAAGCATCTGCAACCTTTGATATCAAATTGAGGATGTTAATTTTTTTTGAAAGTTGATGTGGCATTTTGACATTTTTAATTTGACATCAAAACTTCCTCTCCAACTCTTATGTCAAATTTTATTTATTTGACATTAAATTATCTCTCTCCAACCCTTATATCAAAACACAAATGGTCATTTTTTGAAATTTGGCATAGAGGAGGGAGGTTGTCAAAGTTGGCTTGCCTTTAAATCCACGTAGGAATTGGCATCAAAGAAGGCTGTTAGATTGGATTGAATTTTAGTGTCAAATTTTACCGTTAACATGTCAACGTAGGATTTGACATATTCCATTGGAGATGCTCTTAGTTGTGTCTTTTGCTATTTGTGTGTTCTGTCTTTTCTGAATTTGCAGGGATTTGTATTGTATTTTTTAGATTAATAATCAATCTTGATGGGAAGAGTTTAAAAATAAAAAATTATGATTAAAAGAAAAAAAAAATCACTAAAGACATACTACAAAATAGCTTTATTTTCTGTCTAAAGCGTTATATAAACTTTTTCCAACATCGGTCCAAAGTTTCATACTTTTCTAATTCATCTAGCAGAGACAAATAATTGACTCCAAAAATTACGATGAAAAATCAAACAAAAAGTTACGAAAAGTAAAGATTTGTTTTTAAAAGAATTACGAAAAGTAAAAATGAGCCCCTATGATCTTGGTGTTTGGCTGCACTATTGAGAATCAAATCCAAGAAAATACATTATTCCAAATGAACTGGATAATGGCGAATTAAAATGGAGAAAGAGTTTATAAAAAAAAATAATTAAATGGAGAAAAAAAGAAGAAGAAGAAAAGATACAGTCACAGAGAGATGAGAATAACAAGTGGGGATGATTCTTGAAAACCCAAAGCGAACAAAGCTCTCAAAAGGATTTTCCGTTCTCTTTATCACCATTTTGCTCGGGCCAAGCTAAGATAGACACTTCATTTTCGGGATATTTGATATACATTTCGTAACATTTACCGTAATTGGTGTTACCATTTATCGCAAAGATGCGTAACATTCACCACAAATAGGCATATTACTTTACCACAAACTCACAAAGGATTGTAACATTTTGGACAAAAAAATAGGCGTGATGTTTTACTCCAATAAAGGTTACCTTTAAAAGTGTATGCCATATGCATTCCTAACCATAAAAAGGCATAACATTCACCAAACAAGTCGTATTATGTCACCTAAGGAGGCACATAAGCAAAACCTAGTTCCGCCCTTACTCACATAGCCCGCAGGGTGATACCCAATGTCAGCTCCGATGTTTGGATTGTCCAAGCCTAATCTCAAGTTTAAGCTTGGTTGTCCACTGCCGTTCAAAAAAAAAAACTTGGTTGCCCCCTTTGTATAAGTCATAAAAAATAAAAAGGTATACAAGTAAAAAAACAAGGTTTCAATTGTTTTTTTTAGCTTGAATTACATTAAAATCAAAATATTGATTCCAATGACGGCACCATTTTAAAAAGGCCATCATAAATTAGAAATTATTTTTAGCTTTAATTACATTAAAATATTAATTCCAATGACGGCACCATTTTAAAAATGCCATCATAAATTAGAAATTATGTAGCTATGGGATTCCCTTTTCTTTCTTTTTTTTTCCTGTATTACATGATGGTAGTAATTTTTATTTATATATGAGCACTAAAAATGGTTTTGAGTCGTAACTGATTCTTCGCTCACGATCAGCCCAGGAACATTTATATTGTTTTTACTGTCTAGAACGTTAAATTT
The DNA here is from genome assembly GCF_030253575.1 of Rhododendron vialii. Lineage (NCBI taxonomy): Eukaryota > Viridiplantae > Streptophyta > Magnoliopsida > Ericales > Ericaceae > Rhododendron > Rhododendron vialii. The sequence continues at coordinate 39,554,279 of NC_080561.1, read as the reverse complement.
AGTTTAATAATAATCAGTTCAAATTAGTTGGATCCAATTCATCTGTACCTGTTTTGATGCATTTAGGGCCGTTAGATCAAAAGTAAAATCTTTTAATCTATCAAAATACTTCGGAGATCCAATATACCCAAAAATACATTGGTACATGAGAATTTGGGTGCAGAAGATTTGAGGGTTAGTTGTGAGTAGGGCTGCTTAAAAAATCCGGTGAACCGTGAAATCGGTCCGGACCGAACCGATCCGTACCTTTTGGATTTTGTCCGTGGATTAATGGTCCGGACACGGATTGAAAATTTAGAAAACCGTGACTCGCGGTTCGGTCCACGGATTTTCATTACGAAACCGTGGATTAACCAAACCGGACCGTGAGATATTTATTTTATATATAAATAATATATATGTGTGTATTTATATAATAAATTGTTAGTAATGTTAACACATTTTTCTACCAGTTTTAGTATTTTATCTTAATAATAGGATATAATGTAGATGTACATTAAATATAAGGAGTAAATCGTAGTTTTTTCGTAAAAATTACGGGTAACCTTAGTTGAGTTTCAGTAGTTCGTTTCTTTTTCGGTTCTTTTATGTTATGGAATGTACTATACTAATACAATCCTACTAGTGTTTTAGATTCTTTTGAATTTGATTTCTGAAATAAGCCTTTGGTAGTTTATATAACAAGTACTTTCTGGTAGTGTTAAACTTAATTCTGAATGTAACATTCTTCCCTTTTTATTGTGGGATATATGCTTGAGCTTTATTTTTGCTAAAATCCGTGGACAAAACCGTAATCGATCCTTGAGTCACGGATCGGATTGGAACCGGACCGTAGAACTTTTGGTCCAGACACAGATTTCATTTTGTAAAAACCGTGACTAGTAGTTCGGTCCTCAAATTCCTAGAAATCCGAACCGAACCGGACCACGAGCTGTCCTAGTTGTAAGTGTCACAAATATGGAAGCAAAAATCCTAATAAATGTGAGGTCACGAGTTCAATTTTTCTTCCAAGGTATTAATTCAACTATTTAACTGTAACACCCCAAGATGGGAAGTGACCGGCCATAGACTACACCAAAGCTCGTAGAATATGCAGCCTAAAAAAGAATTTAATAAAATACCAAAACAATGAACTACCAAACAGCCAACCATTTTATTATTCATAACAACTCCAACCAATTAAGTTATACTAAAAATGAGTATGGGGCACAAACATCTCATGAACCAAAAATATCCAGTGATCCAATAATTATAAAAAAAACTTAATATCTGACAAATGTTTTGAATGCGGAAGCGATTATTAAAATAAAACTAGAATGAAATGCCCTAAGGAGGTCAATACAAGAAATCCCCGAGATGCCACCAGAGTCCTTGCCTAACTCCCCAACTTGCCTGAAAAAGAAGTTGAAATAAATCCGTCAGCTGACGAGCTCAATGAATAGCAAGTATATATATTAAATAAAGTTGAAAATGGAGATTAAAATAATTTATCATTAAATCATAATTTGGCATATGAGGTATCCAGCAAAAAAATAAATTAATCAATAAAGCATTTAACTACTAAACATTCTTAGTGGTGATCACACCATTAACTCCATCAACAATGATGAACCATAATCAAATAGTACTATGACCAAAATAAATTTCATCAAAATTGGATCCAATATCGAATTTAGTCACCGGGGTTGCCGGCCGTAGTACTTTTCCCTAAGACGATTCGGCGAAAGAAAGCCGTTGAGCATTGGGATCACCGGCCTAACACGGTCTTTTCCCCAATGGCTAGGGTCATCAACACAAAGAGGAATAATTTTCCTGGACTTCCGAAATAAATGTTCCTATTAATATCTACCAAGTTCTCACCAAAAAGAATATTAACAATTGATCTTAGAAAATTCATCACATGCCAATTTATAAAACTTATAAACAGTTTTGAGTCTCCGAATAACATTCATATAAATTTCTGAAGGAGATACTTTTAAGGAACACATAGATTTTTCGAAAATACATAACATACTTAACTACTCATCTTAGTCCAAAAGTAATGCAATTGAATGAGCAAAAGATGTTAACCTGAATAAAAGAACAAAGCATGAAATGACTAACTACGCAAATATACACTTTGTAGATACAGAATACCACTTCCTATCAAAATAAAACTTAGCCTAATCCTAACACCAAAACTACAAAACCCAACTCATGCCTCCAATTCCACGTGCAATTCAAATCACCTGAACCACCACCCGTGCACACGACACATCACCATCACCCTAAGCACAAATCTTGACACCTTCTCACACCCACATCTCCCAAAACATACACCACTGCTCCAATAAGTCAAATAGGATTAGAAGGAAAATCATTGGTGCCAAACCCATGAACGACAAAGAATAATTAGGAACGGCGAACAACCCAATTAACCTCACAATAATACCTTTGTCTTATACCTTCCAAAAGTCAAGCCTTACCCCAATCCATGGACGACAAAGAATAGAAAAAGGGACAAGAATAAAGGGGTCAAAAATCTCTTACCCGATTACGAACCAGCCGAACTCAAACGTCCCTGCGGCTTCTGCTTTTCTCACACAAAATTCTCTCAAATTTCTTATCTCAGACGTTCTCTCAAACAAAAACCCTAATAACCTTGTGAATATTTCTCAAATTTCTTATCTCAGACGTTCTCTCAAACCAAAACCCTAATAACCTTGTGAATATCTGACTAAGTACAACTCTTAAAACTATCCCCTAATAACATGGTACTCTAAACTATAGCTAATTAGTATTAGATAGAACGTAACACAATTTATAAAATTATCATTCGATTACATCCACTATTTTACCCAACATCAATCTCATACCCCAATTATTACAATCGTGTCAACAATATCCATAACGCGCACAAAATAATTAGTTGGGACCCAATCATAACACCAATTAATAACGGCAATATAAATAATTAAAATAAACAAAATGCTAGGCCGTAACATTAACAATACTAACACCAATAAAAATAAAAAAAATCCTAGAAAGCCACAATTGTGAAAGTGATACCATTATCTAACAAGAAAATTTTATATGTTGGATTTACCATGACATACGCTTAGGACTCGCATACAATGGAAAAAATGCCCCGGGACACGTCATAAGTACCATTTACCTCATAAAAATGAAATGTATTGAAAAAAGTTTAGTCCCGTGCCCTTGGAGTGAAAATAAAATAGAATCTGATACTTTGAAACGTACCAATACTCGACACGCATAGTCCAGTCCATGTGGATTTTTAGGTGGCCTCACTTTGTGTTCTGCATCCATGAATTCTTAGCTTCAAAAAGGTTTAAGCTAAGCTTTCAATATAACAAAAAACTTGAGATGAAGAAGGAATTCCAATTCTAGAAGGATCCTTAAGTTCTTGCATGCTAATGGATTGCTGTCTCCATTTTCTAATACAAGCTTTGAAGTTTCCCCAAACCCCACGGGGATCCAATTTCCAGAAATTGGTTATATTGTTGATTGTATAGACCATGACCACTTGAAAGCCCAATCACTCAAATCAATAAGTTCTCTAAGAATAAGAGCTTCAGGTCATACTGCAACAAACCGATGGCCATGGAGTAATGCACACCAGTATCATCCTAACCCGTAGGAAAAAAAACTCAGAAACTTGTCCAAACATTCTTAACACGGCTACGGGAAACATGGATCACCCAAGGGAGGCGAAATAAGAAAGTTCACTCGAATGGGGATCATAGAAGGAAACATGGATCTCCCAAGGGAGGCGTCTTTACCAAGCTACGGAGAGAAGTACAATCCATAAATGGAACACACCACACCACTAGACGGCACCGTCAATCACCCAGGATTCCATTACTTTCCCTTTTCAAAGCCACAGTTGGTTTATCATATTGATAAACTCCTTAGCTTGATGGATATAGTCCACCCCTGCCTCGGGTCTGCTTCTGCACCAATTGCTCTTTAGGTTTACATGTATGATCATGAACAAACGAACCTAATCAATATTAAGTGTTTGTGTCATTCCCCAAATTTACTTTCCAGCTTTTATCTAATAGCCTAATACATCTTCGCAGCTATCCCCATCAACCCAAAATACTTTGAACTTCTTGTTTATTTCTTCTCTCAAAATAAGGGCTCAACTCTCTGCATATATTACAAGAAGGGCAACTCTAGCAGAATAAGAAAGAAAGAAGAAGAGAGAGAAGAGAGCAACTGATTGAATTCAGAAAGCTGCTTACTAGGCCTGTAGAGTTTCAGTGTCATCTTCCTACACACCAAGCAAATTGTGTAAAGGCCGATTGTCATACTCCCTGGGATGACCAAATTACTGATTTTCCAACATCAATATATAGCTCATATAAACATAATACAACTACTGCACGGGAGATCCGAGATACCTTAAGGAGTAAACATAAAAGAGACATCACTCGATCCGAGTATCGCACTTGCATACCAATTCAAAAAACCTAAAATAGCTTTTTGCTTCATATTGGGCATGAGCATTGCACTAGCATCAGTTCAGAAGTAACACGGGAGAGAAGTTACGTGGTAAACATACAAGTTACATGATGCAAAACCAAAGCAAAGAATGGTTCAACAATGACACATAACTTGAAAGTTGGAATATATGATCCAAAACATAGCAGTCAACATTAGAGAGACATCAAGGGTCAAAACATGTATTGCATATTCAAAAGAGACTACTTACCAGCACAACAAAATAAGTGCGAACAGACAAGGCATTCTAAACAGCAACTCACATGAGTCACTTACATGAATTCAATGCTTCCTTTTCTTGCTGTTCTAGTTAAGCAAGATTTCATTGGGTCGCGTGACTGGAAAGAAGGTCCCCTCGAACAGAAAAATAGAAGATGGATACGGAACCTGACCAAAATAAAGATCCGTAGTTTCCCTTGTCTTTGGATCATACAAAAACAGCTTTAAATCACCAGATACCTTATGGTCGGTCACTACCAATTCACCATTTTTCGCAAATCCCAACACTGTCATTTCACCACTTTGCCCACTTCCCACATTATTGGTGATCCTTGAAAAAGATTCAACTTTAAATGGGTTTGTCCAAGAACTCTGGTCTTCATTTAACACCCACACGTCAAGGCATTTGTCATTAGGATAAACAAAGCAAGCAAGATTATCCTTCAATTGCGTAAATCGCCAGTTAGTCTCTTTTTCATTCCAATTTCCATCGAAACATGCTGGTGCTCTTATTTTTCTGAACACCTCATCACCCATGTCGAAAGACATAACCATCACTCGATTAGTTGGAACTTCACGTGCCGGCCAATAGAAAACTCCGTTCAAGACCGCTGAAGCAGAAGATCCAACAATCTGCACCAAGTCAGCATACTCCCCAAGAACATAGCCACCAACCTCCCTATGACCATTGATCTCCCCAAAGAACAAAGAAAGCTTATCAACATCAATTTCTGTCCAAGTATCAGTGCTCATAGAATACAGATCAGCTCGGATATTGTGTTTATTATGTTTTTTCATCACCGCTCGGATATTGACTTTACTACCAACAATAGAATAAAACAAAATCCTAATCAACTTGTAATCATTAGCACTGGGATGGAAGCCAAACCCAAAACTTTCCCGCTGAACATAGAATTTGCCATCGAAACTCTCATTCAACCAATTCCATGCAGAATTCGGAATTTCCCGAAGCTGTTTGGTCACGGGATTGCATATAACTATGGGATATCCAAAGTAAGATAAATTAATGCAAACCAGACCATTACAGATACCCGCAATGGAAAGATACCTGCTCTTCAAAAATGGGAAATCAAGATCGATAGGGCCGTTGCCAAACCCAACGTTGACCAAAGAAATTGCATAGTTTTGGGTTTCACGATTGCGAGTAGTTACAAGGGGAAAGGTGGAACCGAGAGTGGGGTGTGTTCGGAGATGCTTGGAGATAAAATCAGGGGATTTGATGAGAGCGTTCCAGTTTTTGCATACGGATTTGAATCGCAAGAGGGATTTCACAGGCAACCTCGATAGGATTTCAAGCGTAATATCAATCGGCAGATGGAAGATCGCCCTTGCCATAGTGGATCGGGCACTCGCCATATCTCCTCCTCCAGTTCTTCTTCTTCTTCTTGTTATTCGACCAATGAAGCAATTAATTGCAAGTCCTAGTTATGAGCGACTATAAAAGATTCACAAACTGCTGCGGCGCTGCCCATATTCTAAACAAGTTAGGATTGGGGGTGCAGTGGTGCACAAGCATAGGTTTTGGGCCGGGTTCGTATCGGGCTTATATTATGCTGTTTGATAATCACGGGACTTGTGCATATTCAAATCCGAGTCTTTAGGGATGCGTTTCGGAAATTTTTCAGTTTTAAAAAAATTAGAAGTAGAAACAAGTTTATGTTTTTTCATAAAAACAAAAACAAGAATCATGTTTGGTAATATTTGTATGTTTCATTAAAAAAAAAAAACACTAGGGAAAACAACTTTTTGTAGTTTCCAATAGGGATGGCAATTCAATCCGCCCCGCCCCTGTCGGGGCGGGTTTTGTTTTATTTTTTGGGGATTGGGTCAGGGTCGGGGGAGAATTGGTGAACCCCGGTCGGGTTCGGGTCGCCGTTGCCTCGTTCGGGTATCCACCCCGCCCCGAAATTATTTTATGCATAAAAAATTATTTTTATTCGCGTATTTTTACTCTTACAACTGAAATACCACCTGAAAATATTAACTATTTCTTCCATTTTGCTTTTAGATAATAGATTTTGTTTAAATTATAATAATTATTTCATAAACTTTTATTGTTTGTACTCACTTATTTTAAAATCTAGAACATATTTTCTCAATGAAAAAAAAATTGCATGGGGGCGGGGCGGGGGGTACCCATAAATTACCCGGTCCGAGGTCAGGGCAGGGTCGGGGGCGAGGTTAAATTTTCGGGTTGGAGTGAGACAATACCCACTCTGCCCCATTGCCATTCCTAGTTTCCATAGTTTACAAAAATTATAAAAAAGTTTATAAAAAACAAAAAAGTAGAAACTTGTTATTGCCAAACAAGTTTTATTCATTAGTTTTTAAAAAAGTAAAAAACAAAAACCAAAAATTAAAAATAAAAAGGTTACCAAACGCCCCCTTAATAATCGGGACTCATTTAATATTCCAAAGCCCGATACTCGAGTTATATTTCTCTTGCCCGTCCAACTAGCCCTAAAGCTACTAAAAGAACCAAGCTACTTGAGTCTGAGCTCATATTCATTCATTAAAAGTTTGTTTAAGATTGGTTTGTTACATAATCAAACTAAGCTTGAACATTATTTGGAAGCTTATTAAGATTTCAAGTCAAGCTTAAACAAGCTACTACTCGGCTCGTTTGGTGTGTAAAAAAATTTAAGCTACTTAAGGTCGGCTCGTGTTTGGCTTGATTAAAACTCGTTTGAGATTGGCTCATCTCACAAACATGCTAAGCTTGAACATATTTCTGATGCTCGTTAAGTTATCAAACCAAGCTTGACTCGTTTATCCCCCTAACTTGCCCATTATTTTTCTATAAGTATAGTACCCAAAATAAATTAATTTTCCCTACTACATTATATAAATTAGAGTTTACCACCATATTTATTACATTTATTATATGAAGACCAAAAAATATACGTATCCATTAAAAAAAAGGTACTTTGTAGATATAACTATGTAGTAGGAGATTTTTCTCCTCCGTAATATTTTCTCATAGTACAAATATATAATGCATACCAATTTCTTCATTTTATACGAGTGGGGCTTGATTTTAAGAGATGTTTCTCAAACTCATCGCATTAACTAAACGAGCTTAAAATTTCTACCGAACCCAGCCTGATGGCCTAAATATGTATTTCTAAGCCCTTAAATAAATGGGCTTGGTTGAGCAAGCACGGCGGGCTAGGCGGCGGTGTGCACTCTGGTAAAATAGAATCCTTGTAGCAGCTTCAATGCGTGTACTGTATATATCGGGCATGAAATGTGGGTCGGAGACCCGGACCAGGCCCATCGAGTTCTGAGGAGTGCCCACGGTATTGCTCGGAGCCGCAAGTGTAATATTTTGGATGGTTAAAATGATATTATGTCATGTTTTCTGTTCTAAAAAAAACAAGACAGCTTCTACCCAAGTTGCTTCTTAAGCTCACATGTATGTTTCTGAGCATTGCCAAATTTGGATCTGGATCCTCTCCCGTTCATGTTTTGGATCGGAGCCGGAGGAGACAGTTTTGATCGTGACTGTACGTTCATTTACTGCAATCAATGGTTTAGATGTACTTTTAAGCTTTGACCGGTAAGAGTTAATTCTTACAAGTAGGAGTGCTAGAGAAAATCTAATCGTCGAATCTACTAATGAACGGACATGATCAGCATCCGCCAAATTTCCTTCTCCTCCAAGTTTCATTAACTCTATCTCAACATTTACACAATTTAGTGGTCTGCATCATTTGCGAAAAAATCTGTAATCCAACCATAAGCTTTTTAACATCCTCACGGGCACAAGGCTCTCCCATCAAGTTTCTAACAAGGCCCGCCCAATATTTTCCCGCTGTTAAAAAACTCAAAATTAATCAGTTATTAATCGCTCGCGGACACTATCCGATTAGATCCGACTAATTGCTATGCGCCGACTAATCGCCGATTACTAATTCTCCAACAAATGTTCGATGCTCCACATAAATTCCGTGTTTTTCTATAGTAAATAATTCAGAGAACCTTGGTCTTTCGGTAGCCCTCAAAGATGGTGAAGCCATAAGTAAATACGAAGACATGCTCATAAGAAAACGGAGAACAGAAGACCTGCACATTCGTACTCCAGAAAACATAACAATCTTAATGCACCAACACCGATACATTTTAAGCTCAACCAATTGTTACATCACTTCAAAGTCGAAACATAGGCTCCAAAATATAGCACTTGCCAGTTGATTACACATACCACCTGTAAGATATAGAGTATTGGATAGTGCTATGGTGTCTCCGGTCGTTTTGAAATTACATATACAAAAGAAAGTACTTTTGGAGTCGTACATGGAACACGACACAGCAGTAACAAAAAGGTAGTTTAAGTAAGTTTTCAAAAGAGACTACTTCATGCATCGTTAAGCTGCCGCAACTAAAATAAACGTGACCAGAGAAAGAATCATAAGAAATAGCTAATCACTCCAGAGTAGATTCTGCGAACTCAATGCCCCCTTTTCTTCTTGTTCTAGTTGAGCAAGACTTCATTGGCTTGCATGACTGGAAGTAGGGTCCCCGTGTAAAAATAAAGACAAGATTCATACTGAACATGACCAAAACAAAGATCCATAGTCTGCCGGGTCTTTGTATCATATGAAAAGAGCTTTATATAGCCAGAAACTTTGTGTTCAGCCACTAGCAATTCACCATTATTCCTACCTCCCACCACTGTACATTCACTATATTCCCCATATGCCATATCACTTGCAATCCTTGGAACAGATACACCTTTAATTTGGTTAGTCCAAGAACTCTCGTTTTCATTCAACACCCACACATCAAAGCCACTTTCATGACGAGAAACAACGAGAGCAAGTTTATCATCTAATTCCGTAAATTGCCAGTAAATTTCATCCCAAGTCCCATCCAAACACTCCGGTGTTCTTATTTTTCTAAACACCTCATTACCCATGTCGAAGGACATAACAACTCGATCAGTCGGGAGTACTCCCGGGAGTACCCGTGCCGGCCAATAGAAAACTCCATTCAAGACTGTTGGAGCAGAAAAACCATCAATTCGCACGATGTTATCCAACTCCCCCGATTCATTCATCTCCCCAAAGAACAACGAAAGCTTATTAACATCAATTCTCGTCCAAGTACCGGTGCTCATCACATACAGATCAGCTCGGATATCTTCGTCATACATAGTATTATTATAAAGCACAATCCTAATCAACTTGTAATCATTAGCACTGGAATGGAAGCCAAATCCGAAACTAACCTCCTCAACATCGTGCATATTCTCTTCTTCCCAATTCCATTCGGCACCCGGAATTTCCCGAAACTCTCTAGTAGAGGGATTGCATAGAAACAAGGGATATCCAAAGCCAGATAGACTTATGCAAACCAAACCATTACAGACACCCACAATCCTAAGATAGTTCCCCCCAGTCGGGCCCGAGACCGAATCATAATTGTTGAGAGTTAAAGGCGGGAAATCGATCGCGCCACTGAGCCCATCGTCGGAAAGTAAAGAAATGGTATAGTTTCGAGTTTTATGACCATGGAAATAAGTGATTGCTAGGAGAGAGGGGGAATCGTGAGTGGAGTGGGTCAGAAGATGTTTTGCAATAAAACTAGGGGTTTTGAGGAGAGCGTACCAGGTTTTGCAAACGGATTTGAATCGCAAGAGGGATTTCACTGGCAATCTCGATAGGATTTCAATCGCTATCTCCAACGGCAGATGGAACGTCGCCCCCGGTACAGTGGATTGGCTACCCTCCTCCATAGCTTCTCTTCTTCTTTCTCCTCCTCCTTTGTTCGCCGGGCAAGTAATATGGGCCGCAGCGGTGGTAGTTTTCCTTTCTTATACTCTGTTTGGAAATTGTGGAAAGGAAGAGGAGAGGAGGGAAAATAATTCGGTAGTGCTGGGTACAAAGAAAATGTATCGAAAATTACCCCAAAAAAACAAATCAATGGTACAGATGTACTTTAAAATGAATCTGTACTATTGATTTGTCTTTTCGCAGTAATTTCCGGGTACGTTTTCTTTGCACTTAGAATTTAAGAAAAAAATGGGAGAAAAAGAGTAATTCCATAACTCTACTTTGCCTTTTTTTTTGGGTGCTGCTATTCGTAACCCTTTATTTTCTCTCATAGTCCACTACATTTCGGTAAATGGTTGTTGAAAATCATACATAACATTTCGGTAAATAGCTGTTGAAAACAAGATTATATTTCGGTAACTACTTATCGAAAATATGTTCAACTTTCGGTAAGTAACTGCCGAACATACATTTTCGGTAAATGGCTGTTGAAAAAAATATTATATTTCGATAATTGGATGTTGAAAATATATCTCAATTTCGATAACCAACTGTCGAGTATAATTGAAAATTTTTACCGGGCTATGGGAAAAAATAAAGAGCTGCAAATAGCGGTGCCCTTTTTTTTTTTTTTTTTCTGCTTCTCTTTCTCTCAAAACCAATCAAAGGGAAGGAAATTTTTTTAACTTTCTTTCATTTTTCCTTCCTTTCCCGATGTTACAAACAAAGCCTTAATTATTCTCTTTCTTAGGGGTGATTTTGGTTTTAAAATTAAACCATTTGTACGATTTCAGTTTGGGTTTGTTATAAGAAAAAATACCCGCACTTGCCTGAAATCGAATCGATATGAAAATTTCATTCTTCTTTTGAGAATTTATATTGTAGAATTCCAAAATCTACTCAAACACAATTTTGAGATTTTTTTGTTTTTTTTTGTTTCTAGCTTTTCAAAATCTGAATTATCCGAGAATCTATTATCAATTTTTTTTGGGCAAAATAATCCAAACAGATTTTAAAAAGTTAGAATTTCAAAATCTGCAAAAAAAAATTCTCACAAATACGCACTAATACCTTCTTAGGATAGTTAATAACCAAATATAAAATAAAGTATACATGTAGAAGTGCCCAAAGAAAGTTTCCAAGTGCTGGATACTACTTTTTTTTATTTAAAAAATATAAGTAATTTTCTTGTTACTTAGGCCATCCATAGTAGTATAATCAAAAAAGGATAACTAAAAGTTGACACATCAGCTTTTGATTATTCACTAAAGAGGTTGTTAAGCTTAACAATGTTGAGCTTCACAATGGTCACTTCTAGTCCATAACCAAAATAAGGGTCTACTACAATTTCACACTCTCTCCCCCTCTGTTTCCTGCCATTCACTTTCCTCAATTTATGTTTTTTTGGCAAAAATATATCGATTCCATCTCTTAATTTTGGAAAAAAAAATCGGTGACTTTCTTCCCTCCTATTATGAATTTTTTTTGGGGAAAAAAATTGAAACGGAAAAAAAGAGTGAAATATCTTAATCCGGCGATGATAGGTTAAATTGTAGATGATCGAGAGATATGAGCTTTACTTTTTGAGGAAAAGAAAAAGAAATAGTTTGTGGGTTAAGTAACGAAAATATAGAGTAGGCGAAGAAGAAAAGAAAAAAATACCAATTGAAACACGCATGTATACAAAATTTGGAACTAATTAACTTAAGTTGTGTGTAGTCCACAAATTTTGATTATTGAAAAAGGTTGTTAGTTTTGGTTATCCAAAGCCCAAAGTTTGATTATTTTTAAGGATGTTGCTAAGTTTGATTATACCATTGTGAGTCATCTTTTGTACCAACATTGTTAACTTTAAAAACAATTGGCTTTTGATTATACCACTGTGGATGGCCTTACTAGTAGTATATGAGTACAAGAGCACTAGTTAGCACATCATTTTGCCTGTAAATTCTTTTTCGTTGCATCCTATCCTTTGAGTAGTCGGCAAAATATGTTTGAGAACTCGTATTATATACTTACTACAGTTCTAAGTATTCTTGAAAGATTATTCTAACATCCGCCTAAAGGGCATAGGATAATAGATAAAAAGGTGCATTGATATCCAAAAAAAAGTGTATTAATATCCGTGAGATATGCATTGATATCCAAACTTGTTTGAAATTATATGTATATTATTAAAACCGATGAATTAAAAATGCACGTAAACTTGCATCTTTCACCAAAAAGTTTGTATTCCAACCGGCAACCATAAACTTTTAACATCCTCATAGGCTCACGACTCTCCCAGCAACCCAAACTGCTTCGAACTTTAAAAGTCTTTTCTTTCTCACAAATGAAGGACTCAACTCTAATCGGCAAAAAACGGAAAGAAGGCTTCCAACTCTAGGCTTCCTCTTATTGTGTAGATCATGTCTTGCTTGAGGGTTCCAAACCTCGCCGTTCTGTAATAGGGAAAAGTGCAGACCCATGCGTTTTCACCCAATTGATTTTGAAGTTCCAGTGCTAGACGCTCAAGTTGCAGAACTAGCTAAAGCAGCGGTCAAGATAGTAGAAGCAACAAGGAGAAAGGCACCTAGGGCGGAACCGGTTCAATGGTAAAAGTTTCTTACTATGCCCATGTATTTGACACTATCATCTTTCTAGAGGCTAAGCAATTCCTATCTATTAGCTGACTGTGGTACCACAAATTACGTATTTTTCAATGTTAATAGCTCACATAGATAGAACACAAGTTGGATACTGCACATGGTACTTCTTACATAATGTATAGGACAAACAGTCTATAAAACTCTATACCATACCTATTTTGCACGAGTATTGCAGTGGCATCAAAAATCAAAACACTCACAGGAGAAATCAGAAGCGGTAAACATATAAGTTACTGGTTGAAAAAACAAAGAACATAGTAGTTCGGTATAAGTAGAAGTTAAGAGCAAAGCGGAAAACTGGTAGAACAACTTTTCTCCTTTAGCCTAAGCAAACACACCACCGATAATTCTACGACAATTGAATCATGAATAATCACACGGTATTTACTTATCCCCTTCATTGAAGAGTTGGTACGAACAAGTTAATGCTACAAATTCACTTATGGAATATAACAAACTACTTTGATCCTCTCAAATAGAGGATTCGATGGTATTGGGTTGGAGATGCTTCTAACTCGGTCGTGGTACTCTTACCTCTAAATATATTCTGGGAAACAAACATGATCAAAAGCATTTTTGCTCCTTTTCTGCCTTGTTTTTTCATCCATACCAACCCACACATCGAAAAGCAACCGACTACCCATAAGACAGTCCAAGTTCAGAATGAGTAATATAAAAATTCAAAAGAGGATGTTCTCCAACAAATGTTCAACGCTCCACTCAAATTCCATGTTTTGCTTTGATAAATTCAGCGAACCTTGGTATTTCGAAGCGATTAAAGATAGTGAAGTCATAGGTAAATTTAAACCCATGCTCATAACAAACAGGGAGAAAAGAAGACCTGCATATTTGTATTCCAGAAAAACAAAACAATCTGAATGCACCAATACCAAAACATTTTTTGCTCACGCAATGACACATCACTTGAAAGATGAACCCATCCTAAAATTATCTCCATTGCTGAAGTCAATTACACATCCCACCTAAGATATAAGTACATATTCGAAAGCAAGTACTTTCAGGGTCATACATGGAACACAATAGAGCACAAAAGGGTAGTTTTAAGTTAGTTTTCATAAGAGACTACTTTGAGCATAGCTAAGCGACCGCAACAAAAATAAACATGAACAGTGAAAGAAACCTAGAAAAACAGATAATCACAGCTAAGTCAATTCCACGAACTCAATGATTCCTTCTTTTTGTTCTTCTAGTTGAGCGCGACTTCGTTGGCTTGCATGACTGGAAGTAGGGTTCCCGCACACAAATAAACAAAGGATTGATACGGAGCATCACCAAAAAAAAGATCCTTAGTCTCCCCAGTCTCTGTGTCATACGAAAAGAGCTTTAAATCATGAGAAACTTTATGCTCAGTCACTAACAATTCACTATTTTTCCCACCTCCCACCACTGTAATATCAGTTCCATCTACAGTTGCAAAAATAGGTAAAGATCCAACTTTAACTTGCTTAGTCCAAGAACTCTCCTTTTCATTCAACACCCACACATCAAAGCCCCTTTCATCAGGAGAAACAACCAGAGCAAGTTTATCATCAAATTGCATAAATTTCCAGTTAGTGTTATCCCAAGTCCTATCCAAGCACTGTGGTGTTCTTATTTTTTCAAAGACCTCATCACCCAAGTCGAACGACATAACAACCATTTGATCAGTCGGGACTACACGTGCCGGCCAATAGAAAACTCCATTCAAGACTGCCGAAGCAGAAGATCCACAAATTTCCGGACTACACGTGCCGGCCAATAGAAAACTCCATTCAAGACTGCCGAAGCAGAAGATCCACAAATTTCCACGGTGTCGATATATTCCGCCCAAAACTCATCCATCTCCCCAAAGAACAACGAGAGCTTATTAACATCAATTTCTGTCCAAGTATCGGTGCTCATGACATATAAATCGGCTCGGATATTGTCTTCCCTCATAGGAGTAGAATGAAACACAATCCTAATCAACTTGTAGTCATTAGCACTGGGATGGAAGCCAAACCCAAAACTAGCCTGCCTAACACGTATAAAGCCATTGAAACCATTCTCATCCAACCAATTCCATTCAGAGTTCGGAAGTTCCTGAAACTCTCTGGTGGAGGGATTGCATAGAATCAAAGGAAACCCAAAGCGAGACAAATTAAAGCAAACCAGACCATTACAGACACCCGCAATGGAAAAATCCTTCCTAGTCCGTTCCCCAAGAAAGGAAATATAATGCCTCTGAGTCAGGTCCCGAATGGAATTGTAATTCTTAGGAGTTAAAAATGGGAAATCGATTGGGCCGCTGGACCCATCGTTGGAAAGTAAAGACATGGCGTGGTTTTGGGTATTATGATTGTATTTGGTAAAGAGGAGAGAGGTGGAATTCGGAGTGGAGTGGGTTTGAAGATGTTTGGAAATAAAATCAGGGGTTTTGATGAGAGCATACCAGTTTTTGCATACGGATTTGAATCGCAAGAGGGTTTTCACTGGCAATCTCGATAGGATTTCGATCGTTATCTCCAACGGCAGATGGAACGTCGTCCTTGATGCAGTGGATTGGCTACCCGCCATAGTTCCTCCCTCCTTTTCTTCTTGTTCTTCAAAACTTGACTGAGCAATTTTGTACCCCGGCCACCGCTATTCGCGATTACTTCCGTAGACTCACTGGACAGTCCGGTTTACTTCGAATTGGTAAAGTAGAACGGCCGTTTATTTCTTCTTCTTTTTAAACTACGACTTCTATTTGGGTGTTCGTCTTTTTGAATTTTAGGCTCTGTTTCGAACCTAAAGAAAAGAAAGGAAAAGAAAAGAAAATAAAGTGGAAGGAAAATGAGAGAAAAATAGAAAAGAAAATTTATTATTCACAAAATTTAAAATTGTTATTTTCTTCTCTCTTTCTCTTTCCACCAAAACAATAGGAAGGAAATTTTTTTAGTTTTCCTTTCTTTCCTTTCCTTTTCTCAAGTTCCAAACAGAGCCTTAGTGATTTGCATTATATTTTGGAGAGTGATTTTGTTATTTCCTTTTTTGTTAATGTCACTCCATTTTGTATCTTGATTAGATGATTTATTTTGTGAAAGAAGGGAAGTGACATTAACAAAAAAGAGAATGACAAAATCAATTAGATTAATAATCAATCTTGACGAGAAGAGTTAAAAAATAAAAAAAACTATGATAAAAAAAAATTCACTAAAGACATATACTAGTACAAAATAGCTTTCTTTTTTTGTCTAAAGCGATATATATGAACTTTTTCAAATATCGGTCTAGAGTTTTATACTTTTATACTTTTTTGATTCATCTAGTTGAGACAAATGATTAACTCCAAAAATTGCGACGAAAAATCAAACAAAAAGTTATAAAAAGTAGAGATTTGTTTTTTAAAAAATTACGAAAAGTAAAAATGGGCCCCTATGATGTTGGTGTTTGGCTGCACTATTGAGAATAAAAAAATCCAAGAAAATAGATTATTGAAAATGAATTGAATAATTGCGAATTAAAAAATCAGAGCAGGGAGCATATGTACCCCAAAACAATATCGTTTTCTTTTAATGAGGGTAAACAAAATTGCACTCTGCGCTTTACCGAGCAGACTCAATTACCACTCCTATTGCCCGACATATGTCCAAACAATTATACAAAATAGTCAAAATAGAAACCAAACTCTTTTCCATGATCATACTTCCTAAAATTTCGTATCTCACCAGAGATTTTTACAGATTCTAATAATTATAATTCGAAAAACTACAATCTGCAATTTGAAATTTTGAATCCAAATCAATAATCGAATCCCAAACACCTTCTTTGAAACACCATTTTCACTTATACATCCTTTCTTATACTTCTCATTTTACGGTTTCTACAGTTCTCAACGCAACTTCCACTTGGCGATGAGGATACTACGGTTCTCAACGTGACTTCCACTTGATGACGAGGATAACCAATAGGTAGGTGTTTTAGAGCCTATTGGTTCACTTGCTAATCTTTAAAATACTGCAATAAGCAGTAGTTTGGTTAAGGTTTTTTTCCGGGTACGTAGTTTGGTTAAGTTAGCTAACGTCATCGCTTGTAACGGAAATCAACACCAGAGTAAACCAAAAAATAGTACCAAAATATCACATATGAAGAAAAATACTTCAAATGGATTGCTACTGATACGGGAAAGATGAGCTGGTTTGCACATTATCCCATGGACCTTAAATATCATGCATAAAGAGGTTGATTTAAGCAATCCCGAGAATACGATGAACGTTGGAATGCTGTGAAATGGCACCAGAACGATAGGGAAAACGCACACCAGTCCATTGCTTATCACGTAGATGAAGAACTGGATGAAATAGGGTAAGCAGAATCTGTAAAACTGGATTTGCTAAACCAGAAGGAAAGAAATGAAAGTCCATATGACTTGAGGAAAAGGCCAATGGGAATCATGCCCCCTTCTGATAGAACAACCAAGCCAAACGCAGCAGTGCATCTTTAAAGTTCAAAGAAATACACACGCACGTGTACTGAAAGAATAGGCTACAAGTTCCAAACCAACAAATCATAGGTCGAACCAAGTCACTAGGATTTAGAATTACGTGCAAGACCCCTCATCAAGAATCTAAAATCTGTGGCAATAGAAGCATAATCTTGGACCAAAGGAGAAAGAACCATGCGTATTTACGCCCCGAGAAACAACAAAAGGCATGCAACAAGAGTTGAAATTTCTATTTACATGGATTTCATTTGCAATATTATCTCTCAAAATATAGCAGTAAGTGATCAGCCACAGCTTCATCACAAGAAAAAGGAAAAAGAAAAGAATAGTAGTTCTGTACATCAATTTAATCAAATTAGATTTCTACTTAAGCAAAATAATTAAATCACTCAAAAGAAGCTACTCCTTTGGTTTTTCAATAGTTAAGCACAACTTTGTTTGCGTTCTTCACTTTATTGTCTTTCTTCGCGGGACGAAGGGTCTCCAATTATAGGAAAATAAAACAAGGAGACACAACTGACTAAAAGGAAAATTCTTAGTTCCTCGGCTCTTGGGATCAAGTAAAGAGAGATTTAGATCACCATATTTTATCTTCCACTATTGTGCACCATTTCTAGACATTCCACCAGTGTGATTCAACCGTTATCCCCACACCCCAGTGAACTTTCAATCGATGGAGACAAACTTCTTAGTCGTCTTTTTTTTTTATCCTTCATAGTGTTACACTTGGTTTATCTTTTTGATCATTTCCTCAGTTCGACTGCTACAGCCTGCCCATGCCTCTGGTCTACTTCCACTGTTCCGCGCCAATTGCTCCTTAAGTATTTAGATTTTTAACATCAAAAAGATAAATCTAATGATCTCAAAATGAGAGAAAAAGACATCATTGATAACAAAAGTGCATCCCAACTGCTCCTTAACTATACATATATGTTTCTGAACATTTTCTATTTCCCTCAAGTTCATCTCAACATATATTCAATTTAGCATCCGCATCATTCCCCAAGTTTTGCTTTCCATCCATTAGCTAATAGCCTAAGTACCTCTTCCTGGCTATCCTCATCAGCCAAAATCCATCGAAAGTGAATTGCGTTCTCCATCACGCAAAACAAGGGCTCAACTCTAACTATGCACAGAAATAGGGAGACAGAAGAAAAAGAATGGCCCAACTCTATCAGAATAAGAAACAAGAAAAGGAAAAAAAGAGTGCAAGTGATTGAATTCTAAAAGCTGATTACTAGGCCTATAGAGGTTTCAATGCCATCTTTCTTCACACCAAGCAACTCTGTATTGGCTGATTGTAATAACCTTGGGCTGATCAAATAACTACAACAATACGAGTACCCACGTAATCCAAATGCTCTAAGAAAATAGGGAAAATTTCATTTCAGCCCCTGAACTTCAAGCCAAATATCTCATAAGCACATATACTTCACTTTATTTCAATTAAACATCTATAGTTTTCAAAATCCCTTAAATTCAGCAATTTTTTAACAGAAAAGGATGAAATGACACTATTGTCAAATGAATTGCAATATTTTACTTTAACATGACTTCTTTTTCAGGAAACAACCGTCTTTCTCTCTTTGCAGGGTCCCGGAGTCCAATTCTTTTCCATTGCATCCCCTTTTTTTGTTTTATTCTTTGAGTAGTTGGCAGATATGGTTGAGAACTTGTTTTATATGCTACAGTTCTAGCCGGTATTCATGAAAAATGGACGTAAACATAAATAGTATTTCAATCGTTACCTCAAACGGCAGGTGGAACATTGCCCTTGCTACAGTGGATTGGTTACCCGCCATAGCTCCCCCCTATTCTTCCTCTTCTTTTTGTCCTTCAAAACTTGACTAAGCAATTGGATGCGATGGATAATGCATGATTTTAATCACTCTCACTCTCTACCCACTCTTTTTATTTTTTTTCCTTCCTTTTATTCAACACACTTTCTCTTGTCTCCGCCCTCTAATTATATATTTCAGAATGACTGATATAAATTCAAGAAAGGAAATCCTCCCAACAGTTCCGTGATATAAATTCAAAGGTGTACTATATGTATATGTATGTATATACATACATACATATACATACTGACACATACAGTTGGTTTCAAGTCAGGACTCCCAGATGGGAGCTCTGGTCTGGACCTCGCGTGTAAGTCGTTGGATCTAATCCAACGGCTGGGAAATAAAACTCCATCTCATGGGTAAAACAAGAGGACGGGTCAGTTATTTCAGATTACCCATGCTCAGATCACCCCCTTTCCCATTTCGCGTAGAGAGACAAACACGTTGAGAGAAAGAAAGAGAGAGAGAAGAGGCGATTTCCAAAACGGCGACGAAGAGGCGATTGAAGAACGGCGACCACTTGAGGTACCTTCTCTCCCTCGAACTTGATCGAACTCTCTCTCCAACTCATCGATTTTTAGGGTTTCAATGAAATCGAACGGTTGCAGATCAAAAAAAAAAAATGAAATCAAATAGTTTAAGGTTTTTTTTTGCTTCGAATGGTTTAGGTTTCTCTCGATCTTTCCTTCACCACTGATTTCGATTAGGGCACGTGATCACCATGTCACTGATTTTGGGGAAATTTGGGCTTTTTTTATTGAATGCGAAATTAGGTCTTGTTTGGGGATCTGATTTTGATTCTGCTTTGGGGCAAGAAACGTGGAGATTTGGGTGGGTTGAGAGTGTGTAAAATGTTGTTTTTTTTTAAGCATAAAGGGCTAGCATTTCCACATCGTTCACAACAAAATCGTCAATATATTCACGTGTGACCAAGTTCAAAAATTCCACCAAAACTGGTTTTCCAAAACTGGTTATAAGTCTCAACACATGAATATATTGACGATTTTGCTGTGAACGATTTGGAAATGCTAGCCCTTTATACTTAAAAAAAACACAACAACACAACATTTCACACACTCTCAACTCACCCAAATCTCCACGTTTCTTGCCCCAAAGCACAATCAAAATTAGATCCCCAAACAAGCCTTAATTTCGCATTCAATCAAAAAAGCTCTAATTTCCCCAAAATCAGCGACATGGTGATCACGTGCCCTACTCGTCGAAATCAGTGGTGAAGGAGAGATTGAGAGAAACCTAAACTGTTCGAAGCAAAAGAAATCCTAAACTGTTCGATTTCATTGAAACCCTAAAAATGGATCGAGTTGGAGAGAGAGTCCAATTGAGTTGGAGAGAGAAGGTACCTCGAGTGGTCGTCGTTCTTCAATCGCCTCTTCGTCGCCGTTCTGGAAATCGCCTCTTCTCTCCCTCCCTCTCCCTCTACGTATCTGTCAAATGGGAGGGGGTGGATCTGAGCGTGGGTAATCCGAAAAACCTGACCTGTCCTCTTGTTTTACCCATCGGATGGAGTTTTATTTCCAAGCCGTTGATATACACGCAAGATCCGGACCAAAGCTCCCATTCGGGAGTCCTGACTTGAAACCAACTGTGTGTGTATATATTATCAAAAGTGCTACACACACAACGGTTGTATAAAACACAATAAAAAAACCAATCTCTAGCCGTCCATTGCTGTAATAAATGGCCAGGATTTGCTCAAACTCTTCCTCATAAAAGTTAAACTTTTCCTTGGAAGAGTTTTTATAAAATCTCAACCGTCCAAATACATCTGGACGGTCAGAATTACGCACACAACCAACACAACGGTTGTGCAAGTAGCATTTTTGATATATTATTGCATATTCAAAAGATAGTACTTCCAGGCTCAACCAAGGAACATTGCATCATGGTAACAAAACGGTACTCTTAAGGTAGTTTTCGAAAATAGACTACTTTGTGCATAGTTAAGCTGCCGCAAAGGAGAATAAACATGAAGAGAGAGAGCATCATAAAAAACAGATAGTCACAGCTCACACCTAAGTAAATTCCACGAACTCAATGCTTCCTTTTCTTGTTCTTCTAGTCGAGCCCAACTTCATCTGCTTGCATGACTGGAAGTAGAGTCCTCGCGTACAAATAAACATCCGAATTATATGGAACCGGACCAAAACAAAGATTCTTCGTGTCCTGGGTATTTGGATCATATCAAGCTGTAAGGCACGAGATAATTTACCCGAAGTCGCTAACAATTCACCATTTTTCCCACCTAGCGCCACTGTAATTGTACCAAATTCCCCAATTAACATATTATTTGGAATCCTTGGGAAAGATTCAACTTTAACTTGCTTAGTCCAAGAACTCTTGTTTTCATTCAACACTCACACACCGAAGCCCATTTGACCAGGAGAAACAATTAGAACAACTTTATCATTTAATTCCGTAATTTGCCAGTTAGATTCCAAACCCTCTGGCATTCTTGTTTTTCTGAACACCTCATCACCCATGTCGAAAGACATAACAACCAATTGATCACTCTCCATAATCGCCGGCCAATAGAAAACTCCATTCAGGACTACTGAAGCAGAAGAACCACAAAATTCCACCAACGCATCATTCTCCCCAAAGTCATCGATCCCCCTAAAGAACAACGAAACCTTATTCACATCAATCTCACTCCAAGTCTCGGAGCTCATCGCATACAGATCAACTCGGATATTGTCTTCCCCGGTAGGAGTAAAATAACGCACAATCCTAATCAACTTGTAATCATTAGCACTGGGATGAAAGCCAAACCCAAAATTGAGCCACTGAATATCAAAACACAACTTAGGAACGCCTGCCCATATCCGTCTGGCACCTGGAACTACTCGAAACTGTCTGGTAGAGGGATTGCATAAAATCAAGGGCCATCCAAAGCGAGATACATTTATGCAAACAAGGCCATTACAGATACCCGCAATGAAAAAGTAATCACTCGAAATTTGATCCCAAGAGGGTAGATAAATCTTCCTATTCAGAAACGGGAAATCGAGATTGATAGGGCCATTACTAAACCCTTCATTAACTAAAGACATGGCAAAGTTTTGGGTTTCACCATTGTAAGAGGTTACAAGGAGAGAGGTGGAATCAGGGTGGACTGGGTTATAGCATGTTGGGCGATGAAACTAGGGGTTTTGATGAGGGCAAACCAGGTTTTGCAAACGGATTGGAATCGCAAGAGGGATTTCACTGGCAATCTTGAGAGGATTTCAATGGTTATCTCAAACGGCAGATGTAACGTCGCCCTCTTCATAGCTCCTCCTCGTCTTTCTTCTTCTTCTTCAAAATTCGGCCTAGGAGTTGCGGCTTCGATGTTGTGTAGGGCTTGAGATATATGCCGTGAATAAGCTGTTTACAACGGGTTCCTTCTCCGGACTTCCGGAAGAAATACTTTTGATAGTCTGAATTCATCTCTGTAAACTTACTTCCAGAACACACCGTAAATAAGTTTTTTTTGTTGGGCTTTGACGAGAAATTTTTGGGTACCACGAGCCGTGGCCACGTAGTACTCGAGCAACTCATTTGGACCGTTCAAAAGTGTGTTGAACGGTTCAGATTGAAATCCTCTCTCCTCTTTTTTTCTCTAAATCTGAACAGTCCAAAATCGAAATGAACGACCGGAATGGATTGAGCGGACACCACCGAATACCCACCCGACACTGAAAAATATCTCGGCTTTGACCCATCCCCTTTCCCAATTTCAGACAAAGGGTGTGACGGAGTGTTTTTATTAAGACTATCGATTCTGGATTGGAAGGTTAAATAACTAAATATATACTCGGTATAAATTTTGAATTGTTATAATCAAAAAAAAAGTTATGCATCTATTAGAATGATTTTGGGAAATTAAATTATGAAGCTGTGGTACTCTTTTTTGAAGTGGAGAGGCCTTATAATATAATTTTGAAAAATAGTTTATGATCTGCCGAGGGGGCCTCGCTCCAGTCTCGCTCCAACGATCGGAAACGTTCACTTCATAGAGCTCGTCGAGTTGAACATGAACGCAAAAAATCAGCTCGATCAGGTATCATTAAGTGCCTAATCGAAATATTTTTGTCTTGAAAAGAATGGATCCGAAACACTAGATCAAATCTATTAGAACCCATTATTGGCAAGTTATATATGTTCCGATCAGACACTTAAAGATATCCAATCAAACTAATTTTTTGCATACTCGTTCAACTCAACGAGCTTTACGAAGTGAACTTTTCCGATCGTCGGACCAAGACCGGAGCGGGGCCCCCTCGGCCGGGACAGCACGCTGTCCCTTCAAGGGACAGCAGCCCCCCTCCCTGGGGGGGATTTTTCACAAGTTTTAACCAACTAATTGTTTTGTCTAGTAAAATCGTACAAAAAGACAATACTTAGGGGAGTTTTTATCCGCAATATCTACATTGTCTATTTACTTTGTCATCAATGAATTCAAGCACTACTCTCTATTTTTCAATCTCTATCCACGTTTTTTTTTTTTTTTGAACCTGTAGCCATTAAATTGAGGGGCAAAAAGTTAAATAGAATGAGCGAGGGAGAGAGAAACTAGGCTTCTTTCCTCCATACTTACAGCTAGTGGAAGTAGATAAAGGCAAAGTGCTTAGCCAAGTAGAGAGCCTCTTGAAACATTGAAATGAAATTGAGTTTAGCTAGGTATATTAGCTTAACAGGGCCCAAGTAGAGAACCTCTTGGAGATGCTCTGTGCTCGGATTAGATGTAAAAACGTTTTCGTCTCTACAATAACAATGCGATCTGAGGCGTGAAGGAGTTGTGACGTGGGTGACAAGGAAATACAACCAACTACCAATACGTAAAAGAGGACGTACGGGCCACGGCACAAAAAATAGAAAGACAACCAATTCCTAGTTATTAGAGTCTCCAAGGGTATGCTAATATCGGTTGCAGCTACGCCACCGTTCAGACATTCTTAGGTTATTGCCTACTTGGTTAGCTTACCATCGTTCAGATATTCAAAAGACGGCTACATAACATCTAGTACTTCGCATCACCCAAGGGAGACGTCTTTAACAAATTAATAGAACGAAATATGAAAGTCTAAGTCGATTGGGCATCATCATCCAAGCTGTGGACAAAAATAACTCACAAATGGAACACGCCATCTTAACCGAAGGCACCATCGGTTGAGCAACTTCACAAGTCCTACAGGGACCCAATACTTTCCTTTTTCATTGCCACAGTTCATATATCGTATTGATATTTTCCTCAGTTTGAGGGTTATAGTCCTCCCCTGTATCTGGTCTGCTACGAGCTTGTAGTTTTTTCAATCTCTCAAAATAAGGGCGCAACTCTATGTATGGAAAACAAGAAGGGCTCGACTCTAGCAGAATAAGAAAGAACAAGAAGAGAGAGAGGAGTGAAACTGGTTGAACCTGAAAGCTGCTTACTTTAAGAGCTTTCAGAATAATCTTTCAACATAACAAGCAAATTGTGTATTGGTGGACTGCTTCTACCCGAGTTGCATCTTAAGCTCACATGTACGTTTCTGAGCATTGTAAAATTTCCTGGTCCTCCAAGTTTCATTAAGTTTATCTCAACGTTTACATAATTTTAGTGGTTTGCATCATTCACGAATTTTTTTTTTTTATTCCAACCATATGCTTTTAACGTCCTCACGGGCAAAAGGCTCTCCCATCAGCCCAAACTGCTTCGAACTTTAATTGTCATTTCCTTCTCGCGCTTGAAGGGCTCAACTCGAGAGGAGGGGGGAAGAAAAAGTGTTCAACTGGTTGAATGCTACTATAAGTTTCTTACAAGGCCCACCCATATATTTTCCACTATCATCTTTCTACCGGCCATGGCTATGCAATTTCTATCTCTGTTAGCTGGTTGTGGTATCCCCGGGATGATCAGATCACAGATTTTTCAATGTAAATAGTTCATATGGAACACAATTTGAATACTGCAAATGGTACTTCTTACATAATCGAAGGCAAACAGTCGATAAAACTTTACCATACAAGTTATTGGTTGAACAAGCAAACAAAATAACGGTTCAAAAGGTAAGGTACAAAACAACATATGTACTGCAGGAGTTAAGAGCAAAGTGAAAAACTGGTAAAACATCTTTTCTCCTCTAGGGCCTAAGCAAACATACCACCAATAAATCCTATGACAATTGAATCTGCAATAATGGCACGGTATTTACTTATCCCCTTCTTTTAGAGTTGGTATGAACAGGTTAATGCTCCAAATTTGTTTATGGAATAAAACCGACTACTTTGATCGTCTCAAAGCGAGGATTTGATGGTATTCGATTGGAGATGCTTCTGACTCAGTCATGGACTCATGGTATTCATTCCTCTAAATATATTCTGGGAAACAAACATGATCAAAAGCATTTGCACTACTTTTATGCCTCGTTTTTTCCTCTATGCCAACCTACACATCAAAAAGCAACCAACTTCCCAAAAAAAAAATCCAAGTTCAGAGTGAGATACAAAATCAAAAGAGTAAATTCTCCAACAAATGTTCGATGCTCCACAAAAATTTCGTGTTTTTCTATAGTAAATTCGGCGACCCTTGGTCTTTCAGTAGCCATTAAGGATAGTGAGGCCATGAGCAAATACGAAGACATGCTCATAACAAAAATGGAGAACAGAAGAGCTGCACATATGTACTCCAGAAAAACATAAAAATCTTAATGCACCCAATGATGCATCACTTCAAAGTTGAAACATAGGCTCCAAAATATAGCACTCAACAGTAAAGGATTAAGGATCACATGCAGAAATTAAAACTATCACCGTTGATGAAAGTCAATTACACATTCCACCTATAAAGATATATTACATATTCAAAAGAAAGTACTTTTGGAGTCGTACATGGAACACAACATAGCAGTAACAAAAAGGTAGTTTCAGTTAGTTTTCAGAAGAGACTACTTCGTGCATATAGTTAAGCTGCTACAACTAAATTGAACATGACCAGAGAAAGAAACATAAGAAATAGCTAATCACTCCCGATGAGTAGATTCCCCGAACTCAATTCCCCCTTTTCACATTCTTCTAGTTGAGCACGACTTCATTGGCTTGCATGACTGGAAGTAGGGTCCCCACATACAAATAAAGACCAGATTCATACTGAACATGACCAAAACAAAGATCCTTAGTCTGCTGGGTCTTTGTATCATACGAAACGAGTTTTATATCGCCAGAAACATTTTGCCGAGTCAATAACAATTCACCATTATTCCCACCTCCCACCACTGTACTTTCAACATCTTCCCCATTTCCCATGTCACTTGCAATCCTTGGAATTGGAAGAGATACACCTTTCATTTGGTTAGTCCAAGAACTCTCGTTTTCATTCAACACCCACACATCAAAGCCACTTTTCTGATGAGAAACAACAAGAGCAAGTTTATCATCTAGTTCCGTAAATTGCCAGTAAATTTCATCCCAAGTCCCACCCAAACACTCCGGTGTTCTAATTTTTCTAAACACCTCATTACCCATGTCGAAGGACATAACAACCACTTGATCAGTTGGGACTATATTCGGACCTACACGCGCCGGCCAATAGAAAACTCCATTCAAGACTGCTGAAGCAGAACCACCATCAATTCGCACGATGTTATCATACTCCCACAATTCATTCATCACCCCAAAGAACAACGAAAGCTTGTTAACATCAATTTTCGTCCAAGTACCAGTGCTCATCACATACAGATCAGCTCGGATATTTTCTTCAAACAAGGTATTAAGATAAAGCGCAATCCTAATCAACTTGTAATCATTAGCACTGGGATGGAAGCCAAACCCATAACTAATCCTGTAAACATAGTTATTCTCATCGACCCAATTCCATTCGGCACCCGGAATTTCTTGAAACTGTCTGGTGGAGGGATTGCATAGAATCAAGGGAAATCCAAAGCGCGATAGATTTATGCAAACTAAACCGTTACAGATACCCACAACCCTAAAACAAGTCCCCTCAGTCGGGCGCGAAATGGAATGATAATTCGTGGGAGTTAAAAACGGAAAATCGATAGGGCCACTGAACCCATCGTTGGAAAGTAAAGACATGGCATACTTTGGGGTTTTATCACCATAGTAACAAGTGGTTACTAGGAGAGAGGTGGAATTTAGAGTGGATTGGGTCAGAAGATGTTTGGAAATAAAACTAGGGGTTTTGATGAGAGCGTACCAGCTTTTGCAAACGGATTTGAATCGCAAGAGGGATTTCACTGGCAACCTCGATAGGATTTCAATCGCTATCTCGAACGGCAGATGGAACGTCGCCCTTCTTACAGTGGATTGGCTACCCTCCATAGCTTCTCTTCGTTTTTCTTCCTCTTTTACATCCACCGAATTTCGCTCGGTTTTGGGAAAGTAGTAGAAGGCTCTTGACAAGATTCTCTCTTGCTCGTCGGGCAACTCATGGGGGCAGCAGCTGCCCGGAGCAGGCCGTGATTTTTAGTTGCAACTTTGAAGGATCACCGCATGCAATTTCACCTGACCGAACCGAACAGAACAGAACATATAGGTTTCATATGAACAAATTATGGAAAATTTATATAAATGGTCATCTAGTTTTATTCAAGTCACATTTTTGTCTTTCAAGTATCAATTACAATTCTTTTGACCTTTAAGTTTAATTTTCGTAATAAATTGATCCAATTAATAACTTTTTGTCAATCAAATTGGACGGAAAAAATCAGATTGATAACAGTTTGGACGTTGCAGTTCATAACAAGTTGGTCTAATTGATGACATCTACCCTCAATCTGATTTTTTCCATCTAGTTTGGCCGACAGACGTTATCAGTTGAACTAAATCGGTACAAAAACCAAACTTGAAGATCAAAAGTGTTGCAATTGATATTTGGAGGATAAAAATAAGACTTGGGTGAAACTAAGAGGACCATTTCTATAAATTTTTCAAAAATTATTCAATGTCCAAGACACTATCATGCTCCAAACTCTTTTTTTGCTACCACGTGGTGCCCTAATTTTCTTTCAACTATACATTTGTGTGGGTCCACTACAAAGTGCAGAGAGTCCATACAAATATGTGGTAGAGAAGAGTTTAGGGTATTACTCCTTTACGGAAGTAATTTTTTTCCTGCTTAGTTTTTAGGACTAATTTTCTTGGCCGCAAAATAAAAAACTTAGCGGTTTTAAATTTTTAGTTGGTTCTAATTCTTTATGCTGATCCGCTAAGACTTATTAGCTGGTAAAATTCCCTTGCTACATTATGCAAGAATTTCGTTGTTTTTTCCCTTTCATTTTGGGTTTTTGTTGTTATTTGCTGCATTATTAGAAATGTGAAATTTATATGTAATCCATGAATAAAAAGTAGAAGTGACCTTTGACTCTTGAATTGGTTTAGAACCGGATCGTAAAACTTTTGGTTCGGACACAGATTACATTTTTCTTAGAACAATAACTTGCGATTCGATCCTTGAATTTCTAAGTATCCGAATCGATCCGGATCGTGCACAACCCTATTTGATAGTAATACTCATCGAGACAGGCTTTTTTTTAATGGGTCACTAAGCCATTTTGTTGATGATTAAACAATCAAAGCACTGGAAAAACTCCCACTCCAATCACAAACGAGCCACCTATAAGATTTCATGTGTCTGAACCCTAGTTACATAATCGTTCAAAATGAGTTTCGCTTGTGTTCTCAATCTGTGTCGGAACCCTAGTCACATAGTTGTTCAAAATGAGTTTCGCTTGTGTTCTTAATCCTTGCTTTGCGTTCGCGCTCTTAATCCTCGCACTTACGAGTTATAGTTGTTTGGGTGATTTTTGAAAGACGCTTTCAAGCTTGCGCTTCCGCATGTGCTCGCGCATTATGTAACTTATTAGATCAGAACAAAGCGTTTCAATTCAGGTGAATGCTAACCGGTCCTTATTAGGTCCGTATAGTATCAACTATCATCATTCTACAGGCCAAGCAACTAGTATCAATTAACTGATTGTCATATCCCTGTGATGATCAGATTACAGATTTTTCAATTTTAATAGCTCATATAGAACACAAACTCAAATACTGCACGTAAACAAAACAAAAAAAAGTCGATAAAACTCTTCCATTACACATTTGGCACCAGTATTGCAGTGGAATCCAAAAATCAAAACTGACACAGGAGAGAACTTGGTGTGGTAAAAGTGGAAGTTACTGGTTGAAAAAACAAAATACAATAACAGTTCAAATGGTAAGGTACAAAATAAAGTATAGTTGGGTATAAGCAGGGCTTAAGAGGAAACCGGAAAACTGATAAACGTCTTTTCTTCTTTAGGCAGAAGCGAAAATAATACCAATACAATCGAATCAGCAATAATTGCACATTATTTACTTGTCCCCTTCTTTAGAGTCGGAATGAATAGGACAATGCTCCAAATTCACTTTTTGAATAAAATTGACACAAGGTAATTGTTCAGTGGCACACCTTTCTCCTTCAGTAATTGTGAAGTAAGCCAAACCCAGCAATGCATCTTTGTAGTTCAAAGAAACAGCGATGCACACGCATGTGTACTAGAAGAATCGGTAAAACCCAACAAATCAAAAGTCAAAGCAAATCACTAGGATTTAGAATTCTTTGAAAGACCCCTCATCAATAGCAGAAAACCTGCAGCAATAGATGCCAATAGAAACAGTTAATCAAACCAAAGAAAGGAGAAAGACAAGTGTATTTATTCCCAAAGAAATATCAGAAGGCGTGCCACAAGAGTTGAAAATTCTATTTGCATGGATTTCATTTGCAACAATAGCTCCAAAATATAGCAGTAAGTAGTCAACCACGGCATCATCACAAGGAAAAAGTTAGCATTTCTTGACATTCCACCAGTATGACTCCACCATTATCCCCTTCCCACAGAACCTTCAATCATTGAAAACGTATGACTTTAACTTTCATAGCCTTCGTTTCTTCATAATGGTAGACTTGGTTTATCTTCTTGATTGTTCCTTAGTTTGACGGTTAGAATCCATCTGTGCATCAGGTCAGCTTCTGCACCAATTGCTCCTTAAGCACTTCCTTTTATCAACAAAAAGGTAAAGCTATTGATGTCAAAAATGTAGCATAGGCATTGAAATGATAGAAAAAGATATCATTGATAAGAAAAGTGCATCCCAATTGCTCCTCAAGCATACATGTATGTTTCTGAACATAGTCTATTTATATTCAATTTAGTGTTTGCATAATCCCCTAATTTTCCTTTCCAGCCTTTAGCTAAGTACATCTTCCCAGCTATTCTCATCAACCAAAATGCTTCGAACTTGAATTTTATTATCCTTCTCTCGAAATAAGAGATACAACTAGGGACGAAAAAGGGAGAAGAAAAAAAACAGGTCCCAACTCTAACAGAATAAGAAACAAGAAAAAGAGAAAAAGCGAAAAATAATGCAAGTGATTGAATTCTTAAAGCAGATTACTTGGCCTATAGAGGTTACAATATCATCTTTCTACAGACCAAGCAACTGTGTATTGGCTGATTGTAATACCTTAGGGATGATCAAATAACTACAACAATAAGAGTACCCATATGATCCCCAATCGATGAGGGTATGGACAGGGGAGGACTCGAGAGAGACCTAACTTTTGACAATATATGCACAAAGTCTCTTAGAATGTCTTATCACTGAAATAGCGCCCCCTAGACCATCAAGTAAAGGGATGTTATGTTGTTGAATCATGCCTCCAAATCAAATCCGAAAGGCACCAGAGAGAACAAGCCTGGAGACCCAATTCAATTTAGGTGCTCATTTCCTTGCTTTCTTCACTCAAAATCTATAGCATAAGCAATGCACAATAGGGATGATCAAATTACTCATTTTTGAAAATCAATAGCTCATATAAAACATATTTCAAATATTGCACAATAGAGAACTTAAGTCGTAAACATAGAAGAGAGCTCATTTGGTGCCCCCATCGAACTAGCATACAATTCAAACACAACTCAAATACTGCACATCATTCAACCACATTAATAGCTATTCCCTACGTATTGGGCACGAGCATTGCACCTGCATCCATGCATCCATTCAAAACTAACACAGGAGAGAAGTGAGAAATTAAAGAGTAAAAATAGAAGTTAATAGTTGGAAAACCAAAGAGAAGAATGGTCCAAACATTACGCTCACCCGATGATAAGAAGAAGCTCAAATGATGAAACATCACTTGAAAGCTAAACATAGGATCAAAAATATAGCAGTCAACGTTATAGAAATCAAGGGTCAAAGATATATTACCCACCTAACAGAGAAACCTTAGAGGCATTTTTAAGTAGCACGACTAAAATAAGCGTTGACCCTGAACAGAAACGCATTCAAAACAGCTACCCACATGAGCCACTTCCATGAATTCAATGCTTTCTTTTGTTGTCCTTCCACTTCCATGACTTCATTGGGTTGCATGAGTGGAAGCAAGGTGGCCTCATACAAGTAAATAGGTGGCGCATATGCAACCTGAGCAAAATAAAGATCCACAGTTTTCTGGGTCGTTGGATCATACAAAAAGACATTTAAATCACCAGATATCGTATGGTAAGTCACTAACAATTGACCATTTTTTGCACATCCAAGCACTGTTAATCCACCAAGTTCCCCATTTTCCACAGTACTTGCAATTCTTGGAGAAGATCGAACTTTAACTTGGTTAGTCCAAGAACTCTCACTTTCATTCAACACCCACACATCCCACGCATCACAGTATCTGTCATAAGGTAAAATAAACAGAGCAAGTTTATCATTTAATTCCGTCAATAGCCAGTTCGTTGCATCCCAAGTTTCATTATTCAAACATGATGGTGTTCTTATTTCTCTGAAGACCTCATCACCCATGTCGAAGGACATAACAATCAATTCATTAGTTGAGACTACAAGTGCCGGCCAATAGAAAACTCCGTTTAGGACCGCTGAAGCAGAAGATCCACATATCTCCACGAGCGCGAAGTCGTTCTCCTCCATAAAATCATTCACCTCCCCACGAACAATGAAAGCTTATTAGGATCAATTTTTGTCCACGTATCGGTGCTCATCACATACAGATGAGCTCGGATGCTGTGTCCCCTAATAGGACTAGCATAATACACAATCCTAATCAACTTGTAGTCATTAGCACTGGGATGGAAGCCAAACCCAAAAATGATTTGCTTAACTTCTAACTCCTCATTGTATCCCGGACTCTGTGCCCATTGCCATTCGGCCCCCGGAATTTCTCGAAACAGGGATTGCATAGAATCAAGGGAAATCCATACCGAGATAAACTAACGCAAACAAGACCATTACAGATACCCCCAACGGGAAAATAATTCCCCATTTTCAAAGATGGGAAATAGAGATTGATAGGACCATTGTTAAACCCATCGTTTGTCACTAAAGACGTGACATAGTTTTTGGTTTCACGATTGTAAGTGGTTATAAGGAGAGAGGTGGGATTTAGAGTGGAGTGGGTTTGCAGATGTTTGCCTGTTTGGAAAAAAAATCAGGGGTTTCGATGAGAGCGTACCAGGTTTTGCAAACGGATTTGAATCGCAAGAGGGATTTCACTGGCAATCTCGATAGGATTTCGATCGTTATGTCGAACGGCAGATGGAACGTCACCCTTGGTACAGTGGATTGGCTACCCCCCATAGCTACCGCTTGTCGTCTTTTTCTTCTTCTCCAGAACAATTTACTCCTGATTGTACAACTGACCCACAAAACTGCTGCTCATTTTCTGAGCAGTCTATTTTACTTGGAGTTGGTAAAGTAGAACCTCTGTTGCAGCAATTGTTAGATTTTTTATTTTTTTTTAAAAGGTGGTGTATGTATATGGGTCAAATTTATTATTTAGCCATGTTTTTAATTTAATTTTAAGTTTTTGTCAGTAAAATAATAAAGAAAACATTTGACATGAGAAATGAGATGTCAAATTTATAACTACTAATATAAGTAAATCTATTGAAATCCCATAAGCCTTCGAAATTCCATCCTTTAATGGAGTATATATCTAGGTTTTTCATTTATGTTTATATAAAGTAATAAAGTGGTATCTTTTCGTTGGTTATTGGATTACCAATTTGTATTTATCAAACTCACATCCTTTTCCCTGCACATCCTACTATTACTACTTATCCTAATTTCCCCCCCACTTAGTGCCTAATTCTTATGACTTTCTTTTCTTTTTTTTCCTTTTCAAAATTGGGGAAAGATTGGAAAAAAAAAGTCATTGCATGCAATATGTTTTGGATTTTCAAATCTTTAATTGACTTATTTTCTTTAGAAAATTAGTCTTAGGTCCATTATGTGAATTTTATAAGCCCACAAGTCCACCTATTAATTTTGTAAGGTCTCAAATCTATTTTAAGATACCCTAAGATTTAGATACTTTAATAAGATTTTAGTGTGCACTTTTTTATTATAGGATAGGGTACCCTAAGGTTTAGGCACTTTTACATGATTTTAGGATGCACTTTCCTATTATAGGATTTTAGTGATTTAGGCATTTTCATAGGATTTAGGGTTTTTAGGCACTTTTATAGGATACCCTAGGGTTTAGGTTGTGTGGACTTGTGGCTTTACAAAACTATTAGGTGGACTTGTGGGCTTATGAATTGTCTATAGTGGACCTATCACTAAATCTCCCTATTTTGTTCAGAGAGGGAAATAAGCCATTTTGTTGATGATTAAACAATAAAGCACTTGAAAAACTCCCACTCCAATCACAAACGAACCACCGATAAGATTCCATGTGTCGGAACCCTAGTCACATAATTGTTCAAAATGAGTTTCGCTTGTGTTCTCAATCTGTGTTGGAACCCTAGTCACATAATCATTCAAAATGAGTTTCTCTTGCGTTCTCAATCATTGCTTTGCACTCGCACTCTTAATTCTCGCACTCACGAATTATAGTTGTTTGGGTGATTTTTGAACGACGCTTTGACGCTTGCGCCTCCACATCTGCTCGCACATTATGTAACTTAGATCGGAACAAAGCGTTTCAACTTAGGTGAATGCTAACCGGTCCGTATAATTTCAACTATCATCATTCTAAAGGCTAAAGGCTAAGCAACTATCAATTAACTAATTGTCATATCCCTGTGATGATCAGATTACAGATTTTTCAATTTTAATAGCTCATATAGAACACAAAATCAATTACCGCACGTAAACCAAAAAATAAAAAAGTCGATAAAATTCTTCCCATACATATTTGGCACCAGAATTGGAGTGGAATCAGAAATCAAAACTAACACAGGAGAGAACTTAGAGTGGTAAACATGTGAGTTACTGGTTGAGAAAACAAAATACAATAACTGTTCAAATGGTAAGGTACAAAATAAAAATATAGAGTAGTTGGGTATAAGCAGGGGTTATGAGCCTACCAGAAAACTGATAAACATCTTTTCTTCTTTAGCGCTGAAGCAAAAATAATACCAATAGAATCAAATCGGCAATAATCGCACATTATTTACTTGTCCCCTTCTTTTAGAGTTGGGATAAATATGACAATGCTCCAAATTTACTTTTTGAATAAAATTGACACAAGGTAATTGTGAGTCAGTGGCACACCTTTCTCCTTAAGTAAATTGTGAAGTAAGCCCAACCAAGCAATGCATCTTTGGAGTAGTTCAAAGAAACTGCGATGCACACGCATGTGTACTAGAAGAATAGGTAAAACTCAACAAATCATAAGTCGAAGCAAATTACTAGGATTTAGAATTCTTTGAAAGACCCCTCATCAATAGCAGAAAACCTGCAGCAATAGATGCCAATAGAAACAGTTTCTCAAACCAAAGAAAGGAGAAAGACAAGTGCATTTATGCTCAAAGAATTATCAGAAGGCATGCAACAAGAGTTGAAAATTCTATTTGCATGGAACAACAATAGCTCCAAAATATAGCTGTAACTAGTAAGCAGTCAACCACGGCATCATCACAAGAAAAAAGTTAAGCATTTCTTGACATTCCACCAGTATGATTCCACCATTATCCCCTTCCCAAAGAACCTTCAATCATTGAAAACGTATGACTTCAAACTTTCGTAGTCTACTTTTCTTCATAATGGTAGACTTGGTTTATTGTCTTGATCGTTCCTTAGTTTGACAGTTAGCGTTCGTCTGTGCCTCAGACTGGCTTCTGCACCCATTGCTCCTTGAGCAGTTCCTTTTATCAGCAAAAAGGTAAATCCATTGATGTCAAAAGTGTTACATAAGCATTGAAATGATAGTAAAAGACATCATTGATAAGAAAAGTGCATCCCAATTGCTCCTTAAGTATACATGTATGTTTCTGAACATAGCCTATTTTCCTCAAGTTCATCTTGAATATATTCAATTTAGTGTTTGTAACTTTGTATCATCCCCTAAATTTCCTTTCCAGCCATTAGCTAATAGCCTCAGTACATCTTCCCAGCTATTCTCATTAACCAAAATGCTTTGAACTTGAATTTTATTCTCCTTCACACGAAAGAAAGGATACACTCTACAGACAAAAAAAGGAGAAGAAAAAGAAAAGGTCCCAACTCTAGCAGAATAAGAAAAAGAGAAAAATAGTGCAAGCGATTGAATTCTGAAAGCTGTTTACTTGGACTATAGAGGTTTCAATATCATCTTTCTACAGACCAAGCAACTGTGTATTGGCTGATTGTAATACCTTAGGGATGATCAAATAACTACAACAATAGGAGTACTCATATGCTCCCCAATCGATGAGGGCATGGACAGGGGAGGACTGGAGAAAGACCTAACTTTTGACAATATATGCACAAAGTCTCTTAGAATGTTTTATCACTGAAATAGTGCCCCCTAGACCATCAAGTCAAGGGAAGTTATGTTGTTGAATCATGACTCCAAATCAAAGCCGAAAGGCGTCAGAGAGAACAAGCATGGAGACCCAATTCAATTTAGGTGCTCATTTCCTTGCTTTCTTCACTCAAAATCCATAGCATAAGCAATGCACAATAGGGATGATCAAATTACTCATTTTTGAAAATCAATAGCTGATATGTCATAATTCAAATATTGCACAATAGAAAACTTAAGTGGTAAACATAGAAGAGAGCTCATTTGGCGCCACTAAAATACTGCACATCATTCAAACACAAATCAAATACTGCACATCATTCAACCACATTAATAGCTATTTCCTACATATTGGGCACGTGTATTGCACCTGCATCCATTCAAAATTAACACGGGAGAGAAGTGAGAAATTAAAGAGTACACATAGAAGTTAATAGTTGGAAAACCAAAGAGAAGAATGGTCCAAACATTACGCTCACCCGATGATACAAGAAACTCAAATGATGAAACATCACTTGAAAGTTGAACATAGGATCCAAACTATGGCAGTCAATGTTATAGAAATCAAGGGTCAAAGATATATTACCCACATAACAGAGAAACCTTTGAGGCATTTTTAAATAGCACAACTAAAATAAGCGGGAACACTGAACAGACAAGGCATTCAAAACAGCTACTCACATGAATTCAGTGCTTCCTCTTCTACTTCCATGACTTCATTTGGTTGCATGAGCGGAAGCAGTGTGCCCTCATACAAGTAAACACGTGGTGCATACGCAACCTGAGCAAAATAAAGATCCACAGTTTTCCGGGTTTGTGGATCATACAAAAAGACATTTAAATCACCAGATATTGTATGGTAAGTCACTAACAATTGACCATTTT